>NW_003526943.1:10667576-10851426 GCF_000181795.1 Trichinella spiralis
ATATAATTAGAGGTTTTTCCCCTTGGGGGGGGGGGTTTCTCCACACTTTGGTATAAAGCCGGTTTCACGTGTTTTTTTTTTTTGCTTGTTTTTTGATAAGGTGCTGGTGGGGATTGAAAAAAATAAAAGGAAAAATTTTTAAAACTTTTTTTTTTTGGGGTTTTTTTTTTGAAGAAATTTAATATTTCCGCCCTTGAGAAAAGACCGCCCATTTTGGGCACAATAAAATAAGGGAAATAATGGATAAAAAATTTTTTTTCCGGGAAATGCTGTTTCCGAGAAAAAAGTTAAAATCTCCCCCCACAATATAATATTTTAAAAATAAACCAGAATTTTCCAAAGAAAGGGCCAAAATTCCAACACACACAAATAAAATTTTGGAAATAAAAAAATATTTCCCTTTTTTTATGTTTCCGTCCATTATTATTAAAAGTTAAGTAATTCCTAAAGGGAATATTTTGACCCAAATGAAAGTGAAAAAATATTCCAGCTAATCACAACTGAAAAAGTTGATTCAATGAGCCAATTAGACAAGGGAAACCCAATACGGAAAAGACTTCACGGCCCAATAAAATGAAAACCAATACGACAAAGATTTGACGGTCCAATAAAATAGCGTGGGCAAAGACCAATAAGAGAAAAGCGGGACCGAGTAGTACCAAACCGTTTTTAATTTTTGTTAATAATAAATTTTATAATTCACTTTAAACTACTTTGAAATGCTTTAATTTTAACAGTAGCTTAAATTAAATTTTAAACAATTTGGCTTTTTAATATAGTTTGTTTAATGTGCATTTGATTACCTCAAAACGTTCTAGCCGCAGTGGTGCGCAGAAACGAAATTTTTCTTGAAAGCAGAGTTGATATCAATGGAGCACATTACTCCCTCACTATTTACTAGCAATGAAGCTTCTTTGGAGTGTGGGAATTTTGTTTCAGTGAACTCAACATTACGGATAAAAGATGGTTCAATTTATTCTTTGTTGATCATTAACAAATCTCAGAAATATGCTATTTTTAATTTTGTTGAAATGGAGTCTAATGATTTGATTATAAACCCAGTGAATGATATAATTGAACCAAATGGTTTGAAATTTGTTCAAATTTCATTACCACTAATAAGAATTTATGGTCCCAACTATTTAAAAACTCCTGTGAAAGTGATGCTGTATACTACGTTTGTCAGTGCACTCTTAATATATTCCATTGATATTCGATCCATGCGGCGAGACATGAATGTCGATGACTCAGAAATTCATAAGAACAGCATCTTGATTTTTCCGCCTGCAGTGGATGTGGAAAAAATTCAAAGCAATGAAAATTTCGAGACAGAAATTGAAACAGTTGAAAGTAATGTTCAACAGTCTATTATTCAGGCGAATTACACAGGCAAGGCATCACTTGTTGATACGTTTGTTAAACAAGGTTCTAATTCTTCTGAAACCACTTGCGTTATCAATCCAACCCTGGAAAGTAGCAGTGTTGAAGACGTGAAACCAAAGGAAGTTGAAAAAGCAGATTGTGCAAATGAGGCATCAAATTTTTCTCATTCGAAATTTGAAATAATCATTTCAGACAATCAAACAGATTGTAACCCTGCAGTTGGAACAAGTGTATTTCTGAAGCATAAGCAAGGTATCATCAGCACACTTGATGACATCAAATATACCGCTGAACTGTTGGAGAAACAGGCTGAAAATGTGAAAAAACTGAATAAATTTCAGGAGCACAAAAGTCCTGAAACTAGTGTTCGAAAGAGAGCTGTTACTATAAAAAAAATACGGCAATTTGTTCCTGAAATGCACGTTCACCGTATGGAGCTGAAGCAAATTTCATCTCAGCAAATGTTAACTTTTGCTTTATTAGCTGTCATATTTTTGGTTCTTATTATTTTATATTTTTATAAAATTTAACAAAATTCTTCTAATCGCTTATAATGCACGTTTATTTTCTTTTGTTGACTGCATTTACTTTATTCACAACATCTTTTATTATACAATTTAATCATGTATTGAATCTCTCTTTGAATTTGATTCTTTGCTTAATATCTTTATTAATAGTTTGCATTGCTTTTATATGAAAATTTTTTTAAAAGTTTATTCATTTATTACTGGTAGATATCTATAATCAAATTCTAAACGTCATTCAGTTGTAATTACGTTTGACTGTGGCTTAAATGTAATATGTGCAGCTTTTCTTCATTGCTAATGGCAAATCTTAAGTAATGCTTCTTTGCATTGTTTAACAATATTTACATTGTTGAATAGCTGAATAAATGCTGATGCTGCTAAAATAAGATAAAATACAAATGAATTTGACGTGATGTTTACCAATTTTTATCATTGTGCATTTCGAATTAAACTTTCAGAAAAGCAATACAAATTTTCTAATTAAATTTAAGGAAAGTAATTAATAGCTATCACTTCTCTCAAATTTTAAATTTCAGATATTAAAATTTGTAACTAAATAAATTGCCAATTTTGACAACATTGAATGCTAAGGACTATTTTTATGGACTAGCTCCCTCCATCAACATCCTTCAATGATTACGCATTTTACGAAGAAAGAACATTTTTTACAAGAGTTTAATTTTTACAATACGAAACTGACCTGGAAATTCTTCACTGTTTAAAGTGCATAAGGCTTTCCGTCACATTTATTATTAGCAATAAAACTGATTTCAAGCAAATTCTTTTATGCATTTGCATATTTTAATTTAAAATTAAAAAGCGCAACACATTTATTCATTCAGTTAACTTATAAATGCAAATAATTCAATCTGATTATTATCTGGGAAATAGTTATTCCTCATTATATAATAAAATGATATTAGGAATGCTTTCAATTTAGTTAACAATGAAACAGCTTGTTTACTTTCCTGTAGATTTACTAATAACTACATATGTCATTTTTAAAAAGTTCATATAGCTAATCTAAATGCAGGTAGACATTATTTGTAAAAGGGTATGATTTTCAACTATGCTGAAATTGGAATTCACTTTAGTCGGAACATTTTAACAAAAGATAAATGCGACAAATAACTAAAACGTTCTCAAAAAATCAATAAAAACAAAATAGTAAATGACATCAGTTTAAACGTTATTCAATTTTATTACACTCTATTTCATGCTTGACAGCAAAATTCAAAAAGATTTTTAAAAAAGAACAATAACCCTTCTTATCCAGGGTTAAATTTCTACCATATTTCTAAATTAAATCATTTAATCAAAAAATGATATGATTTATGGCACTGTTAATTAATGTCACATCAGTTTTTTATTTTTTCCCTATTGCATGAGAGCATAACAGAAGAGTAACACTGAATGAACATTTTATTTACAAAAAAAACTATATGTAAAATAAATTTCACAGTTTATGATTTAATTGATGGTATATAAAATGGAAAACAGTACTTCATAATCAACAGTCAATAGTAAAAGAAAAAAAATTAAACATCGAAATTTGCACACGCTACTTGAAATTCAGTTTGAAGTTTGGAAAGCAAAAGCAAAAACAAACTGTTATTACCAATTAGGACTCTGTTTAAGAGAGAAAAAAGAACATATATATATATATATTTGATTGTATGAACTAAACATAAAATTTTTTGATTTATAACTGATAATGTGTTTTATCATTAAAAAATTATTTATGTAAAGTAGAGTAAAAAATTTTATATGTAATCAGCTTTACAAAGCTGTCTGGTGAATTTTATAAAAGTTCATAACAGCTGTACAAAGCTTTCAGAGCTTCAAGCCGCTGTGCTGAATCTTTCAGTGGCAAATTTTCAGATAAATCGCTTGAAACAGACTCATACCTAAAACAAACGTGCAACCGAAATTATTGAAATAATATATATGCATATATATTGTTATCTGACAAGTACTTTTTCACTAGCCATTCGTGACGTTTTGAAATGTGTTTGCGAATCTGCTCAAATCTGGTCACGAACTGTAAATTTTCTTGAAAAGCAGCTTGAGCTACGTCAAGAACGGACAGCTGGCAAAAAATAGCAACAATATTGCAAAACGTATCGCTTGGTTTGGTATCTTTGAAATAAATCAACTGCCAAGCCAAACTCTGAAACCAATCAGCACTCTCGGTGACACTCTTCATTGTGCTTTGGTGCTGAAAAATCCCATTGCTGATTAGTTAATTTGTTTAAAACAATGAATCAACAAACAAACTAACCGAAGTGATCTGTTTCAAGCATTTCATAACAATATCAATAATTATCGATGAATTGAAAGATCGATTCAACCTGTTCACCAAAGCTAACAATTTCTCAGCCGCATCCAACTGTACCATCCTTTTGCACATATCTTCAGATTCTTCGCTCAACTCATCTGCAAAGTATTCAAATTTATACGTCAAGAAAAAATAAAAATACATTTAATCTGAATCAAATTTTTACTAAGACGTAACACCGCATTCTCTATGCAAACCAGACGATCACTTTCTACAATTGTTTTCAACAGATTTGAAATTTCATCATGCTGTGTTACAACATTCTAAATAGAAAGACAAATTAATAATTTCAATAATTAAAATCCTTCCTCATTGCATTGAAAAAGTGAAACTGCACCGAATTTGTATTCTTATGCAACAGCGTGTCATTTTGCAATACCGGCAACTCAGTGTCCAAACAGTTCGCTTGTTCAATTATTGAATCCATAACATCTAAAAGGAAAATCATTCATCAATACGTGCTTGAAATTGTTATAAATAAACAAACAAAAATTATATGATAATATTATTTTTTATCAAAAATTTCACTCACTCTGCTGCAGTGTCAAACAAGGGATTCGTCGTATGATTCCATTCGATTTATTTTTCTCCTTCGCCTCTGCACTCATAATTTCTTCGAAAATGTTTCTCGTAGATGCATTCAGTATATCTGGTGAAAATAAATTCAAATAAAGTAAAACGAAATACACTTGTTGTAAGAGTAGTTCTACCGGAATAGTTGAACGAGCTATTGTGAAGACGGTTCTGTATCGGTGTTTCGAAGTCAATGGAGGAGAATTTCAAAAAATTGAATGACAAAGAGTCATTTCTATTGGCCAGACGTTCGCATTCAGCTATGTACGGTGTCATCTGAAATTTGCTGTCCACTTCAATAGCACTGCGCATTGATTTCAACGATGGCGTTTCGAAATAATCTCTGATTTCTTTTATTACGAAATCTTCACTATCCTTGTCTGAAAGGTTGCTCGATTCTGTGTTATTCAATTTTTTCTCTGAATTTTCAGGCGACGAACCACATTCAGACGAACGTGCTGTTGGTTCAACCTGCACAGCCGCATCTGCATCTTCAGTGGCATATTCCGTCGATGAACATTTTGCATGCAATTTTGATGTGTCAAAGTAACTGTTTATTGGAGAATATTCCAAAAGTTCGTTAAAGTTGACGGCTGATTCACGCGTCTTCTTAAAATCACCCTGCAGATATGCAGAAATCAAAGAAGTACATGCTGTCTGATGGTGGGGTGATTTTGCTGATGCCAAATTCTGAAATTCAACATTCACTTCAGCTGCATTTTCACCAACAATTGTAGAATCAAATTTCGGCGTTTTTGTCAAACTGCCAAACTGTGGTGGCGACAAACAGTCCTCCGCCATGTTATTCATTGAAGTCTGATTTGCAGGAAATGATTCCCGTGGAATTTCAGTTAAATGTTTCAAATTGTCAACTGCCTCCATTAGAGACACCGACTTGTCGGTTTTCAAAGGGATAAAATTCTGATCACAACGATCTGAACAGAACAACAATTCAGTCGGTCCCATGCATAGATCAGTACCATCCGTATCAACATCGACGTTGCCTGGCTCGTTGAATGCAATAACTTCATCGTTGGATGGTTTCGAATCCGCTCCAGTCCGATCAGTCTGCTCATAATTGCAATTCCATGACATTTGCATATTTAGCAAATTTTCAGAACTAACAGTAATATTGCTTTCACGTCGCACGTCAGCCGAAGAAGCACCATCACTGCATAATAATGCAGCCGAACTTTGACCAGAGTCGTCTGAAAAATCTTCAAAATTTTCATTCGACAATGACAGAACTTTGGTGCTTCTGTAAAGTGGCTGTTGCCGTTCATCAAAATTCAATGGTGAATAACGTTTTTCTTCAAATGGACGAAATTCAAACATTTCCAACATATCAGAAAACTTGGGTAACTTTTCTATTAACAAAGACGGCGCTGGACATTCTGCTTCGTTCACAGCGTCCAATTCGGCAAATCCTCTTCCACTTGAACCACTGTACTTCAGTGCAGACGTTGAACTGGACAAAACTATTTAGGAAAAAAAATTACAAAATTATTTGTTAATATTTCTGCGTAGATTAAATTGCACAAGATGGAAATTTCAAACTTGAAGCGGTAGTTTCTGCCGGTGAACAACACTCTTCAATAACAATCCGTGGAATATCCGCCAAACTGATACTTTTCACTTCATCTACCGCGGGCAGTGCTAAAATTTCAATAATTATCCAACTGAAGATGGTGAACAACAAACATGCAAAAATGTTATTCACAAAAAAGACATTGCAATTTCAACATATTGCAAATTGAACTTTATCAAAAATATCTCGAACAGCATGTGCAAGGTGCAGATGATAAAAAATAATTTTATTTATAAAAAGTACATTAATTATCCTCAACTCAACTCAAAAGCAGTGAGTGAGTGCATTGTGATGCAAGAAAAATGAGTGCAAAATAAAAATAAATGACAAATATATTATAGAATTAAAAAAATTCCAAGTGCGTACCAT
This sequence comes from Trichinella spiralis, assembly GCF_000181795.1. Taxonomy (NCBI): domain Eukaryota; kingdom Metazoa; phylum Nematoda; class Enoplea; order Trichinellida; family Trichinellidae; genus Trichinella; species Trichinella spiralis. The sequence continues at coordinate 10,674,355 of NW_003526943.1, forward strand.
TTTGCATATCAGACAAATTCGATAAAAAAGAACTTCCAGACTGGAATTCTGGCTTTTGGTCACCCAAAGTTGGTTCCATCAATTCATTCTGCTTATGCGCTTGAATTCAAATTTCACATCAATTTATTTATAAAGGCATATTTTCACAAATAAATTAATCTGAAAAATAAAATACCTGCAACATTGGTTTCCAATAAACAAACTGATTCATTAGCAATAACAGATTGATTTCTGTTCAAATTGATAATGTTATTCTCAAACAAAGACGATTCATCTTTCGCATCATGCACAGCATATGAATCTGAAAAAGATCGATTAATAAAAATAAACAAATATATTAAAAAAAATCCAATCTCTTACTTTCAACTTTGCATTCATTCGCATCAAGCAATGATGAATTGGATTTGACATTAATGCCATAAACGTGATCTATCAATTGAAAAAATATTAATTAATAAAAAAAATTAAACAAAAAATCCATAAAACAACTTTGCTGTTGGACAACTTCCGATCTGGTCATACATTCAAATGCGTCTGCGTTCTGGTCACTTTGAGCATTCGAAAGTTCTTTGGCACCTAAAATTTTGCATACATTCGTAAAATGTGTAATTTGAAAAAAAATTTTTTACATTCTTCTTCATCGGATGTTTCACATTCATTTCCACTATCCGATTTGTATTGTTGAAGAAAATTATTCAAAACCAATTTCCTTCTACAGCAAGCTTGAAATTCGATCAACGTTTCAATTTCCATTGATAAATTATCACCACTTTCCATTTTATCATTTTCATCCACAACAGCAACTGCACAAGTTTCACCTTGTTCTTTCTCATCAAATGGCATTTCACCTCCAATGGAATTCTCCTTTTCTTCAATTTTCAATTGTTCATTTTGAACGAGAAGATGCTCGTTGAAATGATCCACATTTGAATATTCATGCTGAAAATAGAAAATTATCATATTTACTATTTTTCCATAACAAAGCAAAAATAAACAAATAAACAAACCATTTCAACCGCTTGTTGACAATTTTTACGAAGATACGTTTTCCACGCTTTTTGAATAATACAAGCAGCTTGTTGCTCTCGGCGCAAGGCGAACAAAACCGTAGCCAGACTGTTCAAGCACAATATCCAAACCCGCTCATCGGTGTATTCCAAATTTTGCAGACGATCAAATTCGAAAAAATCTGGCACGTGTCCAATTTCACGAATCTAATAGTATTAAATTTATAAAAATAAAAAAAAATTATCATGAAATGATCAATAATATTATTTATTTACTGATTTTTGAAACAACATGTGATTTGCTTTTTCGTTTAATTTCAATTCATTCGGCGGAATGAAAGATTCTCTCGACGTAGTCATGCTCGTCTCAAATTTGATCACATCTACCGGCAGTACAGAAGGCAAATAATAATTTATGGTGCAGCACAAAACTCGACCATCAGCAAGTGATAAATTTAAATTATCAACCTATAAAAATTTAGCAATGTTAAAATAATAAATAAATACGTTTATGAATAACCTCTATGTCGTAGTGTGCAGCAATGCAACCAAGCCAGCAAATGAAAAGTTCCGAAATGGTCATCTTTTTGTGCAGCTTTATGTTCAGCATTTTCTTCGCTTCAGGGGAATTTTTCATTCGAAGGCTCCTCCTCAGAGAAATAATTTCCGGCATCAGTGGCGATTGAACCACTTCATCCGGAAATTCCAACTAAATTAAATCAATAATTTTTATATTTTCATTAAAAAATTTCAAAATAACACCCACTTTGTGCAAAATTAATCTCCACAGCAGAGCCATTATTTTGTCACGATCTCCTCCCACAATGGACGCGGCATCGACATCTGAAAATTATTCACAATTTATTAATTTAAAAATTTCAACCTCACAACCCGTTCAACCTCCAATATTGATATTGGCCGACATGAAGTTATCCAAAGCCAATTGGACATTGTGTAATTTCTGAAGTCGGCTAATTGGAGGACCGCGCAAGTTGGTAACTAAACCAGGATTTTCCGTAAACATTGCGGCAAGTCGCCTATACACAAAAAGAAAAGATTTTTCATGAAGAAAATAAATAAAAAATAAGTAGAAAAATCTTCATCTTCTCTGATCTGATTCACTACATGCATTGTAAAAGTTTTCTATTCTAATTTTCATTAAAAGAAAAAACTTACGTAAGAGCAAGTCCATCTCTCAAATCTACGGCAAGATTTTCTATAGCCAGTGGCTTTTCATCGTACCATGCTTGCTCGTATTTCGGCACGTAACCCACAGCAGCTAAAGTTTTGAACAAGTTTCCTTCGCCACTCAAAATTTCCTTATTCAACACCACGAAAATGTCCCTAATTGTCTAATTATTAAAAAAAAAGTTATTATCATTATAATACATATATATTAATGAGAAAAAGTAACCTACCTTATATTTGGAATTGGGATTAAACAGACAAGGATCTTGCTTAATCAATCGCTTTTGCTTGGCGAAATCAAGAAAAATAAATAAGGACAGAAATTTTTGCAAGAAAAATTTACTAATCGCAGGTTGATAATCTAAAGAAAAAAACTCAGCTTTACAATCAATCCATTTAAATGTAGGATGAAATAAAATCAAATACCATTCTTGTAGATGTTGCGCACATGAGCAATACCGTATTGCTTAAGTAGCTCGGGATCGCTCAGCATACGGAAGCGAATAAAACTGATCAAACCACGAACTGTGCAGTCGCCATGCAATTGAATAATTTCTGAATACACAACTTCCAGACCAATACGAAGCCATAACGGATGTACAGACAGCAATAGATTGGTGATGAATCTCATTATTCCTAAAAAAATTATATGAATAAAATTAGAACTGCAGCAGTTTGTAATGCAAAAGAAGAAAACCTTGATCACGATGGATGGCAACATCACGACGAACCAGAATTTTGCCTTTCTCAACAGCTTGACATACTCGATAAACCACTGACCTGACTTCACAAAAAGCTTTGCTAGCGCTCAAACGAAGCAAATTTAATTGTTGAACAGCCGCGTATTGCTTCAAAGAAACTCTACGTTGAGCAGCAGCTTTCGGCGAGACATTTGCTGACGATGAAGAAAAAATTTTTTTCAAGTTTACTTAAAAAAACATTATTAATAATAATAAAATTAGTTTCACATCGTATTCACTTTACAAAGCATACCTTGCGTTGCTTCGCTGTTAGAATCGTCCGTAATGAAATCTTGGGTCAAAAGATGATTCAAAAATGTTGTAAACACATGTTCCACGAAAGGAAGCTTAAAATTTGCATCCTTACGAACCGACTGCTGAGAATTATGATTTGCTAAAACAATGATTTGAAAACGATCAACTTCATCAAACATCCAATAGCAACAAGAAACCTTGAATTCTGTTTGGCCTTGCGCTAAGTTTCTCTGATTCAAACTCACGTCCCATTTTTACGTTTGACTTTATCGCACTTGTCTTTGGAATTCGTTGCATACACAGAGGCAGTTTCTTCTAAAATTCACACAAATTAAGCTTATAATGGACAAAAATCAATTTCGCTTATTTAAATGCAATCAAAGTTGACTCAAAACATATTTGAAGGTCATCTGATAGATGAAAAGAAGAAAATTTCGAAAAAAACACCAATTGAAAACAAACCTGCTTGAGCGAAATCTCTTGAGGCAAAACACAACTACCAACCAAAGTGGCTCGTAACCAATAGCGGATCGGCACATCCACGTATTCATCTTCGTCGGATGGGAACATTGTCACTTTCAAAGGAAGAGAGAGTCGAAAATTTCCCGTCTCTGTGGGCTTCCATTTAACCACGCACTCAATTTCGCCTTTCGCAGGAACAAGCGCTGCTTCATTATCAACACTAAATTAAATTCAAAAAAACCAATTAATCATACAATAATTTTGAAACTGAACAAATTCACCTAATGTCAGTTCTGTTCACTGATGAAAAGTCGAAGAAAAACTGTTGGTCACACTGTTTGTTGTTGACGACAAGAAACGACTGTTGGGCTGTTTTACCAAAAGTGACCGATCCAAAACTCAAAATAGCAGTCCGAGAAAAATGAGTAAGTTCAAGACGAACGGGCGATTGCGACGGACTGTACAAAGCATACGATGCCATCGCTGGAAATCAACAAACGTTCAACTTCAGTTCAAATGGCGAAAACTTCAACTAAATTTAAACAAAACACTAACACAATAATAAAAAGCAATAAATACTTTAAATTGACGTTGATTTTGAACAAAAAAAAGTTTAAACTTGCTGCCAACCAATTTGTAAACAACACGGACTAAAGAACTAGCAGAACAATGAATAAGTAGGTTAGCGCTTCAAAATTACAGTTGGAAATGAAAATCAGGCAACAACAAGCAATTTTCACTACAATAGGATTTTTGTCCACAACATTATTCTATTAAATATATTAATAAATTATATTTTTATTTAATTGAATATTTTTTATGAATTCTTATAATGGTTTAATTCACAAAAAAGTAAATCCTGATTTACACAACTTTCTAATACTGCATGTAACGATTGAAAGTGAACTGATACATGAAAAAGGGGCTGAAGTATATGTTGAGCAGACATCATTTGATAAAAATATAAAATAAATATTTAATATTCATGATGATTGGATGAAATTTTCTTTTGACAGCAATTCATGTGCATTCTCACAATTTCTATTCAAAACTGACGACTACAGTAAACAGCCAAGTGTCATCATTGAAGCAGAGTAAGCTGGAATTGCAAATTTGTCACCAGCGGTTGTCCTGTACAGCGCGAGGTTTTCCTTGGTGTAATTTATCATTCAACAGGGTTGAAACATAATTTGTGAAAAATTAAAAGTTGTGTGTATGATTCCAATATAAATTTTCAGAAAACTTATTATACTTGTCTCTGCATTAAACACGAATTTATTAATTAATTAAATTATTAATAAATTGAGTTTTTTCAGTTGTTTATAGCCAACAGATCAATCAACAGTCATAAAAATATACTTTGACAAATCAGTATCTCGCTAGAATTGATCTCATCTTTATTCTGTTTTATTGGGTGAAAAAGTTTAAGCCGTATATGTCAATAAAAAGCATATACATTTAAATGAATCAAATTTGAATCAAATCGAAATATAAGACAAACAAAAATCTTACCCAAATGGGAGAAAGTGAGCAAAAGTTTGTCGCATATAAAACAAGAAATATTTATTAAAATTTTATTGTGATTAAAATTCCATTTTACCCTAGAAGTGTACAAAGCTTGTACATTAATAAAGATAACAGTTGCACGCTTTGAAAATATTTGCCTGCGCAGGGAGTCGAACCCTGATCTTTACGTTAAAAGCGTAACGCTCCACCAATTCAGCTACACAGGCTTACGTTTAATTCGTTTTTAATTTATATTTATAAGTAAATCCCGGATTTTGCCATATATGCCTTTTTCTGCCTTTTTTGATGATTTTTCCATGATATTGCCTTTTTATGCCTTTTCTGATAATTTTTACATGAAATAGCTTTTTTTATAATTCAATGCAAAATTCAACTTTGCCCAGTGTTATGTACCCAGTGTAGGTGAAGACTTACAAAGAATGTTGTGATAAACTGATTTCAGCTAACAAAGATCTTAAAGAAATACAATGCATAGCAGAATTGTTCAAAGGAAAATCCAATGCACAACTTATTGGCATGAATATTGAGTCTGCGGTTTGTTTCAAATATGCACCAGTGACCTCAGCTGAGGTGGAAAGAAAGTTTTTGCAGTTAAAGTATATTCTTCCAGACAGACGACATAGTTTAACACCAGATAATTTGAAAAAAAAATGCTTGTAATTATGCGCAACCAGACAAGATAAACCATATTTGTACACTTGAAACTTGTAATATGGTACCATTTCCACCGTATTTAAGAAATAGAAATATTTGCCTTTTTTTAAATAAATGCCTTTTTACTGTTTTTTTGTAATTTTATTTTTCCTTTTTTGCCTGCCTATTTCAGAGTTTTTTTAGTGCCTAAACATCCGGGCTCTAATTATAACAAATAAAGGTGACTTTTACATTATAAATAATATTGCGCGCAGTTGATTTCTCAGTATGTTGCAGAGAGTGAATTTCTTTTACTAAAGCAGGCAATTCAAGCTTCAAACAATAAAACGTTCAAAATCTTAGTCGTCCAAGAAGAAGATGATAAATTTTTAAAAAATACCAAATGTTTTACTTGTAGAGTTTTCATATAACGCACAACGCCATTTTTTGTTGATATTTATTTATTGAGATATCAATTTAGTTTAAATATATCGCCCAAATTTTACAAAATATATTAAAATTAAAAAAAACATTCAGTTCACTTACTTGCACATTGCTACATGCAAACAATTACCAATTTAAATAAAGCAAAGTGCAAAAAAGAAAATAAAGAAAAACAACAACAACAACAATAATAATAATAATCATGCTGCATTTGGATTATTTGTTCACAACAACAAAGCAGGCAGTATGTGGTGAAACAAATATGAGCAAAATTTTGTCCATCATTGATTATTCAACTCGAAAAAAAGAGGCTTAAATAGAAAAGAATGGGAAAGAGGGGACATTTTTCACATGGCTACATGCAGGCAGGCATGTGGACGTCAAGGGGTGGAATTCGAAAAATTCTCTTGTCAACGCTTCATCTCCCCGGCTCTTCTGCCTTGCAATCGTTGCTGTGGGACATTCGCATGCGTGACGTGTTCGTCTTTCAGACGAGCTTCGTGGGACAATGCAGCGGTCGGTGCCAAAAAGGCAAAAGTACCTCTGGAACATTTGTTCGCATAATGACCCTTGTCGCCACATTTGTAGCAAGTGACGTCTTGCAGGGGTCGTCGTGTTTGGTCAGAAGGGGCGGCTTGGAAGTTGCGCCCGAATGGAGGAAGGTTGGTGTGCAATCCTTCACCGGATGTCAAATTTGGGCAGGAACTAACTTTGTGCCCAATTTCACCGCAGTGGTGGCAGACGATGAAATTCGACTGCTGCTTGCGCTGGGACGAAATGTCGGCGTTGGGCAGGTCGAAGTTGGGATGTGAGCGCAGACATTTCGGTCCGTCAGGGCAGAAGCCGTTCAAAAATGACAAACACATCACCCGACGCCGGTGTCGATTTTTGCAATGGGGGCCGTGCCTGCAGAATCCACGGTCGTACCATGGACAATCTTTCAGCTTGCTTTCCGGGTCGATGTGCCTGAACGGGCACTCCTTGTTGCTGCAGGCGTTGTATTTGGAGTAGAAAAAGCACTCGGGCATTTTGCTCACATCGTATTCGTGCAAAAATTCACACTGGTCCCCCTTTTTGCACAGACCCCTGAGCCAGTGCTTGCAGACGATGCTTTTGTCGCCGCTGACGTGGCGCAGTGGACACAAAGTGCCCAGGCGACAAGTGGACACGCGAAAAAAGGTGCACATCGCCGAGCCGGTCTTGTCCATACCGGGAAACGGCAGCGGTTGTAAGCCTTGTTGCGATTGCAACGATTTTTCCACTTCAAACACAACATCGGACGCATTGTTCAGCCGTTCCAAATACGACATCTTGACTGACCAAATCTGAAAGCAAAATTATTCACTATCTATCAAATATCTGTATTAAATATTTTCAAACAACACTACAAGACAGATACTTTCATAAAAATAAAAAAACGGAATACAAAAAACCGACTGTTTTTCAAAATTAAAAAAAATGAACCAATTTAATTTTCAAGTTAATGATACCATAAGACAAACAACAAATTTGATTCATGCTTTTTTGAAAAACAAATTGTAAAATAATACTTCAAAAATATTCTATATTTATTTTCATTATAAAATAAACTAAAAAAAGAATTTTTCATTTTTTATTTTCACAATTTCTATTGCAAATCCCAACTTGCATATTTTCAAAACTTTCGAAAATTTCAAAACAAACCGCTCCTTCCACAGTCATATTTATTGTGAACAACACTATATGTGTCATACATCTGGAAGACAATGAATCATAAATACCCACATTAGCAGAAACTGTTAACTATGCCGTCATTTTACCAAATTCTGTTTACTGACGCAATGCAAAGGTTCCTTTGTAAATTCAAACATTTTACTTCACATAACTGTACACTTTCGGTACATGTCATCGATCATGAACAATTTTCATTCATACTTTCGACACAAGTGGAAAAACAAAAACGAAAAAAACAGAATCAACTGTTGCTGATGAACAGTTCGCTTTTCCGAATTCAAAACCTGCATGGCAATGCAGCTGTTTCACCTGTAAAAATTAGCTGAAAATCATTTTTTCAACTATAGATATAACAACTGAACTTGTAAAATATTAACAATGATATAAGTAACTTTTGTTAACATTGCGTTAAAAAGATCTGATTTCAAAATGATTTACTTTACACACAAGCAAGTTATGTTATGAAGTACAATGTTATTTTCTAATTTACGATTTTCGGTAATTCTAATTTACGAAAGTCTGCAGCGACATTAAAAAATACACAAAAAATAACCAGATGAGTTTCAGCATGAATGACAAATGTTCATGTTCGTAATTTTAATGTTTCAAATAAAACGATATCAATAGCTGCACGGTCATTGAGAATTTTATTGCGATGTTCTGCGGCAATCAATTAACGAAAAACACAGAAAGTGTCATTTAAAATATATCCCACGTGCAGGATAATGAAAGATAATATTTTTCGGCAACATAAGCATTGAAGTAACAATTCCAAATCGTTGACACATCAGATTACAAAAATATGAACAAAGTCGGCTGCCTGAAAGAAAAATCTGCAAAACAAATATAATTTTATACATATACACACATGTATACATATATATATATTTTTCAAAATATGTACCAGACGAATAAGTGAAATGATGACAAAAATTGGCATTATTGATATTACACATAACTAAATAAAATTACATTTATATTATAAAATGAATACTTACTTGAAACGACAACAATTTTCAAGATCGAATTTGGATTATATAACGTAATAACTGAATCTTTTAGAAGAATTTATTCCAATGAAAATATAACAATACAAAAAACTGTTGAAAATATTAATTTCGTGGCAACTATTTCATACTGTACTGTAAAAAGTATTCAAGAGTAAATTGTTTTTTATGTGAAAACAGGTAAAAACGTTTTCAGCTGCAAAAATTTGCTAAAGTAAAATATAGTAAAAATACAATATTATTATTAAATTTTTAAAGTAAATTACAATTTATATTTTGAATCATTTATTCTTCATCGAGGAAAAATTGCAGTATTAACATTATGCTTCCTTCTAATTTTAACAAATCATTTCAAATTCTTTTTCATGTGTAATACATTTTTTAAATAATAATTATTTCTTATTTAAATGATAAAAGTTATAAATTTCTATTATATTTTGGAGAGATGAGAAAAAATTTTAGTGAAGAATGTTTGGTTGTTGTCGAGATTGTAATTAGCGGAGATTTTATGACTCTTTTATGTTGAAATTTGTGGGTCAAAACTGATTTTATTGACACAATTACAACATTGTTAATACGTTACCAAGTTGCCCAAAGCGTCTACAGGATAATATCAATCCTGCTAGATTAGTATTGTAAATAAATAAAACGAAATATTTGTGCTGCAAAATCAAGCCGTCAATTTGGAAAAGGGCAATGAGCAAGGGTACGCTGAAAAGCAAAGAATTTTTAAGTTATTTGTTAAAAATTGTTTTTTCAACGAGTTCATTTGAGCAATTTTCACAAAATATGCGCACTAGTAGGACAGTTGTCTGTGTGTTTTCAAGGATAGTATTTCACGTTTGATCGAACTGTTGTCGGTAGTGGGATTTAGCCTGAAAACTACATTAATCCTTTAAACCACGATATTTTCTCGTTGTTGTTATTTTGTAGTCACCATCGTGTGTGTGTGTGTGTGTGACAGTAAAGTATGCCGTTTGCTGTTTATCATTGCAGTCAACTCTTAACCATAGCAGGACAGTTCTATTCAATCTGTTAACAATTATTTAACATGGAATTATTACGACTGCGATTAAAACAACAATTTGAACAATATTTGAATTGGCGCTCAATTTGAATACAGTCCGCTAAACATGCGTAAACTGGGAAAATTGAATGAAGTTTTAAGAATGACTTCGATGTGGATTTTTTTATTTTCAAATCATTGCAGCTGCATTTTTTGCAATGAATTTTTAAAAATAATTTACTATCTTCTCACTTTTCCAATTACACTTTATTCACTTTAATTTCGCTGCGAGAAGTAAATTCTGTACAGAAGTTTCCAAAAAATTAAGTTCAAAATTGAAATTTATGTACATTTTAAGCTTCAGACTATATTAATTTAAAATGTTTTTGCAATCACAAAAGATGTACGAAAAGTATGCAAAGAAGAGCAGTTGTTCTTATTACTGAATAGTTAAAAGATTTATCAACGAAATACACTTTTATAATATTCAGAATATCAAATCAAGCGTTTAAACTAAATAATTTAAATTAGTTGTAAGCATTTCTGTTAATCCAATGCTATTTGCTTCAGGTGTTAAAGATGATAAATCTTTTGTTTTGCAATATTTACTTCTACAATATGACTACGATTTACCATGCTACTAATTTACTTTTTAATCTACTGATTAATTATTTGTCTTATGAAATGAAACATGGAAATGGTTGAGCAATTTTTAAAATAACAATGTATTTGCACTGTCGAATATTTACGTTGTTTTTTTTTATTGAAATTATAACCTTGATTATTTCCTAGGCTATCAATACTGTTTTCAGTTCTGTTATTTGGTCAAAAAAAGAAAAGCAATGTGCAAATTTTGTTTATTGTATTTTTTGTAAATAACATGTTGAAGAAACAACAACTTTTAAAAAATATTTACTATGTCAATATTTTCAATCAGTTAAGCTTATCAGTAAACTTTTTTGCTAACAATCAATTTCTTTGCTCGTTTAAGCACTAATCAAATTTCAGCACTAAAATTAGAGTGAGGCTTAGCTGTTGTATTTCAAAGTCGAATAATGTTATTATCTATCGGCAGAAATATTTTATTTGAGCATATTTCTCTAGTCATAAAGCATACATTGCAAAGCCAGCTTATTTATCAGTCTGCCAGCTGCAGAAATGTACCGTCGGCTGTAAAACTTGGAACACCGTCAAGTAAGATGTGCAAAGTTAGTGTTTAAGAAAAAATGATCGATTTTTATTAAATTTTTGTATTATATATTTTTTAAATATGTTCAATCACATTTCAAATTATTTTAGATTTTGATGTTTTTCATGCACGCATAATGCAATAACAATTAATTGTTTGTTGATTAATAAGACAGTTTTTAGAAGACTTTACCTGTTAATTAGTGTCTTTTCCGTGTTTTATGATGCATGGTTGTTAATTAATTTTTCAAATTGAAATGTGAGCAATAAAGATATCCAAACATGGCAACCTACACGTGAGAAATTAGAACCAAAATATTATGAAACACAAACTGTAATTAACTATTAAAATATTTAAACGGAATTTACGTTTTATTTGAAAAACATGTATAAGTTTTCCGTTACTATCATCTTTGGAAATCAACCTTAATAAAAAACAGAATTTATATGATAATGAAATTAATTTTTGAAAAAATGATTAAATGCAAATCATACTGTTCAAAATTATAAATTGTATTTGGAAGCAAAAAATGTTGTTGTGAACTATCTTGCTATGAAATCTCATTTATTTTTCTGTTCATACGTCAAATGAGCTTGTCAAATTCATTTTCTATTCCATTCATTATTAGGCATCATCATTTATTTAATTGATCTACTCAATTCACACAACTGGTGAATAATAACAAATAACATATTTTAATTGTTACGTTTGAAGCTAATAAGCTAAATAAAACGGATCATCATGGATACATAAAGGAATCATCCATCTTTCAGCTGCTACTTTATTTCAATATTCATAACACGAATCATCTATTTTCATTACTTATTGTTGAGGTACGTTCTGTTTTGTAATTTTCATAAATTTGAATATTTTTGATTTTCAATAATTTTAACTAGAGAAGTTTAATCTTTTGTTACTTTTTGAAAATGATTTCATATTTCATCAAATAACTTTCAACGCTATAAACTTTAAAATAATTCATATAAGAAATATCAAGTGAAAATAGCACATAATAAGATAGTGTTATACTGATACTGCATTAACTTATTAGCAGATGACAGAGGATTTGTTTTCTTGCATTAGTATATTTTACAACTTGCTCATTTACTTTATTCATTCATCGTTAATATGAAAGACTGTGAATAAAACAACAAAGAAAAGATATTATTGGATAGGGTAACGTTTCTGCTATATGCAGTGGAAAGTAAAAAGAATTTGTGAAGAACATCATTTGTATTTATTCATATTCAAAAGTGAAGTTTAATAGTAATTTATTTTTGCATATCTCTTTGGAAATCACAATCGCGTAATAGAAATTTATATATATTTTTTTGAAACAAGCGATTGTATCTGCTTAATTTTTTACAAACTTTTCAATAATGAATTTCTAGCTGATAAATGAATTTTTTTTCTTGTTATTATTCAATCAACTTTACCTTAATGCATAAATTTCAGCAAAAGCAATTTGTAAAATGCAAATGACAAAAAAATTGTCGTTTTGCTGTTTAGCATTCAAACATATTACCATAATTCTTAGCAAAGAGTGATTTTTTACAATTTCTTGACAAGACATGAATTTTGGACTTTTAATATATTTTTATTTTTGCTTTGCAAAATATTATTCCCTTTATTTTCTAAAAAATTATATTCAATTCCAAATATAATCATACAGTATTACAGTATCATCAAATTGCCAAAAATGACAAATTATCATGAAGAATCGATAGTCTGATTTGAAATTTTGACATTTTTCTCAAAAAATATCCAATGACAACTGGCTAATCAAGAAGGAATGAGTCACAATGTGTAAAAATTTCATTTTTACAAATAAATCCAATTGAACAATTTCCTTACTTTTTCAACATATCAGCATTGAATTACAAATATGCTGTTTCACTTTTTCTTCCTTGCTCCATTAATAATTTTCTTTTTTTGAAAATTGAGCACCATTTTCAAAAATTTTTTCTCGTCGATTAAGCTGCATTTGTGAAAGCGTCGAAAAATTACTTTTTCTCCATTTGCTTGCGGTTGAACATTGAAAAAAATTTTTCCTTGTCTTTAAAATTTTCATTTATTTATTATTGTGCTGTAAAATTTTATTTTTTTTATTTGAATGAATTCAGTATTTATTTTACAATATTATATATTAAATTTGAAAAGCACTGTAGTGAATTTATTCAACTTTCATCCAATGTTCTGTACAATGCTGATATAATTGATGGTCAGTTGTTTGTTTCGTTTCAAAATGAGAATCAATGAAAATTTAATTATAATCCAATGTTTACATATATTTAAATTAAATAATGCTATTATTACAAGATTGTGTCAATTTGAACTGATATCAGTGTCTTAAAATATTTTGAAAATTGAATTAAAGAAGTGTATCATTTCCCCCCAAGTAATTCAAATTTGTTTTCTGAAGAATGAATTGAAAGAATTGAATGAAAGAACTGCAGTTGAAGCCAAACGTCAGCGTCAGTGATTGTAAAATTATTGAATATTTTTAAAAAATTATGTATACGAAGAAATGTTTATTTCAATATTATTCAAATTTGATGATCAAATTTTCAAATTTAGTAAATTATTTAAGATAACATACGCCTGAAAGTATAAAATATAAAAAGGAATTTGTTAACGGTAAATTTAAATTTAATTTTTCTCGATTGATTTTTCATATTTTGCTAATGCTTTGCAAATTTGGCTCTACAAAAGTTCCAAGAAGGAAGTAGTTGTAAGCAAATCAGGAAAAAAGCTCTGTTCCTTCTTCTTCCTCTGTCAAATATGAAATAAGATCAGTTGAAATAAACACGTTTTGGCTGAAAATAAAAAAACAAAAAAAAATTTAAATGTACGATCGATTAAAATGAAACGCAACAGAGAGAGAGAGAGAGAGAGAGAGGGAGGGGTAGGGAGGGTATTTTTTCTTTCTCAATAGAAACAAAGACAGAGAAAATTACGTTTCCTTATTGACTGGGCAAATTGGCTGGCTTGTATCCGTTGCATATTTGTGAATTGAGCGAAACCGCGCTGAAAATAGTGATTTAATTCGACACCGTCGAATGCGCAACAAGACGGCTATAGCTTTCATTGAGCTAATGGCTTCTGTGTGATGATGATGATGATGATGATGATGAACGAGCAAGTCGAGTGGAACGTGTACTTTTTCTTATTAATCTTCTTGGACAGTTGTGGAACTTCTGAATCATTGAATCAGATGATCTGAACTGAACATACCGCTCAACTAGCAGCTATTCACAGCTTTGGGCTAATTTCGACAGTATTTTTGCCCAACATTAAGTTATTCATCACTGACAATCTCGAGCTAAGTCGCATTATATTATGGCAGCCATGATTCGACTGGGTTCGTCGCTTCGTCGATTAAAAGTAATTAATTCCAGTTTGTTGAATAAAATTCCCATTTACCAGTGGAACTTTCGAGAATATTTAGTTTCCATTACTGCTACCTAACTGCTGGTACTAATTTGATCAAATAATTAATTTTAGTGGGGAGGGGAGGGGAGGGGGAGAAGTCTGTATACTGCAGAAAATGACGAGCAAAATTCTCATCATTGCAATATGATTCGACAGTAATTAAATAAACAGTTGCAGTTTGCTTTCCTTTATCTTTCTTTTTATCTTTTCAACGTTATTCGATAATCAATGCTATTGCATGATTCTTTCACTTATGCAAGAAAAGAAAAAGAACAAATATCTGTTCATTTCTTTTTTTCTTTGTTTTTCTTCTCAATTTTGATATTTTAAATTAAAATTAAACTTTTAACTCTTAAATATAAAATAATAACTAGAAAAATGTTATTGGACTTTATTTTTGAAAAAAGGAAATTTTCTATCTGCTTTATGGTTGCTTTTGTGATTCCATATGGCAAACTTGCGATAATGATATATTAATAATGTCGTCAATGGAGTGTGAAATTAGTTGATCGCAAATTGTCAGTTTGCTTTTTTGACTGATTTTAAACTGACATTTATCACGCTATTTCATAATCTTATTTCAATTAATCATACTGAAATGCGCGAATTATTTCTGTAAACTGAAATCGCACATAAAAGGTGCCTCTGCTGAAACTCTATTACTTCAGCATTTATGCTTTATCTTCAGATGTTTTTTATTCATATTTTTCTAATAATTTTTTAAAAATATTTGCATCGTTTTGGATATATATTTTTCAATTCATTTCCAAATGCAGTGGTTTGGTTTTATTTACAAAAATTGACGATAAAGCAATCATTTTATTCACAAAAAAATTAAAAGATTTTTTTGAAAATTAAAAGATAAAAAAATTTAAAGTTTACGTAAAATTTACATTCATGGAAATTTATAATGTTGAATTTTGTAATTTCTGTAGCTTTTGCAAATTCATCACTTTAGTATGTATTATTATACTATGAATAATGAATAATAATAATAAATGTATTGTAATTATTTGTTAAATTTTTAAGAATTCTATTATTTTGTCATCTATTATTGTTGTTTGCGTTTGCACGGATAGTGTTACTCATTTATGCATAGCTCAGTTGAATAAATAATAAAGTATGACCTTTATTTTAATTATGAGTAATTTATAAATGCAAATTAGCAATTATATCAACACTGTTAAAAATAAATACCGTCTTCTAATGAAAAACAGTGGAACACTGTCACGAAATTTTCATTTTATCATGCTGAAACATGCATTTTAAATTTTAAATCTAAACTTTTTTATTTCGTTTCATCAAGCTTAATATTTAAAAAATGCAGGAAAACTAATACACTGAGCAGCATTTCTATACATATTTATCAGTGTATATAAGCCAGCTAATTGCTTTTTTTCTTTCAACTGTCGCTTTAACATAAATAAGAATTTAAATATCTAATTTGACTTTTACTTTAAAATTGATTCAGCGTAATTTAACAGAATTATTAATCCCTTTTATTACTGACGCCTATTAATCATGTTAAAATAGTTTTATTTATGACACTGATTTGGTTGAAAATTTTTTATTGGTTTGTGTTTTTTATGTTAATTAATTTTCAATATAAGGAAAAATGAAAAAAAAACTAAATTGCAATATACTTTTTAAATTTTACTTTTTTAATCCTTTTGTGCAACACAAAATGCTAATAGGATTTGTAAAAGTTGTATTAAAACGTGACTAAATTGTTTGAATTTCAAACAAGAAAATTATTGCCTGAATAAATAATGCAGTTTTATCAAATTTTAACTGATTTGAAAACATCATAAATCCAATTTACGCATATTTCATTTATGTGCTCAGCAATTTTGCCTACTCAAAAAATTCGTTCAACAAATATACTTCTTTCAATACTTAAAGAATGAAAAGTATACTTTTTAAGGTGAGAAAATTAAATTTTAAAAACGGACATTTATTACAAGAATAATTTATGCAAAATGTGCATATAATTTCATTTCACATTTATCTGTTCTAATTAATCCAAAAAGCGATTAAATAATTTACAAAGCTTCTTTTTTCTATTATTCAATAGTCTTGTTCTTAGCAATTTTTCACATTTATAATAAATTTATCGTAGACAACTTTCTTGCAAAACTTCTAACTACCAGAATTGTAAATTTTTAAGGAAAATTTTTTGCAAATTCATTTATAGACTTAATCATAATTTTTGCATAATAATAAGTGAAGAGGTAATAGTTTTTCATATGAAAAATTCATAGTGAATTAAAGTATTGAAAAAACGCTATAAAGCAGCTATATTATTCATGAACTGATGTTTCATGTTTGATGATTGCAGCACTAGTGATGTTTATATGTGAACATATTTTTGTTTCTTGCAATAGCTAATGACATGTTTTTATTATTTTCCTTCTTCTGGTCCATAATTTGGGTTCTGTTACAATGGTTACGCAACATGTATTTATTGATACAAAGTGGCATTTTGTAAAGAAATATGACATCATTATCCTTATTGACAATTTTCAATGGATTCTATTTCAACGCTATTGCCCTTCAACTGAAATGCATTAATAATCAGACTTGAACTCTACATGTATATATATATATATATATGCCATTTTGTTTGCTTGAAAATGTATATGTAAATTCTCTTTCTTTTTAATTAAATGCATTTTTATTTAAAATTAATGCTCATTTGCATAAATGTGATGCTATTTTAGAGCATGGAAAACAGAGTACCATTGACACAAGAAGAAATGAAAACTGCATGCGATGCCGAACAAGGAAAATCCAAAGGACATCCAGGGTTAAAAGATTTTGTAAGTAAATTATTTCAAAAAGTTTCAATTCTTTGCAATATTGAAAAACATACTGCATCTCAAAATTTCATTTTTATGCATATTATACACTACTCTAAGCATGTGATGTTGAAAACTACTATTTTTAAATAACTTTTACCTTTCAAAAGTTATAAAATAAATGATAAAATTTCGATAAGAATTTCAGATTAAATTCAAAATTAGCTTTACTTAACTTTAATTAACCTAAAAAATAAATTATTATTCATTTGCAATAAAAGGTTTGAAAAACAAATCAGAATCAGCACATGCCTTAATTTTCCAAATTTATCATAATAACATGAAAGATGTAGATACGAAAATTTTCTTAAATAACAATCATGTTCTTCACTATATTCAATATTAGTATGTCCAATTTTGGCAAATTTTTAAGTAACAACTTTTACTGAATATTACAATACATTTTCGAATTGCACATACCGTTATATTTTATAGTTTTAAGAATAGCAAAGTAAATTTCATTTAGCATTTATTTTTTAATGACATTCTGTTTATTATTGAGTTTATTTAATTAAATAGATACTATAATAAATAGCAAAAATTGACAAATTAGTAATGTAAACAAATTTTGTGATTAATTTCATAAATAATGCAAAGCATTTCAGAAGCAGTAGTTTTTTACATTAATTTTATTAAAATAAACAGGCTAATAATTTATTTCAAGCTTTACGTAAACTGTTAATTTAATTATATATGCTCATAGTATAAAT
This sequence comes from Trichinella spiralis, assembly GCF_000181795.1. NCBI lineage: Eukaryota > Metazoa > Nematoda > Enoplea > Trichinellida > Trichinellidae > Trichinella > Trichinella spiralis. The sequence continues at coordinate 10,692,526 of NW_003526943.1, forward strand.
GTTCATTTATTTTTATTTCTTCATGCATTGTTGCAAAGAAATTTTTATTACGTAATTCATCGTAGTTTTAGCTTCTAGATTAAAAATAGTCAGATTTCTATTTTTTAATTTTAAATCAGATTATTTATATTTCTGTCATTAGTCCCTGTCATCTATTTTAATAAAAAATTTATGAATAGAATGCTTTGCAAGTACTGAAAAATAATAATTTATTTTGGTTTCATAAAATGTATTTTTCATCTAATTAGATGATAATTTTTATTTATTAAATAATGAGATTAATTACTATTATAAAAAGTTTTTGTAATAATTACATCATTTTTGAATTTTATTTGCATCGTGTTTTAAATTTCATTTTTTAAGGAATTCAAACAGATTACTAATTTTTTTGTTAATATTCTTTAAAAAAGGGTCTCAAATTGATATCAAGCATCATTTAATGATGAATTAATGGTTTACATAAATAAGCATTTTATGCAAAGTATTTTTAAAATTACTGCACTGCTTGATTATTATAACAATTATTTAAATGCATTTTAGTATATTTGTAATATTTCACCAGTATACTACTTATATTGCTGAAAAAACAATTTGCACAGCATTTTTGGCATAAGAGAAATATTGAATCAACTACTTTTATTTACAAAATGCTAAATGAATGCTCAAGCATTTAATAACAATAAAAATTGGTAAATAGCTCACTGAAAATTATTATGATACATATCTTTTGTAATACCTTTTGCAATTTTGTAATGTTGATTGCATATGAAGCACTGCATGTGCAGTTTATTTGCAATATACAAAGAAATATTTCATGTGAATAAATGGTTTAATAGAATGTTAAATTTCTTCATTGTATGTGTCTTTAAATACTATAATTCTTTTAGATTATTTATAGAAAATGATAAAATCCGTTTTATTTAAAAGGTTCTATTTGTTGCATGCTGAAATTGCATATGCAGTAAATGACATTCTGAATTTAAATAAATTTTGCAAAAATTTAAGTAAGTTTTATATGAATTGCAATTTTTTAAATCTCTATTAAGCATTACTTTTATCTTAATCTTTTACTTTGGGCAATTTATTTAAAAATTTTCCATAAGTGACTGAAAAAATCAGCATAAGAATAAGAATATGATGCTTGAATAAGTATATCAAATAATTTATATGCCTTTAAAGCATATTTATTTGCATATTGAATAAACCTTTAATAATTAGCAGTTGTTTTGGCAATAATTAATAGAAATAAAATATCATTAATTATTTGAATTGCTTGCTTTATTAACTTCATATTTTTAGGGTAATATTATTATTTAAAATTGAAACTAAATAATTTATTAAACCAACGTTAATACAATTTTAAGTATAAATAAATGAACACCTCATAATTTTAAACCTTAAACACACATAAAAGTTTATACTTGATATTAGTGATATATCTAAAGCAATAACTATTAATCAAGTAATAGCTTAATTATAAAAATTCATTTTATCTGATAAAGACTAAACCTTGTAGAACATATTCAACAACTGTGAACTTGTAAATTTCATACAATTTTTTAATTTTTAATTTTTAATCTTTAATTTTGCATTTTTGTTTTGCAAGTTGGTAAAAAAGTAGTTCTGGTGGAAAAGAATGATGATTGTCCAATGTTACCGGGATTGAAATGTTTTAAATTTCAAAGTGTTATTAATACTGCTTAGTGAAAATCAATTTTTCAATTAAGAAATTTTACCTTTGATTCAATATGGCAGTCGATGGCAGCTGTCAGTAAGATGGAAAATAAAAAAATTTTCAAATAAATTACGGTTACACTACCTGCAGGTATGTGACGTGTGATTTTAAATTAAAAGCAAAATGTTTCGCTTCCCAATGCAGCTTATGGCAAATTTATTACTTATCTTCTTACAATTTTGCAAACTTCACATCAAGGCAGAATTACATAAACTACTTCCAACCCTTTTAATTCATGCGTAATTAGTATGAAATATAATAAGCTTTTCAAATTTTGTTTGTTAAATGCGTGGATTTATTTCATAAGTAATAAAAATAAAGCAGTTGAAACTATTAAGAACTGATAAAGGTGTGATTTTGAAAGCAAACATATCAGCACTTCATTAATAATTTAATTATCCTAAATCATCAGTAATGTATTGTGTTACTTATATATTACAATAATATCATGTAAGCAGAGTATTGATTAGACATATAAAATTTTAAATGTGCTTTGCAAGTTACCTACAAGATGTTTATAGTGGGCAAATTTATAAGCCACCGGAAGAGAGTACAATTAACAGTAAATAATTTTAAGAGGAAACTTGAATTTTGCTATACTATTTCAATTTACCACGGATTTGGAGAATACAACTGTTATGTTTGAAAATTTTTAATATGAAAATTGAACACTAAAAGCCGTTAAAATATTTGCCTTTGCAATATTTACTAAAAATAATCATCGTGCAATATCGTCATAAGATTCTTTTCTAATTTTAATTTGATCATAATGTGTGTGTTATCACCTGCTTTCATACGTTTTTCACTTGATTATTAGTATAATTTATTTTAAACAAAATAATAATATTTTTAACTTAAAGGGTTTGCATGCACAAAAGATTATGCTAATTATCAAAAATAATAAGTTGTACTGTTTTCTTAAATTCACAACTTTTACAGTTAGAGTTTGAAATTTTATTTTTAAAATTTATTGCTGTCTCATGAAAATAAAAAAAACGTTTAATTACATATAATATTGTGATGAATTTATTGCAAATTTTTCTATTTCAAATGCTTTAATGTGCTATTAGTTATTGAAACACTTTTTAATTAATTATGACACTTTTTAAATGATAAAAGAACAAATAGTTGGTATCATGTATAATCATATCTTATGATAAATGATAAATCATACAAAATATTATCATATCTTTGTTTATAAATAATTATTTTAATATTAAATATTTAAAATGTTGTTTGAAGAATGTTATCTGAACCGCTTTAGTATTTAATTAGCTGTCAGTGAATAAATAGAATTTAATCAAAACATTTGTGCTTTTTATATTAGCACTGCAAAAATGAACGTTACAAAAGAAGGTGAATATGAGTTTATTGAAGTTGAACTCTTAAGAATATTAAAAGCATTTCAAGATAGCATGCTCAAAGAAAACTTTGAATTCAATTGATAAGGTCAAACAAATTTTCTTTCATTTTTTTCTATTCACAGAATAATTTGCATCGGTTTTGATGATTTTTTTCCTTTCTGTTTTACTTTTCCGAAATTTACTTTTTGCAAATTTCAATGAAATAAATGAAAAAAATTCCCCTTTTGGAAGTGCCCCTCATTGGTGTGATGACGATCAGCCGAAATTGGCTGGTCTTCTTCGGTCTGAACGGAAATGGCTTTCCATCTGCTGAACAATACACAGCTTGATTGCTTGATAACATACGAAGTCGATTTGTGGCAGCTGGTGACTTTTTCAACTGAATTTAAGATAAAAAAGAATTAGCTAAAAGAAATGTAGCAAATAATTTTGCAACAGCAATTTTTGAGGAAACTTTTTTAAATGAAATTTTGCTTTTAGTTAAAATTAAGCAAAGTAGAAGAATATTGAATTTAAATAATACATATTTCAGCCTATACAACTGCGAGAATAATTATTTCATCCAGCTTACGGTGCATATCAGTAGTTTTTTAATAAAAAAACATATTTATGAAACAAATTTACTGTGAGTGCGCAATGTAAATTTTTATTTATGATCAACGCATTTTTATCAGCACATTTTGCTAGCGAAAATTAATATTGTAGCTGAAATATAACAATGCTAAAAAATAAATGCTAATTTCCAAGTACTTTAAATTTTAATTATTATACATTTCAAGTGAGTATTATTATTATAACTATGATTGCTGTTCGACAAATACAAAATCTAATTTTGCAAATGTCTGTTTGATTGTTTATATTAATGTGACATATAAATGCAACTGAGCTTATAGAAATTAAGTAATAACTAATTTTTGCATGCATCTTATATTTCTGTATTTTTTGTATGTAAACTGGTGTAAAAAAGTTTTTCTTCTTAAAGAATACTATTACTGAAATTATAAAAATCAGATGGCAACCCAAACATCTAAATACTTCCAGTGAAGCATTTGTGCGATTAATTTTGTCTTATTACCATCCAAAAGCAATTATTGTCTTCTCTGTTTTGAATCACCGGTGGGACCTAATGCAATCTTAATTAACAACCTCATGGCGATTTAGTCATCACTTGCGTCATCATTTCCGCAACTGCATTTAATGAATGTAGCTGTAAAATGCGCTCTTTAACCTAAAACATATTCTTGTTTGTTTAAAGAAATCTCTGAGGCGATTCTGTTTCAAATATGTTATTCATGTTTAAGCAGTGATTGAAATTTCAGCGTGAATGAAAGAACAACATCATATAATTTTAGATTTCTTTAATTTAAATAATAAAAGATGCAATAACGTTGATCAACATTAATGTAAATCAAAGTTGACAATTGAAATAGATTGCAGTATTTATGCCCTAAAGTTTTGATAGAGTTGCATATACACTGGTATATGCATGCATGACATGGTATGTATGCATGTGCATGAATGCATATGTATATATATGTATGCAAACGAGAGTTTTCATTTGATTGCTAGCAGAACATCGCATCCAACGGGGCCGTGCACAGCAGGGGGAACACCACAACGACAACGGATTATCTATCTATATGGTTGTAAAACCGTAAACAAATGTTGAATGTTTAGCCAGAACGGATATTGATTGAGGCCGTTAGGTCTCTTCTTCGTATTTAAGTTTTCATTCAGAGCAGCCATCATGTTCTTTCTAAAGAAGCATACATATCAACAAGAAGCGCGTTTTAGTAAAAGCAATGAATTCTATTGGCTATTTCATTTAAAACACTTCTATCTCGTCTGGTCAGTGAGGTTTTTGCTCCATTCAATGCGCCACCTGCTGACGTTCAGTTAGGTTAATGTTTCGATCGTCAACACTTTTCCAGTAACTTCGTCGGCGTGTTTTTAATCATATCTTTTCTGTACTTTGCTGAGTTTTATCTGACACCTTCTTTATAAGTAATATAGCAGTTTAAAAAAGAATTTTTGTCATCAGTCTGGATCAAAATCTGTGAGCATGTCCTTCAGGTCATTAGCTCCTCCTGCTCCTGGTTCGAAAATCAAAAAGGTAGTTTTTTCTTCTTCTGTATTGCTACGAATGCTTGATACATTCTTCAGAGATTTTAACAGCACTGATACATTTGAAAAGTGAGAATTAAAAATCACTACGAATTATCGTATAGTTCATCTCCTTAAGATATTAGTAGGCTGTGTAATATGATATATAAAATGTGAGCATGTTTTTATGTGTAGCATGTGGGATTCTTATGCTTCTGAAGCTTTTAGTTTAAAGAAAGAATTTTCATTTATGATGTTTTATGCGAATAGAAGAAATGCATGCGCATGCATTCGTTTTTATTCTTCTTTTTTTAATATTGCGGTACTGTACAGAGTATTATTCATCAAACGAAAAATCTTTATTTGGCAGATTTTGATTATTAAATATGTTTGAGCAATTGCAGACTGACTATTCATTCATGCGAGTTTTTGCATCGAAAATGATTATATTGATTTGATAATTTCATATTTTTTCATTATTCTGACAACTTTTTAACCATATATTAATAATCATAAAAGCAAAAGAATTCTGCAACTCATCCAAAAGTTTATTCAATAAAATAATTTCTGCTTAATAATTACGTTAAATGCATATCACACAGCTATCAAAGAGAATCAGTTAAATAAATATGTGCAAGCAATACAATGAAAGTTAAGAAGAAGCAACTATTTATTTAAAATCACGTAATAAAACTGCTCCTTGGAACAATAGACGTAGATATAGTTTTTCTTGCTTAAATTGCTGCTCTTCTACACTGTTATACTTATGTAATGTAACATATGCATTAATATTGGAATATGAATGCATTTTTATAATAATATATATTAACTTTTTAAAATTTAGTAGCAATATTTGGAAGATGTTATAAAATATTTTACAAGAAAAGCAAGCCCACAAGCAATATATGAACATTCTGGCAGAACTCAGAATTAATATATTACGTATTCTATTTTAAAAGACAACGTGCTAATCTGCTTTATAATTTGATAGTTGCAAAAAATCATTTAGAGATTCTTTGCATTATCATAAACTTGTGCAGTTTTTGTAGTGCTTTAAAAAGAATGACGTTGTTTATCAGAAAAACAATTTTTTATTCATTCAAAAAAGTGAACTTTCTAGTAATCATTTGAAACGTAATCTAACGTGAACTTTGAGAAGAAAGGTAAAGTAAAATTTACGCACTTTTCAAAGTTATTATCTGAATGCTTAAAAGCAATAAAAAATATTCATTATTTAAAATTTTAGTCGAAAAAGCGATGTTCTTGCAAGCTTAACATATAATTTAAAACGGCGGTTGCTTTAGTAGTAAACTTTTGACAATGAGTAGTTTGAAAATTTACGATTAATTTTACATGTATGTCACTGCGATTCAAGAATAAAATTCATTTTAAGTTTAAGAACCGACACAATTTTAAATTATGTTTACAATTTGAAGCATCTTTTTTGCATTTGATGGTGTTAATATTTGCAACTTTTTCATTTTATAAACAGCTGTCGCTGTATAGTTTACTTTTAAGTGTCATTTTTGCAAAACTTGCGCTTTCTAATTATAGCACTCGTAGCATTGAAAAATACGGCAGATAGATCTGAGATAAATGTTGAAATATTTGATAAAATCATTAAAATTCTTCTACACTATTATCTATCAGTGCATGTAGTTTTAACCAGTACAATATAGGTAGTCTATATTTGAAATATGTAAATTATTATAACAGTCTATTCAAAGCAACGAGTAACAAAGAAATTCGACGTTGAAAATTATCACAGAGCAAGTGGAAACAATTTCAACACTTTACGTTGTAATTATAATTTAATAGCAGGTGTTTGCTTTTCATTTTACTTATTTTTCTGTATTATAAAGAACGCGTTACTTGATTAGCTTGTAGTATGCATGAAATGCAATTATTTTGCTATGTTATGCCAGTATAGCAGCATCTTAATTGAAGCAATTTACAATTTAGAAACTGAAAAATAGGCAAAAGTTTGCAGTTTTCTCAAACAAAAGCAGCAATTAAATTGATTAATTGTATGCTAATGTAATTTCTAATTCAAAGCTTTTAAAAAATTTTTTATTGCCAGCATAAAGTTTATTTGATTTCAAACTGAATTTGATCATGCTTAAAGTTGTTATTTAAAAACGAAAAGCTTTACACTTATGTGATCAGTTACAACTGACTTTTAGTTTTATTATTTTACATTTTATTTTACTAATACTTCGCTCAACTGTGTATTGTCTAAAAGTTTTGAAAGTTAAGGAATTCTTGACTTCTTTTTTTCATTAGCAGAATACACACACAAGGCGAATCATTCTTTAATTCCAGTTTAAGTTTAATCAATGTAATCTGTTGCAGCACATAATTTCAGAAATGCAGAAATCAAAACGAATAAATATTGTTAAATATAATAAAAATATACATATTTGTTTTTTTTTCAATTTAATCAAGAACTGTATCAAGGCAATGCTCTAAGCCATTATGTGAACATTATTTCACACAGTGCATGTGAAAATTCTATTATGCTATTTAGTTAGTTGCATGTTGCAGCTGAAATATTAAAATTTAATTATCCTAATTCATAACCGATGTGTAAAGTTGAATGTAAAAAGCGAACAATATTTGGGCTATTTGAAATATTTGAAATTTTTTGACCAATGTTATATACTTTTGAAAGATGACAAAAAATCGATGAGGCTCAGGTCGAATATTGTTCACACTTCTAGTTTGTGAATAAAAATCTCAGCTTAGAGGTACGAGCCGATAGGAAGCCGGCCAACCGTCGAGCTGTCTCGCTGAAGCTGAATAATTGAATGATCGTTGAACTGCAGATTGATTGACGTTCGCTACAATTCCATCAATCACGTCTTACTAATCCATGCATTTTATCCAACGTTGATTTCTTATTAAGTCTTTAATATAAGCATTATTAGACATCGCTAAATTTGTAAAAAAATGTCATTTTTGCCATTCAAATAGGAATATTTTTTCATAAAACAACATTTTAAATGCAATAATGTGCTTCTTTTCAGTAGTCGCGTTGAAAAATTTCAAGACCAGTTGAATGCACTTATTAATCAATGATGATGCTTGTTTGCCGCCAAATTTTGCATCACATTAGCCAGCGTCTGAGCTGATTAATTTCTAAAAGAGCAGACTATTTCGTTTATTTCGCATTAAACTTTCAACATGCATATTAGGAAATATTTACACACTTGTTAATCTCTTATTTTCATTAATTTTTAACGCTGTTTACGCTGTTTTATGATAAGCTTTAGGAAAACACGCATCACTTGCAATTTAAAGCAATGACCCAACAGCCATAATAGAATAAGTAGCAAAGTAGTATTGATACTTTTATGATTTGAATATATTGTGTAACTTTTCTATTAAAATACCATTTAAATATCATCCACTATTATTAGTTGCATCATATTCATGCTTATTGTTTGCATATTCCCTGTTATTATCATTATTACTGTTATTATCGAAGGATTTTGTTTTAAATATCACAAACAAATAGTTTTTATTATAAAACTTAAAGATTATATATAAGATGCATTTTAGGAGAATTTTATGCGATAGGATTAAAAATGATAATTTTGACAAAGTTGAGAAACCAAATTTTGCGCCTCTCAGAGCTACGGAATTTTGAAGAGTCTGTGATCAATTTCTTGCTCAGTAGGCAAAATTGAAATAATGATTATTTTCATTAAATAATGTTTTTGGTAAAAGCACAGTTTTAGTAGCAAAAATTATATTGATTCATATTTTAAAAATTACACGCATAGCATTGAGCTTCTTCAGATTAAATGGATTGAAAGTTGTTAAAATAGCAGAGAAAAAAGTTAATGAAATTGTTAAATTATTTATAAATATTAATATACTATAATTAAATATAAAAACTGAAGGGAAATATATTATTAATGATTATTTTTGTACAGTTATTCAATTATAATGAATATTGTATAATTTATCAGTGTTAAATGAATTGAAATTAATAAAATACGAAGCAATCTTTTGCACTTTAAAAACAAAACGACGTACATTATTCTGTTGTTATTAGAACATTTGCTTTGCAACATGAATGAGCATTAATTCTTAACTCTACAGAATTAGAAAATTGCTCCCTCACAAAAAGGCATGCAAGTGTTATAAACAAATGCATATTATTTCAGGATATTTTTGCAACTTAAATACAATCTAAATAAGATAATTTAAATATATTTTTGAAATTAAATTTAATTCTCACATTAAATGGAGTTGGTGAGATTTTAGGTTATAAAAAGTTTTAAATTACAAAAAGTACTACAGGGTTTTTTAGTATGAATAGAGAGCAACAAAATTTATGCAAAAATGGACTACGTAAAAGTGTTATTATTTGATTTTTATAAATTTATATAGTGTTATTATGACCTTGAAAATTAATTAAAAGTTTCATGCACATGCAATTAATTTTGCATATATTTCAAAATAGATATTTAAGAGAGATTTTCATCCATGTGTTGAATTTTTGTAGTATGCTCTTAGAATAGTACATCATAATATGAGACACAGATAGTTATAATTTTTCATTTTTTATTTATTCATTATTTTAGTTACGCCATAAGTAATATTTGAATAATACATATTTTGTGCAGAAGTTCGAATATATTGGAAACTAAATTATAGTAAACGAACTTATTTCCTGTTTTAGTGCATATGTAAAATTGATTCATTAAAGAATTACGAGTTTTCATTAAATTTTTTCGTTATGAAACAAATTTTATTTAATAAAAAAATGAAGGTAACTCAATAAATTGTAGCTTTTATTTAATTAAATTAATGTTTTCAATATGAAATACATTTTTGAGCTGTCAGAAGCGATTCAAATTGTGTGTCAGTTTTCAATTTTCCAGTCAAAATATGTGAATAGTTGAATTCACATTTGTTAACATTCAGTGTATACTTTTATTCGATTAATACAATAAATTTATTGTGTTAATATTAAATTCAATATAATAATAAAAGCTTGAATTAATATTTTTAATAATATATTGCATATTATATATATATAATTCAAAGAATACATTTAAATAATTAATTTTCAAATTTGTGTAAAATTCACTTTAAATGTAATACTTTTAAATTGATTCATATTTTAATTTATTAAATATTGTCAATGCGCGTTGTCAAAAAAATTTGGTGAACGTAGCAAAAAGCATACATATTATTTTATACGAGTCGTTTTATGACAGTGGTACTTAGCTGTTGATTTTTATCAGTTTATCATTTCAACAAACCAACAAGGTGTCAATATTATATAAAACAAAATTTAATGCACTAATTGTAACTGAAGTTAGTTAATTTTAAACGAGTTTAAAAGCCAGTGCTTTCCTTTTATCATATTTTATAAATAATATCGCATGCTAGTTGAAAGTTTAAAAAAAGTTGTGAAATAATATTTTAAGAAATATCTCAGCGAACGATGGAGTCGCAATCCCATGAAAACAGAAAACACTGTTGGCTCGTGTCCAACATCCCCATATTTGAAAAATCAGTACCGTTTAGTTGTACTGGGCTCACGTAGCACCGGCAAATCGTGTATAGTGAATCGATTCCTGAACGGGTCGTTCCAAGAGTGCTATATTCCAACAATTGAAAATTTTCACCGAAAACTGTACCGCATCCATGGTCAATTTTATCAACTTGACATATTAGATACATCTGGCAATGCTCCTTTTCCGGCAACAAGAAGACTTTCCATATTAACAGGTATTCCACATTAATATGATAATAAGTTAATTTGATAATTTGTTTGTTATAGGAGATCTCTTTTTGTTGGTATTCAGCGTGAACAATACTGATTCATATGAAGAAGTGTTACAATTATGTGAGCAGATAAGAACAATCCGCGCTACATTGGACGACTCACGCAAAGGTGGCGGATTGCGTTTGTCTTTAATCATCGCGGCTAATAAAATTGATCTGCTTGACCAGCCACGATCGTCGAACAGCGAAATGGTGGACATGGAAGCAGCGGAACGGTTGTTTTCCAGCACATCCGACTGTGTGCTTATTCGGTGCTCAGCAAAAACTGGCCAGAATATTGACCAGCTATTCAAACAGCTATTCACAGCGGGAAAATTACCAAAGGAGATGTGCCAAACGGTGAGCAATGGAATACTGACCGACGGTAAAGCTTCGTCGCCGTCGATGAAAAGAGCAGAGCGAATTGTTCCCCAAGAGCTGAAACGACGGGAAACGTTGTTGCGTCTTTGTGCAAAGAAAACGGAACCAGCAGTTGTGGAGTATGATTTGCAAGCAAAACGACCCAGCTTGCGTACGGATTTGCTCATGTTTCGTTCCAAACTCATGCCAAAACGTCGAAGTACTACTGATCATTCGTTATTGACTAGCGGGAAATCTTGGATTGGTAACAGCGGCAGCAACTGCCGTATTTCATAATAGCATTTCCCCCTGTGTTTATATTCATAATTTCAAAGTTCTCATACACTGTTTTAAACATATTTAGTCCCTTCTGTAATTCAAAACTGACTGTACAAGAAATCAAATTTTACACAAAATCAGTCAAATGCATTGCTTTTGTTCGATAATGTTAAATGAAAAGAATAAATGGTATGTTGAGATATTTTTAATTTTATAAACAATATTATAACACATTTTTGTTTTATGAAGAATTTCACATATTAACCGCTAGGATTTTCTTTTTCTTGCACAGTCATTTTGCAAAAGCATAAAGTGACCTTTGACACTATTTTCGAGCAAACATCCATTGAAGCAACGAGAATTCCAGACAAAAGAATTCCCGCACCTCCAACATAAAATGTTGCTTCATACGTTTTGGTAATGTCATACAAAGCTCCTAAAATAAAATAAAGTAAATTAAAAGTATTTCTAATGAAATAACTACTTCACTTCTGCTCCAAAGCTATTTCATTTCCTTCATCAAAATTTACATACATCCTTTTTGTTCCACTACATAAATTAAAGATCATATGTTTAAATAAAAGGCATATATTGTCATTTAGCCCTTAGAGTTTGGCTTCAGCTAATAGCATAAGTATAATTTTAAATAGAGCATTAATATGTAACTAATTTTCAATACTTCATTAAACAGTGCATTGTATGAAGAGATATGGTAGAAAAATTAAAAATTATTAAACAACTTAACAAAATCACTTCATTTACCTGCAAATGGCGTACCGAGTAGATTTCCCAATCCCTGGACAAACAGAACCAAACCATAAGCCTCAGCAAACTGATTGATGTTTGTCAATTCGACAACTATCAATGATGTCATAGATGCGCTTGCACTGATTGCAAAGCCAAATATTACACAAAGTGTGCAAATCAGTGCAAAAGAAGAAGTCAATGGAATTACGCCAACGCAAACACCACATACTGCCGTGCAAAAGCCGAACCAAAGCATGTTATTGATTTGTGGCATATCAGCCAATGCACCGAACAAGATCACTGATATGGTATTTACAAGACCAATAATGGAAACCAACAAAGAAGCTGTTTGCTTGGTTATTTGAAAAAATTCTGTGCTATATTCAGGCAAGTTGTTGTAAAAAATATCATTGAAAGAAAAGAAGAGAAAATTTGCAAAAAGAAAAAATGAAAGTTTGCCATTTTTCAACATCATCAACTGATTATGAAATTTCCGCATAAAGCTCCAAGGGCTTTTAGCAGGTCGACTGGCCGACTCAGATGACAATGATTTCAAGAGTATCACAGGTTTTCGTACTAGAAATTCTGGTGCACTGAACTTTCTGCCGTAATATATTCCTACTGAAGATGGACAAACAGCTTCTGGTTCAATCCATCCTGAATCCATGTACTGTATTTGGACTGAACAAACCTGTCGACTGTTAATATCTTTAAAATATTGTAAATTATAAATAAAGAAATAACTATACACTTACATATATTATTCATCAAGGCCTTTTATTTATATATACTCTTAGAATAGTACATGTTCTTGATTCGATGAAAAATATATATTCTTCATGAGATCGCATTTAAAAACTAATGATATTAATGCTGTTTTCTCTTAGCTGCTTCTAGTGTAATACATAAATCATTCAATCCCCTTTTATATATAAAATGTATCTGTCAAAAACATTAATCCTCAAAAACAGAAACAATAAAAACAAAATTTTGAAAAAAATCAAATGGAATAATGCTTTACTATATATAGATATATTATCATGTAATGCTACCATAAAATATACAAAAGTAGAATGATTTTTCAGAAAGCTTTTTCAGGAAAAAAAATGGAAAAATTAGATTAATTAATCAACAGAATTAATGATCTTGAATTTGTGAATTTGACATGGAACATTCTTTTACTAAGATGATTCTGAAGCTTATTTAAAGATACATTATTAAAATTAAGAAATACATTTAAAAATCCGAACATTGGAGAAAATGTGAATTCAAGTTTGAAATCTTTATAGAGTTCAAAAATTAAGTCATAAAAAATATACAAGCTGCATACCTGAAACTGCGCCACAATCCACTTGAAAATTTTGGGCAGATGGTTGTGATAAGCTAAATATGTTTAAATTTTTTAAAAGTATTTGAGCAATAAAATATATTTAAAGATACGTAAAATTAAGTATTTTATTTTCTTACTTTATAATAATAGCTTTTTCAGTTGCAAATTCATTCAAAAGAGAAAATAGTAAATGTATATTAGTTATTTATTTTGATGTATCTATTAATATATTCATCAGAAAGCTTGCAATGAAAACTTCTTGATAAGAATAAGAATGTGGATTAAGAATGAATATTAAACACAAAAGTTTATAACATTCTGAATATACATTACTGCCAAAGATATATTTTTGTTCCCTTGAGGTGAAATTAATAAATTGCATGCTATTTAAAAACAATAAACAAAAATAAAAGTTTTACCAAAAAAAATGAAATGATCTGGTAACATTTTTTTGAGCAAAATTGGTGCACATCTGGGTTTGCTGCTTTCTCCTGGTACATTTGAAGCTTTTGTTGCTAGCAGACTGTAGACCTGAAAAACTGCCACTACGTTTGAAATTTACAGTTTGCTTATTCTGCTCATGGCACTTTCCTTGGCTCTTTTGAACAGCTTTGCCATGTTGACTGCTAAATTGTTTTATGTGAGAGTGATGCTTTTCGGCAAATTTTCTAGTATCTAAATGTGAATAACTACAAAATAAATATCGATTATATATGCACTTATAAATATATTGGATGCAATTATAAATTGTATTTATTAGATAATTTTAAGCAATTGATAATGACAGTGAAGTGTTCATACGTGAAATACAAGCACTGAATTACCATGACTAAATCGAGGATCCCGCAACAAAGCTCCACAAACAAATAAGTTCAACGATATGCCTGATAAAATGAACAACGCACCATCCCAATAAAAAAGGTTCAGCAGTGCTTCAGTGACTGGTGCAAAAATTATCGTTCCAATGCCTGTGCCACAAACAGCAAAACTGGTCGCTATACCTCGTTTTTTATCAAAATAATGCGTCACTGCTACAATGGCAGTTGTGCAACAAATACCCAAACCAGAGCCTGCCAGAATGCCAAACGCAACGCACAACACGTATATATTTGTCGTGAAAACGCTAAATTAAAAGGCAAAATGTGTTGCAAAATTGCTCTATCATATTTTAATTACCTTACAAAAAAGCCTACAAAAGTCACTGAAGCACCGAGAAAAGTTACATGACGAAAGTTGTATTTTTCAATCAAGCCGCTTGCAACAGGACCAACAAGAAGAGGTAGTGCCATGAAAAATGCTCCAACCACCGATGATATTGCTTTAGAAGCATAGAACTGGCGTTGTATTTCCGGGAACAGTATACCAAAGCTGTATGCAAAGCCATCGGAAATTACATGCGTAGCAAACGCTGCAAACGCTACTACCCAACCGTAGCCTCCGTCTCTGGCAACGAGAGCATTGAATGGAATGGATTTTTGTGTTTTTTCAGTCGACATTGAAATCTGAAAACTGTATATTATATTAAAATTATTTCAAAAAAAATATTTTACATCTCTTTGTATAATTTTTTAAAAGTGCAAATTCTCCTAACTGCATACGCTGAACAATTTGCTTTGTACATATGTACGCAAAGGGTATTTCATCATTTCTCAAATACTGCAATCAAGCTTTTATTCTTTTATAATTTATTTAACTGACTAAGAAAACATGATTAAAAAATTTTTTAGATCGGTATTTATTTAAAATTCACACATTTATTATTTTATCAATTCAAATATGATATCAATTTAGCATTTTTATAAATCATTGATAAAAAATATGCATATTTAATGTATATTTAAACAACAACAACAACAACAACAACAACAAGAATTATCGTCAACAGTATAGAAAGAGATCATTATGACGTATAATATTGGATGTCAACACTGGCATACCACATGACGCAAATTGATATTCAATGCTCACATTCCAGTAGCATCAGAATTTGAGTTTTTATCATAGTCAATTTCATTTCACTCAAATTCATACATTCAAAAAATAAAATAAAATAAAAAGACAACAATAAGCAAATTTTACGAAAAAGTATTCAACAGCATTAGCAGTTTTTGTTTTGTTTTGCATCATCAAAGAATACAAAACATATGTGCTAATAATTTTAGCATAATAACTTGCAAATTACATCTGAATACTTTTTTTGTGTAACCGGAGAAGCAAGTGTAAAGGTGAATATCAATTCAGCAAAATTTCACAATTCTCTCTAATTAAGTAAAGAAAAAAACGATGCACCACTATTGTGAAATATATATTTTTTTTCAACTGCTTCTAATTATTTGATAATATATGATATACTATGAACTGGAATATCAGACTTGAAAATAAGCTTAAAATAATTAGTTCAAGAATGACAAATAAAAAATACAGTATTACAGAATTGCACAAATTGAGATATTTGTTTTTTTGTTGTGTTAAATAAAAATAGAAATAAAAAAGCAATAAGCACGCTTATCTTTGAAGATGTTTTTCAACTGCAGCTCAACAACAGCAGCTGTTCCATCTCGACTAGTTAAAATGCTATTATTTATCAACAGCAAACATTGATGCATAAAAAAATAGATGAATATCAGAAAATAATAATAATAAAAATTAGTTTTTTAATAAAAAAAGGAGAAAGGACAGGTGAAATTTTGCAAGCTTTCTTTCACTTTCATTTGTCAAAAGTTCAACATGTCATAAATTATTAAAGGCAAAAAAAGGAAGGAGGAATTTTTAGCCGTATTGATTGAAATTGTCGTGGCAAGCTAAAATGAAAAAGATTCTTTTCTAAAAGAAGTCAATAAAATCTGTCAGTTGCAAAATGTAAAAGAATCCACGGAATTTATGCAAGTGAAATTTCAACAATTTGCAAAAATAGTAATAATAATTAATAAATTAACCTTCTTACTGTAGTGAGCATAAATGATTAATTAATACAGAAATCCATTTTAATTGATAATATATATATATTTATATTTATTTCAAAAAAAAACAGCAGCAAATTCATTCCATCGGAATGCATTAATGTGATGTCAAATAGAATACGTCAATAAATTTCTCATCAAAACTTTCGAAACATATTTCTCAGTAAAAAATCTTTCATCCATCTTCACTAGCCAAATTATGAATAATAAAATGTTCAAATTATCCATCAAATATTAAATAAATAAATTAATAAAAAGAATCACACAACATGCAAAAGTAGAAAAAAAGTATTCGGCAATACTCTATCGAAAAGTTTTCATCTTTCCACATTGAAGCAATTGACGACACTCAACATTACAAGGTACAATAAATAATAATTAAAAAAAGCTTTACAAACAGTTTCACATAGCAAGATCACAGTTTCAAGTATTCTTTAAGTTAATATTTATTATCATGAAAACTTCAACCACTGAATATTATTATTTATGCACACTTTGTAAGAAATACAGCATTTCAGATGAAAATTTAATTTTAGTCGAACAACGAAGCAACTCTAAAGTGTATAAGCAAAATTCTTTTTCTCAAAAAAAGAATATACTGCTTAATTTAGAATTTTATTTAAAAAAAACTAATTCAAACGACAGTATTCAATAAATTTGCATAAAATTAAAAGTTCAACATCGATCCCATTTTCTCTTCTCTTGACTTTTTCTTTCAGCTGTCCATTTTCAACTGCATATTTATAAATTATTTTTGATTAATTTTTGATCAATAAATTTTTAATGAAAATTAAATTTTTCCAAAAATTTTTTTTTCTTCGTTTTCAAACAAAATTATACCGTATATTTAGCAAAGTAAAAGAATAAATCTTCCTTTCAGCTTTATCTGTCAGAAATGCTGTATCAAAATCTGCAACGATGCAGAATATGATGTGTAAAGTGCGTTGATGGAATTAAAAAAACAAACATCCATTGTTGTTGGATTGATTAATTAATTTTTGATTCGAATTTGCATACATCACCTTCATCGGAGCAGAAGAGGCTTTTCATTGTTCAAATGTGGTTCCATTGGCAGATGATGTTCATCATCGGTCATACACCCATTCTGTGAACTGAAATTAAACGTGAACAACAAAACAGATAACACTACTTGCAAAAATTTGTTTGGTGGAAAATTTATTTTAATATATCCTGTGAGTTGAAAGTTGGCATAAATATTGGTCGCCAGTTGTCGATAAAGATTCATTTACCAAACTCATATTAGCAAGGCCAATTGGTTCATTCAAAAAATTCCGCTTGCCAGAGATCTTTCCATTAAAAAGAACATATTGATAAATAAATGAAATTATAAAAAGAGATACATGCTTATTTCTTAATTTTTATTTTTTTTCATATAAATATAATTAATTTTGAAAAATATTCAGGTAAAACTCGATATTGTGAATGATACACAAGTTGATGTATGTTAACACCAACCAGAGCATCATCCATGAGTGTTGGAATGACAAGTAAGTAGTAAGCGAGTAAAAATTTGGATAATTTCCTGCTATAGATGACGTTGGGGAATTTGAGAAAAAAAATCAATTCTCTTAATCGCCTCTCAGTGCATGCAGCATTTATTGTTTGAAAAACACGGCGCCAACAATGCTTTTACTATATGCTGATATACGTTGCATAAGCATTATTTAAAAAATACAACAAAAAGCAAAATTAAAACCATTCGATAAAACTAATTAATTCTGTTCGTGTGAATAATACGAATAATAGTAGCAATTAAATTTGAATTTTCCAATGTTGATAAGATCGAATTATGGATTAGTAATGAATTTTCATTGTTTAAAAAATTTCGTAATATTAACTCTTCACATATATTATTATTGTTAAATAAATATACACTTTATCCCAAATCACAACATTATATTTATTAAACGCTAACAAAAAACAAATTTACTCTTTACAAAATTTGCACCAATAATAATAGCATGGAGTGTGTATGCCACTGGTCCAAAAGAACTTGCAACCACGATGAGGTGAAGCACAGCAGCAGCATCAAAAGTTTGAAGTTCTATGAAAGACGCATATTATTATTCGAAATTTATGAACATTTTTTCAAATCAAATTATTATGACGTCACGAAACCAAAAAGTCAATATAGAAACACTTTTTGATTGGCTGCACGTCTACTGTTTGAGCAAAAATTGTCAGAAAAAAAGCCAACCAATCATAATCAAATAGCCAGCAGTTAACTATCGGGTATGAATGAAGAAATTGCACTTCATTTTCGTCGGAAAAAGCATATCAAGGAAAGTAATTCATTTTTAAAATTTAATAACTTTCATGATCGACAAATTCAACAAAATTTTGTCAACTTAGCGTTCATCATTACAGCAACAACTGCAAGAAAGCCATCTATTTTGCATGCAATATTTGATCAGATTTGCCGTAAAAACAGTAAGCTATATTATTAATTTATTCACATATTTCAAATTGACCGTTTTATGCAATCAAAGCCTTGCTGCCAATGGTGGTGATCTGCAAGTTTAGTGCGTACAAATATGCATCTAGCATATGCATAAAATGAAATCATCTTGAAAAACACTTTACTTTAAAAAAATAAAACAACAACTCATTGAATATTTTGATAATTTGATAAAGAGAATACAAAATACAAATTTTAGTGATGAAATTGATTTGAAATTTAACTAAAAAGTAAATATTCGACGCAGATAATTTTTTAAATCTTCAATTAACAAAAACAAAATAAATTTTAATACTAAAATCAAATAACAACTGGTAAAACTGGAGTTTAAAAATTAAGCAAATCAAATTAAATTATATTGCATTTTTCCCACCTAACATGAATAGAATGTACTGAGAGAATATTTTGCGCATATCCTCTGTTTGTGCTTCTTTCTTCTACATAAATGTAATACACATTCATGAATAGTTTTGAAGAAAAAAATGAAAAAGCCTCCATTAATAGTAATTTAAGCTTTACAAATTTAAACAATTATTTGAAATGCAAACGTGAACAAAACAGTCGTTTAGAAATTAATTTCAATAATAATAAAAAAAACAAGCTTATTCAACATTATTTATTTATTGACATGCAACAAGAACTACTGCTTCAGTATATTTATATTCAATAGAGACAGAATGCTATGAAAAAGAAAAAATTGATTACAATCGAATAAAAATGAGAGAAGTAATGGTGAAATTTGCTGAAAAGCTTCCAGTGTAAATTTCAGCAGAAAAAAGGAAGAAGTTGACCAATAAATTTAAATTCAATCAGCATTACTATTCTTGCTTGAAAAGTTTAATAAAACCCTGGAAACGCGGCCTCTTTCGGCTTAAGCAAATCAACCAAATAATAAATCGTCCCGGCTAAGCCTAGACGTAGAAAAAAAAACAATTAACATTAGCTTTGCGTATGTTTCTCGTTTCTCCAGAATTATCAAATAAGCACGAACCTTCATAAAGTGAGTATGGTCGATCAGCAATGCGACATCCATGCTTTCCATAATCGAAAATCCACTCTGCGAACTTGGATAAAAAGGTTTGATTGCAACGTTTCGAAAAAAAATAATAAATTTCCCACAATCATCCTCACCTTCAATGCTCGATGCAAATATTTCAAATCATCCGTCAATTGATACATCGCCAAAAATGCATATCCATTGCCAGCGGTGCCATGACACAGACCGTAACCTTTTTTCAACAATCCTCGAGCCCAAATCACATCTGCACAAGCAACTGCCTCTTTGAAATATTCTTCTTTACCATAAATCTGAAAAGAATTTCGTTTTTAAAAATTTATCATCTTTTAATTTTTTTTCAATTACAGCATGTGCTTGAATGAGCATGTGAATAAATCCAGGAGCTCCGTGACACCAGTGGACCAATTTGTCCGTCTCTTTGCCAAGTGAAGACGGATAGTTGCCACTTGGAAAGCGAAGAGTTATCAAATAATCAATTGTCTGCTCAACTGCAGATTTCAAATTGACATTTTCACAAAAATTTGGAGTCTAAGAAAAAAATACAAATTACACTTTCAAAAGTACACCAATAAAAAATAAGACAAAATAAAAGACCCTCATCAAGGTGAAAAGTATTCCCGCAAGACCATGAGCCGCACCCAAATAATATGTACCATGCCATTTGTAAAGCAACTTGCACTGCGTGTTATTTCCCAGTCGTATCCCACTACGGTATATTTCATCGACAACCTGAAAAAAAATTATCAAATTATCAAAATTGAATAATTAATTGACTGAAAAAATAAAATTTCAAACTTTTGCTATTGCAGCATCCAAACCGGAAAAATTTCCAAATTCTCTGCGAACAAGCATCAAAGAATACAAATAACCACTACGACCGTACAATAGTTCATCTGGTAAATCTTCATTTTCAGTTTCATTTGCCATTGCAATTAATCTATTAATTTATTTGAAAAAAAATTCACTTTTAAATATGCTACATTATCATAATCAAAACGGAAAAGCAACGCAACAAGACTTACTTTTCCAGTGCACTAGAAGCGATGGCATCTTGCTTTGCTGACCGATGAACAAGCGCTTCAATTGCATAACTTCCACCTGTTCCACACAAGAAAGTCGGCTAGAAAGCATAAAATGGAACAAATTTAATTTAAAAAAAAACAATATTATAAACAGCATATTTTTGAAATCATTACGGTTCTCGTTTTCCAACGTTTGGTCATGTTTATCGATTTCACTGCTTTTGCCAAATAATCCGAACTGTTGTCATCGTTCAACTTCTGGTACAAATGGTGATAAAGTAGTGCATATCCTAGAACACTGTTGAAATTAATAATAAAATTTAAACATGAAAAATAAGAAAATTGTTTAATATACTTCGAAATGAAATTTCAATCAAAGAAACTCAAATTTGAATAGAACTTTTCAAAAAAAAATACAATCTTTTAATACTGATACAGAATAATAATCTAAACAGCATATTTTACCACTGATTCCTGTATAAACAGAGAAATCATTTTCCGAGTCATTTCGAATAGCATTTATCCATAATGGTGTTAAATAGTAGATGCAGTCGCGAATTCTTGAACTCCAATGATCATTCAACTGAAATAAACAATGATCATAAACAGAACAAATAAATATTTCAATTAATAAACTTCAAATTGTATTAACAAAAATGTGAAAATTAACAAATGCATTCAATTTACATACCGTTTCGCCATTTTCACTCAAATACTGTGTACGGTTTGAAAGACAATAATCTTCAAAATTATTTGCAAACGAGCGGCCGTCCATCAAATTTTCAAAGCAACTAATTATAATATGCTGAAATAAATCTAAATTAATTATAGATTTTAAATATAAATAAACAAAATGTTATGAAAGTTATGATGCGCCAGTTTCAATTAACAAAAACTAATCCAACATGAACAAATCTGCTTTATGTACAGTATGTTTAAATTGCAGGTTCGAAGATAATATCGCGTTAATTCAATAATCAAATTATTTCCATTTTCTTTTTCAAATATTACTTCTTTGGCTGCAATTTAAAAGTAAACTGGTTTAAAAATCACTGTCCACAGTTTTCATCAAGTGTAAAAAGTAAACTTAATTGTACGTCGAGCAGCAACGTTACAAATTAAAACATAGCTGCTTACGTATCCAGAAAATTATATTCTTGCTTTAAAACAAACTGCATAAAATGAAGAAAATAATGCCATTAATTTAAAGTGAATACCCGCACAGTATATATCAGAACAAGCAAGTGTAAATGTATCCTACTGTATTTTTACAATATATCTAATTTGTAGATTAATTGTGTTCTGTGTGAATTTTTTCCGAATCCTCTTTTATCCATTGGACTACAAGAGAATAGTACAGAAAAACCCATTCGCAGATTGTCGACGTTTACATAAACTGACATCTCTACTCAGATGTAGCAAATATAAACTACGTTGGCTGTGTGCGAAATGGAGCTGTGTTCTATGCAGTACACTGCCTTTTGGTATCAGAAATGTAAATCATGGAACCAAAGTAACTGGTTGAAGTTTATGAGTTCGGAGAGGTTCGGACAAACAAGTGCGGCATCATGCAGGTACAACAAAGTTGCCTGATCTTCAAAATATTTAATTGACAATAATTAGAACTCAAATGTAATGAGGTGAATAAATTACCAAAGTAGTTCGATGAAGAGGCTGATGTTCTAATTGTGGTATCCTATTGTTAGGATGTTGTGATATTCCACGTTTAACAGATAAAAAAGGGTTCCATTAATAAATCAAATCAAAGAAACCGACTTCTTTATAATTTAAAACTTTTCTGTAACCTGAACAGATTCTACAACATATAAAGCGAATGTTACTAGCACTCGTTTGAAAATATTTAATATATTGGAAATGATCTGATTAACATAAACTGATAAACTAGTATTAATACATTAAACTGTTTGACAATAAACTGTATATATGGCTAGCATAACTTGTGACTTTATTGTCTCACAAAACCCATAAAATTACATTATGCTGTTTCTAAAATCTTTGAAGAATATCTGCATTAGGATGGCTAAAAGTGTGAATGTTGGAAAAGAGAAAAATTTAAGGAATATTCATTCATTATCGTTCATTATTAATTTGCTTTTATAACAGATATGAACATTTTCATATCTCCAACCTGAAAAAAATAACCACTTTCTATATTCGACGGACACATTAATTACGCTAACAGGAGTTTAATAGAAAAGAATATCCTCTGACATGTTGAAATTGCGGAACATGATTACAAGAAAGCAGCGTTAGAAATTCTTGGAGCTGATTTAGCTTAAAGTAGCTTTTCAAGCTTCGCAACGCATTAGCAGTGTTCCAAAGTATTACAAGAGAAAAATGCAAGCAGGTTTTATGTGGAGTCATTTTTTTAATAAATTGATTAAACGATTATAAATAATAAAATAAAGGAAATAAACGGAACTTAAATGACAAGCTATCAAAAATTTGGATGTATAGAACACGTCATTCAAGTGCAGAAAGTTATATGGAAAGGTAGTTGAATAAAAGCTAGAAAAATGTACTTTTCTCATTTACAATTAAAAAAGTATTAATTTTTGAAGATTAAAACATTATTTTGTATTAATAAATATATATGTACAGTAATTATTCAATGAATAATTTTATTACATTTAAGCATGCTATATATATATGACTATATTTAAAATATATTTATTAAACTGCAATAAACCAAAGTTAAAACTAAAGCTAATAATTGTTTTAAATGTATTTATATTAAAATCTTTTAAATTTCAAAGAAATTTTAAACTTTAAACAAAATGTAATTGATAAATAAGAGTGCATTGAATTAGTTGTTATAGCAATTGTTTTGTTGCTTCCGGTATGCTTCAAAAGATAATTCGCAGTGTGCAAGAAAAGCAAGCTCGATGGAAAGGGCTGCAAGAGAAGTTGTTAAGGAATCGCGGCAGTACAACACCTTTGACTGAACAAGAGCTGATGGATATTTTGAATGCCGCCATTCCATTGTTATTGGCTGAACAATCGCTGATAGAATTCAAAGCACCGGTGGTAATTTGTGGTGATATTCATGGACAATTTGAAGATTTACTGCGATTGTACGATTCCGTCGGTTGGCCCCCAGAAAAACGTTATTTATTTCTGGGTATTTATTTAGCTCATTCAGCTTATTTTTATTTTTTTGAAAATCTTTTCTGCCGATATTAGGTGACTATGTGGATCGTGGACCGCAAAGTGTGGAGGTTATGAGCTTGCAAATATTGTTGAAGCTGCAATATCCGAACGATTATTTTCTGTTGCGTGGAAATCACGAACATGCGGTAATTAATCAGAGTTATGGATTTTACGACGAATGCACGTCACGTTACAGCGTGAATCTTTGGAAGCGCTTTCAGGTAATAAAAAAAATTTGCATATTAACATGATAAAAATGATAATTTACAAACACACATACATACATACATATATAACAATTTTAGAATCTTTTTGTTTGTATGCCTTTGTCTGCATTGGTCTCAAAAAAAATATTTTGCATGCACGGTGGAATTTCATCAGAATTGAAAAATTTTGACCAGATTCGCGGCATTCAACGTCCGACTTCTGTATCACCAAGTGGAATTTTATGTGATCTGCTTTGGTCAGATCCAGATGAAAATACGAGTGGTTGGAAATTAATCTCCTTTTTACTTAATCATTTATTCATTATTTCTAAATCAAATTCTAATCATTGAATCGTTTGTTTACAGGCTACAAGAAAAGTCCTAGAGGGATAGGATGTGTTTTTGGAGAAAATGTCACAATAGAATTCTGCGATAACATGGGCATCGATCTCATCGTTCGTGCTCATCAAGTAATTTTTAAATTTTAAAAATTATTTCAAGCATCTTTTTAAATACACTATTTCAGGTTTTCGACCAGGGATATCAGTTCTTTGCCAATCGTCGCTGCGTTACTATATTCAGCGCTCCAAATTATTGCAACCTCTTCAATAATGCAGCAGCTGCACTGATTATTGATAAAAATTTGAACTGTAAAATAGTAGTAAGCTGTTGTTTCGCTTATGAAAACAGAAAAATTTCATTTCGGTACAATTGTTCATGTTTTTTCTCTTCTTTTTTAGCAAATTATGCCACGTAACAAAAAGAAGAAATAAGAAGAAAATTATTATCCATTATTTTAACAATATAACTATTATATTTTTGCTTGTTTTCACTATAATTAATAATGTGCAATTTGTAATGAATTTTCTGCGATAAATAAAATATTTAAATTTTGATTGACTTCTTCAGTGATGAAAAAATAAATCACTTCTTATAAAAAAACAAATACGTGGTCAAAATACGAATTAAAAAAATGTAATATGACAGTATTAAAAATTAAATTTAATGATGATTATTTTCATTTTTAAAAAAATCACATTTAGATAATACAAAAAAAATTCAAATGGTTCATTGTAATTTCAGAGTTCCTTCCTGTAAAGCATTAAATACCTGCGCATATTTTTTTAATTGGCATTATCATTCAATTCAAGCCATTTCATGCAGATTAATAAAATATTTCAAATCGACAAAAACCAATCAATATTTTGCAATTCATTTTATATATTTGTAAAAAAATTATTAAAAAAAACTTTCAAGATTATGTACTTGATTTTGTTTTACAGTAAAATGAAATTCACTGTGTGAAAAGATTTGCGTAACTTTCAAAAAAGTTCAGCTTCCAGTTTTAAATTTCTTTTATAATTTTCATTGCCTGTCCTTACCAAGTAAGTCAATTCTGAGGTTATTTTTGATATAATATTTTGAAATACTTAACGAATAAGTGAACTGACTGTTCGAAATAAAAAGGTCGATTTTGAATTTGTTGTTAATTAAATAAAATAACGCTCATTTAAATTATTATTCCAAATTTCGATGTTGAATTTGTTAAAAAAAGTTATATTTATGTTTTTTAAATTATGTGACAGTTGTTCGTATGCTATTAAGATATTTGTCTTTCAAGAAAAGAAAATTGCTTTTGATTTCACCAAATGGTTTGCATCATGCATTTGCTTTTGCTTGTAAGCTTTATGGCAGCAAGTCGACTCGTTATAGCACTGATAACTTCGGGGCAAAGTTGTCCTTCAGAAGTGAAAAATGGCATTGTTGAAGGTTTTCGACTTTCGGCTTATAACACATCTGAACAGTCATATTGTGTAACGTCTATCAGCAGATCAGAGGTAACCTTTGGAAGGAACGGTGATATTCTTGATATAGTATCTAGTTACTGTGCAAAGAATTTTAAAAATGGTTTTCTACCGTCATTTTATCCTTATTTTACGGATTTGTTCCCCTTGTATCAGAAGGAAAATTTTCATGGGAAAGCAAATAAAATTTTAATTGGAGAATCAGTGTTAGGAGTAGATTGTGAAAAGGATAAAGAAGAGTGCGAATTATACAAAATAGCAAACGTCAATGGTAACATTTCAGCGTATGCGTGTGAGGAATCGATGTTGAAGAAAGTTTCCACTGGTATGTTGTTTGATCAATGTAGCCCACATCAGAAAGACATTCTTCAACATTCTACTTATCCACTGTGCAGATCCGCTATTCGTATATCTGAAGATAATACAACTTTCAGCGATCTTTTTCCATGCAACAACGGTACTGACTTCTGGGATACCGTTTTGTGCATTCACGATGGCTATAATGATTGTATTGTTGATAATGAGAATGAGGAAATTGCAAACGAAGTAGTATCTTGCATTTACAGAGAAACATTCGAAGGTTGTTTTTTGTATAAAAAAAGAATTCTTCAACACGCCGAACTTCCATACGGCAGAGAATGCATTCCTGAGTTCTTCACATTTCCATGCCCATGCCCATGCGATGATTCAGCTTGGCAACAATGGTCGCCATGGAATGCTCAGTGCGGTTTTGTACAAAGCATACGATACAGAGTTCCAAATTTCAACAAACACATTGACTGCACATGGAATAAACTTCACTGCTGTCGAGAAATTCGAGAATCATATCTGCTTGGTGAGTGTAATTCACCATTGCTTTATGCAAAACAAATTGCCGAAAATAAAAAAATGTGCAAAAATAACGGCTCCGTTGTACATTACACGAACGGCCGAACTGAATGTTTCTGCTTATCTGGATATTACGGTGACTTTTGTGAAAATTGTAAGAACAATTTGTAAGAATGTAAGAAATTTTCATGTTAAACATTTTTTTCCTCAACGCACATATTATTATATAGATAAATGTGACAGTAAAGACTGCGGAACCAATGGAAAATGCATCATTGTAGATGGCGAGGATATTTGCTTGTGTGACGATGGAAATATTAGACGGAACTGCAGCTCTCATCCAAGTAAATCACAACATTTTGATTTTTTTTCTTTTTAATTTTAACATTTTAGTGGAGCATTTTGAAAATTCAAGTCACTCTGACGTGCCTATGATTTTAATTTTTACTTTGCTGCTGTTTCTAATCATCATTGCTGCTTATAACTTCAAACTGAGGCAGTATGTACAAAATGTATGTATTTTTCATTTTAATGTTATTATTTTATTGAGAGATTAATTTCAATTGAATATTAACAAAATTAAAAATTACATTTAGCAATTAATTCAATATCAATTAATATTTGAATGGATTTTTGAAAATCTTTTAAAAAAATCAGATCCTATTTCTTTCTTGCCTAATCTCCAACCTATTTACCCATTTTACTTTTAATGCTTATTGAAGTTATCATGTTTCAGAGAAATCGTCAAAAAGTCAAGAAGATCGCAAAAAAATTGTTGCAGAGTCAGAATTCAGAGAGTTCCAAGAGTGATTAAATTAGCCGAATGTTCACTGTTTTTAAATAAGAACAAATTTTAAAAATCACAAAAAACAATGGTTATCGTACATGTGCATAGTTTATAATATAATGCAGTAAATATTAATAAACACTGATAAAATAATAAAGAATATGCAGTTACGCATATATGCATTTAGCACAGGCTGCTCGCTTTGTACAAACAATAACCGAAAGCTAAAAAAATACCTGAAGCAGCTAAGCATTCTTTTTATAAAGCACCTCCGAATCTGTTTATGCAACAAGTATGCAATGTATAACATCTTCGATTAGAAATAAAATTGTAAATGCTACTTGGGCATAACAATTTTCATTTAAAAATTGCACAAACATAATTAATTTACAAAATACAGATCAGTGAAGTTTAAATGAGATTACTACGCCGACAACACTATCAACCAAATAACGTTTTTTCAAACAAATTAAAAAAAATTTATTAATATTTTCCAACAACTGATTGGATAATAGTGTTAATACTTTTAAAATAATGCAGTGTTATTTTTCAAGCAATGAATTAACTTTTTTAATGAAAGTGTCTTGAACTTTAATTGGCTCTAACTCTTCTTCTATTTTAACTTTTACAATTTTGGGTTTCCGTTTCCTTAAAATGGATGCAATTTAAATACTTGAGAAAAAAAAATCTTTTTTAAATGTTACCTATTTTCGTTCTTCACTTCTGCTTTACTTGAACCTGGCTTGTCGGATACGTTTGCAAACCGAAATTGCGGAAGACCTAAATGAAAGATAATAAATAAATAAATAAATGTTGATAATTTTAATAAAATTCGTTTGCAATTATTTGCAAAACTGTGGCTATTATTGTATGCCCTTACTTAACGTTTTTTCAATACGAGAAGGATTTTTACGCTGCTCTAATAAAAATTTCCTCTTCAGATCGTTTCGACTGCGATTTGAAAAAAATTCTTGCATTAAGGCGAAGTCCGTTCCAACTATGCTGAGTGCGTAATAAAAATTTTCCGTTTCTAAATTATTTACTTCTAAATTTAAATTTACTTTATGTAAAAATCTTTTACCATATTCTTTCCAGACATTTGAAAAAGATTTTGTCGAGAAACTGCGCGAATTCAACGGACGATCATCACGACAGAAGAAATTTTTAGCATCTGCTTGAATGGGTGGTAGTTTGACAACTAAAGAAGCTTCATCAATTACAGTGTTGCCATGTTCATCAATTTTAATTCTTGGTGCAGTTGTAGCGTGTGACTGAACACCATTATCTACTCTAAACATACAAAACATATCACAGCGATAATAAAATTACTAAATGAAAAAAAAACACACTGATTTCCTGAAGGTGACTCTTCATCAACCGATATGCTACAATTGATTTTTCGAAACAATCAATAATATAGAAGAAATAAAAGATTAACATTACAAACCATGTAACCGTTTCATCGTCTTCAAAATCTAACGATGGAGCATTGGGATTATAAAAAGCTAGATCACGCATCAATAAATCTGATCGCTTCACGTCCGTTACACGTCTCATTTTCTGACGCCACTCATGTCGTTTCTAATAAATTGACTAATTTTTATTGTTCCAAAATATCCAAAACAAACAAAATACCAAAATAACGCACCTTATTTAAAAGCTCTTGGTCAAATTCCAAGCATCTGTTACGATAAGTAACACTTTTTAGCGAAACTGTTTGAACCTTAATATTTGACTGCATATCTAAATGCACAAATGCAAAAAACCAAATAATGACAGCACAACAGATCAACTAAAATAAAAATTAGGTACAACTGTATTTTACTGTATTTTCCAACGTCATTCCAAAATTTGAAATAAAATTTAATAATATGAATAAAACAAAAAAAACTAATTTACATTTAAATAAATATTATGAAATAAAAGTTATACTTAATCACACAGTCTTATTTTTGTCTTATTGAAGGCTAACTCAAATTTCAAATAACTAAAATTGCTTAATCATAGCAACTGATTTCGAGAGATAAAATCTTTTTAAAAAATAAAAGATTTTATTATTTTTACTAAAAATAAACTACTTTTTGTAGATTGCTATTTGCATATTTCAGTTAGACCCATAATAATATTTAAATTTCAATAGTTATATTTCTTTACGTATTTAATATTTTTTAATACAATTAAAATAATTCCATTTGAGTAGTCAAGAAGGAAAAGCGTCATTATACATAAGCAGTGCGCAGAATACATGCGAGCAGTAAAATAAAAGTAGATAATTGTTAAAAAAATTTTGACTAACTTTAAATATTATTTCTTTCATATAGGTTTTCTGAATGATGAATTTCTATTAAAATTATATTTCCTTTTATAATGCAATGAACATCTTTTATTATTTTCTTACTGTAATTGCTGTTTCTTACTGTTGGACTATTGCTTCTGTTTCTTTCTGTTAAATCTGCTTTAGTTGGGTAAGTTTTTAGTTATTGTTACGGTAGTATAAATACTTGCAGAAAACTTTATTTAATTCTTACTTTGTGTTTATGACGGAATGCAGTTCTGAATTGATCTTACTACACACAAAGTTAAAAATTATATTTGAAAAAAATACATAAAATTGTTTTTTTGTGAATATGGTAAATTATCCTAATTCAGTAAAATTATCGCATTTGTTTCTTTAATAATGTGTTTTATTTATCAGTTGCAATCAGTATGGAATTTTTTTTATTAGTATTTATTTTCATACTTTCTTTCTACATTTATGGGCAATGCATGATTTTTTATTTATTGAAATAGAGAGTATTTTTTAGGTAAAATGAGCAAAATCAAAAATTTATATAGATTTTCACCTTATTTTTAGACGTTTTATTTTTTAAATAAAGATTAATTTTATCATAACCTTATTTTATAGTATTTGAAAAGTTTTAGAATGAGTTCCAAAAATTTGTTGCAAGAGGATTTCTCGGATTCTGAAGATGATCAGGAGTATGTTCCTTCTGAATGTTCCGAAAATACCTTGGAAGATGAATCTACAGACGCAGAAGAAACTGAAGACGTAGGGGCATATTCGTTAGAAAGTTCTAGTAAGGCTAAATCATTGTTAGATGAATGGAAGAATGAATTTATTGAGAAATTATCTTCAAATTCACGGTAGGTGGGTTTATTTTTAATTTTTGAAGTTTCTAATGATCGTTTATATTAAGCGATAGCGGACTAAATATTAGTGGAACAGGTGATTGTGCTGGAAATGCGGTTCATTCTGAAAGCAGCCCAAATGGTACGTTAATGAATTAATTATTGGTATATATAAAAGATTGTTTCAGACAAAGAAAAAGCAAAAGAAACAAATTTCTCTTCTGAACCAGAGTCACTGAATGCAAAAGGAAACATTGTGGAGAAATGTGAGAGACAAGACGATTCCAAATGCGTAAATCAAAAGCGACATCTGTCTTCAGAAAAAGATGCAGGTAGTTTGGAAATAAACTGTTTACCTGGTGGCGTTGATGAAGTTTTGGGTATTTTGGGCAAAAAGAAGAAAATGAATAGTTTGGATGCATCTCGAATGCTTTGGAATACGTTCAAAGAGGAAAACAGCCTTGAAGAAGATCTTTCCCAGCATAACAAGGGACGCGATAACTATTTGGATAAGCAAGAGTTTTTATATCGAAGCGATTTGAAGCAATTTGAAATTGAAAAAAAATTGCGCCAAATGCCACGTCCGAGTTGATTTGCCTGATTCAGTGTGATGATATGTTATGAAGTATTCTTTCCCCTATGCGGAGCTATGTATTGCAATTTATTTTTGAATTGTAAAATGTTTTTCTTGTTTAATTTTTAAGTTCAGACGGAAATAAAATAAACATGAAAATATGGGATGAAGTGTATTAAGCAATGAATATGTTTTGTCTGTTTTTGGGTTGTTTCATGTTTAGAATTTTGTTTTATTAAGTTCATTGTTAATATTTGTTTTTTTCGTTTAATTGCAGAATGTAATAAAGAATAAATTGCCAAATAACAGTTTTTGCGCTACTGTTTTTATTTGAACCTACTTTTATAAATAGTTACTGTAGATTTTTACAGATTAGGTTTTTGATCAAGTGTGGATTCATTTGGAGAAATGAAAAAAAAAGAGTCGATTTTTGAGTATTTGAAGATAATATTGTAATTATAAATAAAATATTCATGATTTTAAATTTTAACTAGTATATTATTTATAATTCATAGCGCTTGCATGTTTTGACTGATTATTTCGAATGTTATAAATTGATTCGTTTATAGATAATTTTTATAGATTAAAGGATGTTTTTTAATAGCACTGCTTGAATTTTCAGTGAGTGATAAAATGTTAGTAAGTAATCTTTTTTATTTTTTAGAAAGTCTTTTAGTTCCGCCTTTGGCTTGTTTTAAGCATCGTATATGGTTAGCTGTTTATTTACCGTTTAGATCTTAAAATGACTACGTCTTACCATAAAGAATCTAGTCCGACGGAGGTGAATTTTTTCATGATTCGCCATGCACTTGCTGCAAATCATAAAGTATTTGTAATTTTACGCGGACTTCCGGGTAGTGGAAAGTCTACATTGGCAAGGTTAGATTATTTTTCTCGGATAACAGTAAGCAGGTCATTTGTGAATTTTAGAAATTTAGCAAAAATGAACAATAATTCATCAATCTGGTGTGCTGATGATTACTTTGTTGATTCGGGTGGAATTTACAGATTTAATCCAGATCAGCTTGAAAATGCACACAATTGGTGTTTTGAAGGAGGTGATATTTTTTTCAGATTTGTTTTTATCATAATAAATTTTTCTTACAGCTGTGAGCGCCATAAGAAAAAGTCAAACTTTGGTGATTGTTGATAACACAAATATTCACCGATGGGAAATGAAGCGCTATGTATTATCGGTAAGATATTATTTTTCATTTTTGACTTAAATTGCTGAAAATTGCTTGTGCTCAAATTTACCGCCATTTTACTATGATGTACGTTTTATTAACTTGAATTTCAGTGTTTTTGATTTACTTAATTCGCAAATTTTTAATATTTTTTCCTTTGAGAATGGTATCAATTCGCATTGAAATGATATTTTTGACTACGATTTAAGTAATTTGTTGATATTGTAGTTTATAAATCAGTAGATACAGGAAAATGATGCAAGTAAATAATGGTTGTTGTGGTATTGTACAGAATTTTTCTAATTGCGCATATTTTTTTTACTTGAATTTGAGCGCTTTTTCAAAACTAAAGTTACATTTAATTATGTTCAGTAATTTTTTAAACTTGCATTTGATATATTTAATTTTTGCAGTAGTAAACTGTTGAGTTGGTGAAGAATAAATATTTAAGTTGAATTTTTAAAATGAATTAACAAGAGCAAAGATTGAATTCACATCTTCTTTTGTAATATATTTTTTTTTCTGACAAAAAATTTAATCACAAATGTACCTGAACATCAGTTACTATGGTAAGATGAAGGAATGTTCCAAATTGTTCAATCTTTAATGCCTAAAATATGTGAAACTCAAAGTTTGAGAAGTTAACAGCCTAGTGCCTGAATGAGTTTAAAAATGTGCAGATGTAATAGGGAATACAATTATTTTCAGATGTGAAATTTCGTTCATTTGTTATTTTATAGGCGTACAGAGCAGGTTATGAAATATTTTTCGTCGAGCCGGATACTAAATGGAAATTTGATGCAGCAGCATGTTTTCGGTATATTTTTTGACTGAATAAACGAATCGACTAATTTTGCACCGTTTCAGAAGAAATTCCCATGGTGTACCGTATTTTACAATTCAGCGCATGCTGGACAATTATGAGAGAAATGTTACGTTGGAAGACTTTTTGTCACCAGATTTCCAAGTGTGGTAAGTCTTTTTAATTTTCACTGAATTGTTATGTGTAATAATAAAAAAAAGAAAAGAAATCAGTAGTAGCTGTACCAACTGCATCGAGTTATATGAATTTTATGGAGGAATATATTCAAAGTTATGATTTTGTTGTACTTTTCTTGTTTAATGTTTGACAGGAAGATGTAATAGTTGCATGTATGTTATGTAGTGCCAATTTCAGTGATGGTAAGCAACCAAGCTCATCAACAAAGAATTGGTTCAACACAAGTGACGTAAAACGTGAACCAAGTAACCAGAAGGGGGATGGTTTTGAGAAGCGTTTCAGTGAATTTTCCATCGTCTCGAATAGTAAATATTAAAAATAATTTTGTTCTTATCATATTCTTTGTGCGTGTTTGTGTTTTCTGAAGTTATTTGCTCTTTTTATTTCAAGGCAAAGCTCAAGCGAATTGTTTATCATCAGTTACAGTAGCGGATGTTGGATTGCAAGTAACGGAAAAGTTGATCACGCTGGCCAGCACAGCCCATTGGCGTGCGTCGGACGCCTGCAATGGGGCGGATGAAGTACACCGGAGCAATGAGCGGCGGGTGCTCAGGGGTCGGTGTAAAAATGGAACCGACGCTGAAGTGGACGCGACGCGTGCATCGGCTGAAGATGCGCGTGAAATTTTGTACAACTGCTTTCCAGATTTGGCAAGGCAAGATTTGGATTACATTTTCACTACCTGCGAGAATGATCTACAATGGACCATCAACGTATTGTTGGATTCGGGCCACGATGGCAACTGGAAGCCTGCCCAGTTGCAGCTGAATGATACTCCATCGATTGATCAACAGGAACAGCAACATCAAGTGGAAGCTGAACCTGCTGGAGATTTACAAGCATTATTTGAAGATGATGAATCTTATCAGTGCAATTTTCAGATCAGCAGTGAAATGGCTTTTCAGTTGCAACATTTGTTTGGTTTTGTCCATCCGAACATTTCTTCAGGTAAAATTTTGATCAGTTTCCTTTTTTTGGCAATTTTAATTATTGCATCGTTTGCTTTTGTAGATTTGCTAATGCCTCATCAGTTGAACGTTAAAATGCCATTAAAGTTGGCTTTTTCTTTATATCAGTGTTGGGCTAACACACAGGCTACAATGACGGAAAACTCAGATGAAAATTCTACAGATTTTTTGTATCGTATGTTGTTTTTCAAAGTATTTTTTTGCTGTTGTTTTTCTAAACTACTGATTAATAATTTTAACAGAAGAAGAAGTGGAATTTAAAAATGATGAAAATTATGCTTCTGTTGTTGCTACTGAATCTGAAACAGCTTGGGTAAATTATTATAATTTGGATATTCAAGTTGATATTTCATGTTGATTTTAGGCTCCATCTGCTTATCATCCAGATTCATTGTCATCAAAGATGAAATTGAAATGTTTGTATGAACTTTTTCCTGATCTGAATGAAAATTTTTTGGAAAGTCTTTTTCTTTCCAATAAGTAAGAATCATTATGTTTGGGTTTTTAATGCATTTATGTTGATTTACCTTGATTTGATTGGTTTTGTCATTGCCGATTTTCAGCTGTCAGCTTTCACCTACGGTTGAAGTGATTTGTGAATCTTTGGAGATTCCTAAGCCAGATTTGGAATCGTTGAGTTTTCCTTCAAATAGCAGCTCTTCTACGATGAATGGAACAGAATTTCAGGTGATTAAATAATACTGAGCACTTTTGAAAAGTGACGGTTGTTTTTTAATAAAAAGTTATTGCAGTTAATTTGTATATTTGATGCGTGATTTTTTATTTGCTAATTTTGTTTTCAGAGCGAACTGTCATCAGAATCTTCGTCAACTGTAGCTGATTGTAAAAAATTGCGAGAAGAAGCGAGAAATCATCAGAAAAATCGTATAATGAATTTTCAAAAAGCCCAAGACGCTTACCGTCGTGGGATGAAAACTGTTGCTTGGCATTATGCTCAGAAGGGTCATTTGTATCATCGGAAAGCTAAAGAAGCGGATCAACAAGCAGCTGAAAAAATAATTGAACACCAGTACTTGCTAATTTAAATATACAATCAAATATGTTTTGCAATTGATTTTTTACATATTTTCACTTTTCAGCAACTCAGTACATCCGATCAACGTTGTTGATTTGCATGGTCTGCATGTTTCAGAAGCGATTTCTTACGTTGCAAAATCTCTTCGTCGTGTAATTGAAAGTGAGCAATAAATTTTTAGAATTGATGAATAGAACGATGAAGATTTTATGTTCATTTTTGTAAAGAATTCCATTTACATCAAGCGAAACATTGTTTGATATTGTAATTCGAATTGTACTTTAATTTACTTTTGAAAGTTTTTTAATGTTATTCTCAACTTTATTCAGCAAAATTTATATTGTAGATAAAGCTGTTTAATAGTGATTTTTAAACAAGTCATATTTGTAATTTTGTGCACAGCTTCATATTGTACAATGATATATAAATGATGAGTTTAGGTACGTCACTGAATGAGGTTAAAATTATTACTGGACAAGGAAATCATTCGATTGAAGGTCCTCGATTGAAGCCGGCTGTGTTGCGCTATTTGAAGTGCCGAAATTTGAAGTAACGTTAACAACTTTAGTGATAAAATAGCATTTTCATATTTTATTTTATTTTATTTTTTCAGTTTTTACGAATCAAATCCAGGAATGATTATAGTACAGATAAAGCGTTGAAATTTGCAAAGGAAATTTTTGTGCTTGGTCGACAGACAGTTGGATTATGGATTAAAATATGATAGTGTCAAGAAATTGAAAATACACTTATTGACAAATATTATGTTAATTATTGTTTTTTGTTTTGCACAATATTTTTGTTATCACTATTATTTGTTTTTGTTTCAAATAGAAATAAGAATCAAAGCTTTTGTTTTTCAATTCCGCTTGGTATTACTACCAGTGAAAAATTATTGTATATTTGATATTTTATTATTTCATATAATTTTTTTAAGCGGAAGAAGATTGTTTGATTTGAAAAATTTCCAGATTAATTTAACGATTGTTGAAGGAAATTTGGGAAAAATGCCGCGTGAGATGATTACTGTTCAGCTTGGCCAGTGCGGAAATCAGATTGGTTCCGAATTTTGGAAAACGCTTTGCGCAGAGCATGGCATTTCTCCAGGTTTTTCAATTAAATTTTCTTCATCTCTTTTTATTTAGTGAACCACTTTTTTTGTTGTAAACTTTATTTCTGAAATTTATGATTTGCATGTTTTTTTCTAGCCTTGGATTCAGGATATCATTTTTTTTCTGTTGCTATTTCAGAGGGTGTGCTGGAAAATTATGCAGCGGATACGGAAGATCGAAAGGACATTTACTTTTACCAGGCTGACGATGAGCATTATATTCCTCGGGCAGTTTTGATTGATTTGGAACCACGAGTAATTCAGTCGATTTTGAATTCACCATACGCAAAGTTGTACAATCCGGAGAACATTTTTCTGTCGAAAGATGGAGGTGGTGCAGGCAACAATTGGACCAGTGGCTTTTCGCAGGCATAATAATAATAATAATATTTAATATCTGTTGCGTGAGAAATTGTTAATTAAAATCAATTATTTTTCAGGGTGAACTCGTTTATGAGAAAATTTTCGACATTTTGGATCGAGAAGTGGAAAATAGCGATCGTCTGGAGGTGTAGTATTATTGGTAATTGATCTCTATTTTAAGTTTCTAACTAAATTTTTTTTGAGGGTTTTGTTCTTTGTCATTCTATTGCTGGTGGAACTGGTTCAGGCCTTGGCTCGTATATTCTGGAAAGATTTGGAGATAGGTATATATATATTTTTTTTTTAATTATTGTTGTTTTTTTTTAAATTTAACAAATTGCTTTATTTTAGATTTCCAAAGAAACTTATACAAACTTATTCTGTTTTTCCCAATCAAGATGAAGCGAGCGATGTTGTTGTTCAGCCTTACAATTCACTGCTAACTTTGAAACGTCTTGCTCAGAATAGCGATTGTGTGGTAATGAATTTGTGTTTTTTTGTCTTGTATCTGCATTCAATCAGAAATGTATATATTGAATTTTAGGTGGTTTTGGACAACACTGCTTTGAACAGAATAGCTGTTGAACGTCTGCACATTGATACTCCATCTTTCAGTCAGATTAACTCATTGGTTCGTTCTTTTTTTTTAAATTATCAATTTGTCAATTTACATTTTACTTCTTTCAGGTATCTACTATAATGTCTGCAAGCACTTCAACTCTTCGCTATCCTGGTTATATGGACAACAATTTGTTGAGCTTACTATCTTCATTGATACCATCATTGAAGTTGCATTTTCTGATCACAGGCTACACTCCGTTAACCACGGATGCTAATGTACGAATTTGTGTTTATTTCAAATTTATCCAATCCAATAGCAGATTTAATTTGAATATTTGTTTTTTTCTTCTCCTTATCAGGTTACCAATATTCGCAAAACCAGTGTAATGGATGTGATGCGTCGTCTTTTGCAGCCTGAGAATATGATGGTCTCTAACATTCCGTTGAAAAGCAAGAACGCCGAGCACTGTTACATTTCCATCTTGAACATTATTCAAGGTGATGTGGATCCGTCTTCGGTAAGGTCCTTCTTGCTCTCTTCAAATGTTTGCCGATTCAATTAGTATTGACGAATTGTTTCATGTTTTTTTTTACAGGTGCAGAAAAGCATATTGCGCCTTCGTGAGCGTAAGTTGATTCAGTTTATTCCGTGGGCTCCAGCATCCGTGCACGTAGCCTTGTCTCAAAAATCACCATTTGTGCAAACGGCTAATCGAATATCCGGATTAATGTTGGCCAATCACACAGCTATCAGTGCAGTATGCTAATTTTTCACTAAAAGTTGTTTTTCTTGTATTTGCATTATTTGTACATCTTTTTCCCCGTTAGCTGTTCGAAAGAACTCAAAGTCAGTATGAGAAATTGCGAAAAAAGAGGGCATTTTTGGAGCAGTTTAAGCATGAAGTCATTGGTGAAAATTACGAAGAGCTTGACTCAAGTTTAGAAGTGGTTCAGAATCTGGCCGAAGAATACAAAGTAGCTGCAACTTCTAACTACTTAAATTTTGGTTTGGACAAAGTAAGAAAAAACTGAAATTGTGTTTTTATTTATTATTTTATTTTTATGTGCATTTTGAATGCAATGTTTTCAGATTGTTCAATCAATGCCTAATACGTTCGAAATGAGACGCTGATTTACCTCATTTATACAAAATGTCATCATGCGTGAATTCTGTCATAATATATAATAATAAAAGAACAATAAAACATGCAACAAACAATGTTTGATTGTCTGCTCATCTTTTTCATATTATTTGATGCGTCTGTTTTATTTTATTTGTATTTTTTTATAAATACAGAAATAAGCTGAAGTTTTACAAAGTGATGTTTGAACGCCCATATTTTTGCATCAAAATTAAAAAAAATTTTTGTTTTTAAATCTCATGTAGTTGGAAATTTTCCACTATTAATTGAAACAAAGGATTGTTTTAGTATTTCAAAATGCTCTTAAAAATTATGCCAAACGTACGAAAATTGTTTTGAAATATTTGTTAGACAGTATTATCATTTAATCTTGCTGATCAAAAAGTATCTACGGTACTTTTTACAGTCATTTTTTCGATGTGTTATGCGTGTTCTCGTTATGAATAAATTGGTATTTGTGGAATAAATTACATTGTTGGTAGTTTATAGAATAGGAAAGGCTATTTTTTCTCACTCAAAAAAAACTGACCAAACGAAAGTTCATTAATTTCCCCCGAGCGGTGGAGAAATGCTCTTTACTTGAGCATCGAAATTGAACCTTTTCGAACAAAATTAATGTTGCATGAGGAAATAGTTGTTCGTTTCTGCTCAGAACTATAATTTTTATTTTTAAAATGTGAATTACATGTTTGTTTAATGAAAATTTATTTACAAGAGCGCTCTACGTGTGCAACAGTTAATTCGCCACAATAATAATCCTAGCCTTGTTCTTAATATGCCAACAATAATTAACTCGCTTAAAAGAAGCTTTCAATCATAAGTTATGGATAAAAATATTTTCTGATCACAATTTTATTCTCTTTGTCAATTATTCATTGCCCGAAGTAGTTCGTGATTGAGTTTTAATTTTTCACGCAAGATTAACTGCTGCCAAGAATGCAAAAATGAGTGCAAATTTGAAGCTTAGAATTAAGAAGAAAAAAAATAATCCTGAACGTCTATGAGTTGCTTAAAAACAGAATTGCGACTATGTAAATTCATTCATCATTCACAGATTGTTTCTTCATTTGTCAGTGCAATTTTAAATCAAATGGTCGTTTAATCTGATTTCTGTTTTTGTTTAAATAGCATATTACTTCTGTTGTTTAATAATAAATAAATAAAAAAGGAAAAACGTGAAAAGTTTGCTTTTGCGATCAGCAACGATGAATTGAAAAGCTGATCTGGATGTGGACGAGCGACATGTGCAGTAGTGGTTCGTTCATTTTAGCCTGTTGGCAATTGTTTAATTGAATTTTTTGTATGCATTGGTCGTTTCCGTCTTCTGCTTGGAAAAAGCAATAAAAGCAAGAAGCAGCAATGTTTGAGAAATTTATTGACGTCTCATAAGAGCTTGTTCGATGAGAAATTAGAAATTTAATCACATTATTGCAAGCTGCACTTTAAAACGTTTATTTTAACGGTCTCATAAACATCAAGATAATGCCAACCAGAATAATTAATCTTGATGGGTTTTTAATTTTTTCATCTTTTTTACAAAAATTAACGAAAAATTTAAGTAAAAATTTATCCATCTACAATTATTATTATTATTATTATTGATAATTATTTTTCTGTTTTGTTTGAATCCAGATGACGTCATAAATTTAATATTTATTTATGCATAGTTTTACAACATTATCAAATAAATATTAATATCTGCATCGAAGACGACAGATAATGAAAATATGTATGACAGTTAGTGAAATAAGAAAGCAAAAATTGCTTATTAGAATTGCAAATTATTGTTATTTGATTATGTAAAGCTTATCAGTAACCAGTAATTAAAAAAGTGCGATAACAGAGCAGTAGGCTATTCAAATGAACAATTACAATAAGATGAAAATTTTTACTATTAAAAAGTACTTCATTCAATTGAACTAGGACTGTTAACTTTAATTTCATTTATCATATACGGCGCTCAGTTTAATTTTTTCCCACTTTTTAATAACTGAAATCAATAAGTGCATATTGCATTATACATTGCCAACATTTCGTTTGTAAACCTTTTTAAACATGTAATAACTATTTCCAAACAAACATTATTTGTAATAATGATCACATATTAAACAAATTCTCTTCCATATAAATATTTTTTATGTACATAAAGTTTTATATTAAGACTGCTAAGCATATTTTCAAAAAAATTTTTCTTAGATCATGTTTTTTAAAATTTAATCATATTTTGTTGCGTTTGACATCAAAACAATAAAAGAAAGTAAATATTTAATATCGTTAAATTTTATTTAATGATTTCAAAAATGGGAGTATATTTTTCACTAAATTTAGAAACACACTATCAGTTCAAATATTGGTTTTATTATTTTTTCATGTTAATAGTAGTGTGCATAAATTTAAACTTAAAATTATTTATGCTTTTAATACTAATATAGTTTTATTCAATTAAATTGTATCAAATGCATAAGAAAAGTGAAAAATTTTATCATATTCACTGATGAATGCATAATTTTTGCAGTTTTAAAATTATTCATAAACACACACAATTATTCAATAATAAAACAATGAATTGATTCTGCTATTTAATAATTCGAATTAATTTTTTTACTGATAAAACAATAATAGTTATTCTTTAAAAAATTACAATATTCTTTTTATTACTGCTTGACTGAGTTGAAAAGGAAATTTGAAATTTTGAAATATAAATTTATTCAAAGCTTCAATTTCTTCTTAAAATGAAAATTAAGCTATA
This sequence comes from Trichinella spiralis, assembly GCF_000181795.1. Taxonomy (NCBI): domain Eukaryota; kingdom Metazoa; phylum Nematoda; class Enoplea; order Trichinellida; family Trichinellidae; genus Trichinella; species Trichinella spiralis. The sequence goes on from NW_003526943.1 coordinate 10,734,324, forward strand.
CTCATAAAGTAAATATAAAATGACGAATATGAATGATTGTTTGTGTGAATGTGTGGATAAGTACTCTGATCAGTATCACAAATATTTGCAGGATACATGTAAAAACATTAAAAAATGAGAAACGTATACTGTCATTCTTGGTCTATTTTTAAAGCATTACCTTAATAATAATAATAATAACAATAATAAATTTTAAAATTAAAAATATAGAACAGTATACGTATTAGGAATTATTGCACAATTGACTAATGCATTTCAATTTAAAGAATCCGTTAGAGCCCGTTTATCCGTTTGAATTTTTTAAATAGATTTAAATGAAGATTATAGCAGAACAATAAAATTAATGTACACGACATTTCGATGATGCAAGCGGGTGATGAATGTGGAATACAAATTGCACATATTTATTAAAAAGAGTTTATACGACAATTACATTAATGCTATTTATTTATTATTAATAAGTGATAAATAAATGAGCAGTTGTTGAAACCAAGACGTCATTTGTCATTGCTGCAAATGATTCATTTGAATAAATATTAATTAGCAATATTTTACATGGAAAAAGCATGCAGGTTGGTTTTCTTTTTCTTTTTTTACAATAATAGACTGCACATATTTTAAAGTACTTCTTTATTCTGTTGACCATTATCTCATCAGACAATAATACTTTTTGTTTCTTTTTTATTTGAAAGCTTATTAATGAGCAATGGCAAAATTATTCAAGCTGAATTCATCTGCAATCTATTTACAAAAGGAACTCATTTAATACATTTTTTATTATTTCTTAAAAATTGAAATTTGAATTCACTTTTTGTAATAAATCATGAATAAAAAAGCTTGTTAAAGTTAATAAACAGATAATCATCCAGCAAAATGTGGATATATTTTTAAATGCATAATATGCTGAAAAAGCAATTATTTTATAAATTATTGCTATTATTGCTTTATTCCAAACAATGAGAAGCTTAAATTCACAGTAATAATGGTAAGAAATTTTAGTTTTAGAAAGAAATGTTAATTTTCAATGGTGAATAGAATTAATTCGACAGCAATTATATTTTTGCAGAAAATACAAAATATGTTTAATTTATCACAAGTTAGAAGAATATATTTTATAAAACTTTCTTTATTGTTTAATCTTTTCAAAGGTCACTTTCTGCTAGTTATTATTATTATTATTTTAGCAAAAGGATTATAAAAATGCTTTCTTATTAAAGGAGAAAGAAATTAATGAAAAAATTAACATCCTAAAGGCATGCTTATAGTGTAAAATTTCCTTTTTCATTTGATATCCTTTATATGGGTCTATTAATGAAAAGAAAGCAACATTTTTACATTAAAATTTTCAAATCACAATTGAACATATTAAATGAACTATAATTCAATAATTTTGCAAGAAATTTTCCTTCCATCCAGTCGCATTCCAATTGACAATCACTCGAAAATTTGACAACAACAAAAATTTACTTTTGCAAAGTTGAAAAATTCATTTTACCACATCCACATCAATAAAGTATGTAGCATAAAAATATTTCAAAGTCAGTATTATCCATATTTATAATATTGAATATTTTTTGCTGTTTGAATGCAAAGCAACAGAATGTGAAGTGCTTTGTCAGGGTCACTTCCTATTCAAGATAAGAGGGACAATTCTTTTCTTTCTAACTAATTTCCTCTTTTTTTGTCGTAAAGCAATTTCATTTTATTGAAGCAGAAAAAACTGACGTGAAAGTTTGTCGATGACCAAGTAAAAAAATCTATTTCTAAAGAAGCAATTGTGAAGGCAATCAAAAAATTAGTCAGAAAATTGTTTAATGTTTTCTGCATATGTTTTAAAGTTTATTAAAGCTTATTCCAGGATATAATTAAAATCTATTCTATTTTGCATATGTTCTTATGGTTGTTCTTTTTTCTTGATTATTAATATTTTTATTATTTTCAATTTAAGATCAATTGTTATTCAAGCAAGCAAGCAGTGAACGCCACCAAACTGAAGTCAGCTTTGAATTTCTGCATCAATTTTACAAATTGACGAATCAACGTCCGCACGCTACACCAATGATTGGCAAGCTGCCCTCAGAGCCATCGGTATATATAACTGTTGAACTTGATGAACAATGGGTGGTTTTATCCTTGGAAAGCTTTTTGCCCATTCAATTTGAAAATTCCACATTTTCATTCTTGAACAATTGAAAGCATGAATATGAAAAGTTGCATGATGTCAGCAACACGCTTCGCATTTTGCTTCGTCCTGGTGCATCTAGTGCAGCAGAGTTTTGCATATTCCATTTCACAAGCGGTTGAAGGTGGTACTGTTGGAAAAACGTCCACTGCAGATCGTACAGCCGGATCAGTGGGCCTGAACCATCAAGCGTACAATCTTTTGGTCGACATTTATTCCACACTGATGGACACTACTATGAAAATTGAAAATCTCTTTCAAACTGTCGCTTTTGCCAGACCCATCGGCAAGACAAGTAAGTGCATATCAATCAGCGTTTTCTTTTATTTGAAAAATTTTAAACTAACCAATCACAAAATCAAATATGCAAAAAGGACACTTTACAACAAATTATAACACTGCAATGTTTAAATATTTTCATATCACACCAGAGCATATGCTTCTACGTGGTAAAAAAATTGCAAAAAAACCAATAGAACATGAAAAAGAACATTTGACAGCTGGGATCATTATCCTTTATCATTACATAACAAACTTTACAAAATATTTAAGAAACCGATGCATTGAATAATAAGTGAATGTTTACAATAGAAATCATTAGATATTAAATTGTTTCTATTTGAATGATTAGATACTCACAGATTTGATCATTTTATTCAACCTAGTTTATAGCTGAATCTATGACAGATTAATTTTCTATGCATAACATTCTGCTCACAAATTCGTAAATTAAATATTTCACAGTATACATTTTGAGAAAATGTTCAAACAAAAGCGAATAAAAATAATAAAAGAGAGACAAATTAAACATAATGATTTAATTCAAAAAAAGATTTTATTTTTACAAGAAGAAATAAAAAAATAAAAACTTTTGATAGAAAATAAGAATTTCACTGACAAATGAATGATATGCAGAAAATTTTACAGAATTGCATAAATTCAATAATGCAGCATTCGTATTATAAAATAGCTTTTTTATTATTTAAATATTAATCTATGCCGACGTCAATTAATTTATCAACTGAAAAGTTCATTAAAAAACATTAAATATATTCATTTTGTATTACATATTAACAAATATGAATAAATAATTGACGGCTGGATTGATAAAATTTAATTATTTATGAAATCATTTTGGAATATTAAAAGGATTCTGCATTGTTTAAAAGAGAAACATGCGTATGTTTCAGTTGAATGATCATTAAAAGAAAAAAAGATGCTTTTAATTGCAATAGTCCACTATAGAAATAAATACTGTTGATTGGGCAAATTTGTTAAAATTGATTTTGCTTTATTTATTTATATTTAATTTGGAAAAGAATTCCTCATGAGTTTATTTATCTTGCTTTTCTTTCTTAAATATAATCAGCAATTATCTGACCATTGATCTAATTAGCTGTATGGCAGATCGGGTTAACTGTGCGCAATTTATTCTGTTTGCACATTTTTATTTGAATGAAAGAAAAAACATGATATTCAGATAACTTTACATTACATTTGAATATTTTGCAGCAATTGCATTGCAATTATAAATTTAAATTTTACTCTAATTGTGTATGCAAAGTTTGAATTTTAACGTTCTTCATTATTTATAATGAAATTTGTTACAAATGTATTCATTTTTCATTTATCTTCACTTTCAAAGTAATTTAATTTCTCAAAAAAACTTCCGATAAAAAAGCAATTTCTTTCTTGGTTTTACAATTTTTTAATGTTGAAATCAATCAAACAATTCAATATCTTCATTTATTATTAAAAAATATCAAATGACAGATGATGTTTGCTTTCATGGCAAAAGTTTTAATTGCAATTTCTGTGAAAAATATTATTCGAAAATACAATAGAAGGATATTGATTCAAATTGGTAGTTGTCATTGGAAAATTTTACTATCCCACGACAGTATCCATTGTTTAGAAAGATTTTACTCATTCTGAAGCAATTCTATTTGATTGAATAAAATTCATGTTCGCAAATGTTGTTCGTAAATATGAAGGTACATAAAAATTTTACATTCGTGATTTTATTGTTCGATGAATTGGCACCGCACAATGAATGGCCAACATTATCAAGTATCGATGGTAGCACATTGTCTTGAAATCGATATTTATTTGTAATGATTCTATAAACTGAAATTGAATAATAATTATAGAGGAGTGGTTCACATTCAACGGGCCTGTTCAGTGGCATTTAAATTAACTTTTTCCATTACGGTCACCAATTTAGCACTGCTTTTCTCAGACCTCTTGAACTTTACAAGATTCAATTTCCGATCGCGTTAATTTCTCGATTAGTTTCAGTATTTACTTTCATAAACTATTTATTGATTGCAAAACTGATACTGCTTTCGAAACTGCTAATACACACGAATGTTTGTCTTTCTTTTTTTTCATTTTATCTCATCTCCTGACATCATCCAAACTATCATTTTTTCTTATGTAAAAATATCAACGCCTAAAAAAGCAGTGATATGTATACGATGAATTTGTAAAAATAAAATCGTTTTTCACGAAACCCAAGAGGTTGGCTGTTCAATCAACTGAGCATAGTAATGGATTTCATTTTCTACTACTCCAACTAACACGCTTCACCAATGTGGGAATTGAAAAAAAACAACTAACAACATTGCGTGCTTGAAAATTTCATCTCATGACAACAACATATTGTCTTTTTTTCCCACTCTTGACAGACATGGCATTGCATGACACGCTATTTTATAAATTATAATAAAAACTGCTCAAGATGAGAAAATGTCGTCATTTGCATTTCGATTAACTGCCATCTACACAGTTAAAATATTTCTACTAACTGTTTATCAATTTAAATCACTAATCAAACCTGATATTCACAAACTACAGTACGTAATTTATGTGACTAAAAAGTCATTGTAAAAATTCTCAAATGGATTATAAACATAGCAAACATAATTAAGAATAAAATATTTTTTACTTTAATCAAATCATATAAATTCAGATTTGAATAATAATGATAAATAATTAACCGCCATCAAAGATAAATGTAAATTTCTTAAATTTTACCGGCAGTAAAAGCAAATTTTCTCTTTTCAGATTCCATTGGCGATGGAAAAGACAAAAGATACGATTTGAACAGTTGGGAATTTATGCGTTTTGGAAAATGACCATTAAAATCATACCAGTAGTTAACCAACTGTTTTCACTGCTTTTCAAATTACAACATAAGTGCATCAAATCAAAAATTCCCTTTCTGTAGTTTCCCATGATTGAGCATGTCAATTAAATTACATTTAATATATGCATAAGCATCTAAAATAATGCGTACACGCATATATACATATACATAAATATATTGCACATATACTTTTCTTATATTCCAAAATTACAAATACATATGATTGAAATTAATTGCTTATTCTTCCAGATTAACTTTCAAATTTGAATTACAGTAAAGATCGATAATGTAAAATCTGCTTCCAAATAAAGGTGACAAAAAATTACTTTTTTCTTTTTCGAATTACTTATTATACTATTTTATGTTGTAAAAATTACATTTATGAATGAAATTCTATAAAGCATCACATATTTTCAATGTTTAAAAAATATGTTCACTATATACAGTCTAAGTTTTCTTAATAAAAAAAACAGACCATAAAAAATAAAAATTTTAATAAAACACGCCACAATAACATAACTATAAAAAAACATACACATTAAAAAACCACTACATAAAAATTTTCCACTAGAGCATTATATAAAACACCTAAAAACGACGTTAAATAATGACTATTAGTAAATGTTTTCCCCAAAACCATAAAATACTTTTGAGGTAAATAATGTAAATAAATCGAAATTATTTAAATAGAAACTTATAAATGAAACGGTTATAAAAGTTTCCATCAGTCAGTTATTCTTGAATTTCTTTTTCTTCCTTATTTTCGCTCGATTCACCAATTTCAGGTTCGAGGCGTGGCACCTTCCCCACAGTGTTCTCGTTTGTAGTTGCCAATCTTTTCTAATAACAATAAAATACTTGATAAGCATATAAATAAATAAATAAATAAACAGTTTATCATACTTTGCGAACAATCAAGGACTCAGTGTCCACTTCACTGTCATCAACTGCTATCATAGGTTGCTTAGACTAAAGTAAAAAGATTAAAATAAAGAAGATTAAAAACAAACGTCTTCTCCTTTACAAGAACATCAGCTAATTTAAATTTCGCTGTTTGTGTGACGTCAGCCATACGATTGCGGATACTGTCCCTATATTCAATGCATTGTTCAAGTTGCTCTTCGACTTTTAATCGTTCTGTACTGTCCAATTCCTCTTTCAAGACATCTTCCAAATGCTTCTTGCGAAGTTCAAGCGATTCAATAGCGGCTTCAAAACATTTTTTCGCTTCTTCAAATTTATTGCTCATCTCCAAATTTGCTCCTTTCAGACAATGGCTTGAAAAATTTTTTTAATGAAAAAAATTACACTGACGACAATAATAAATGCATTAAAAATCCAAATGCCACTAACCAATTTGCAATACGACGATCATGCTTTGGCAAGATCTCTTTGAAAACAGAATATGCCTGCGAAATCGACGTAATTGCATCATCAAAATGCCCGTTCTCCGAAGCAATTTCTGCCAACAGAACGTGGCATGATCCCAAACGCGCCAAGTTATCCAAAGAAGTGGGTAAACTAAATTAGAATAAATACAACACTTGCACACAAAAATAGCAGCCTACTTTTCCTTGTATATTACCGAATTAAACCCACACGAGCAGTTTCAATCGCTTCCCAAGCCAACTGCAAATCATCCACATCTACAAATTTAAAATGAATTTGCAGTTTCAGAAATACTTTTGCATCAGTAATTGAAGAATTTGTTCACCTTCTTCATCTTCTCCGTTAGCTGCTCCCTCAGCTTCTTCTCCATTAGCTGTTTCATCTTCTCCGTTAGCTTTTTCATCCTCTTCCTCATCCATCAACTCATCAGCAGAGCCTTTTTCATTTCCTTCTTCGTCTTTCACTTCTTCATCACCATTTGATTCATCACTCTGCTTGTCTGACGACTGCTCCATTTTTACTTCATCATTCGAAGTTCCACACCCATCATTCTCTTCCAAAGCGTCTAAAAAAATTAACAATTTTCATTTATTTATAATTAAAATATTCATAATTTATGATAAATTAAAATCTAATATATATAAATATTTTTCATTTTTCAATTTAGCATTTTAAAGTTCAAATAGGACGATGCATTCACGTTTTGAAATAATAAATGATTACTCCAATGTCTCGAAGCAATGTTAAATGAAAAACCCAAATCTCCTTTCTTTGATATAAAAAAATATATATATATATATATATATCATGATCACATTTATTCGCATACCATTTCCCGCAACAGCCAAGTCTCTGCTGTTGGCCAGGTAAACGTCCAACAGTGCCTGACCGTACAACATGTGCGGTGTAATGAGCTTCTCATTAAATTCACCATAAATTTTAACCCTAAAAACGTTACAGAAAACATGAAAGGATCAAAAGAGATTTTAAAATTCGTATTAATTAAATAAATTCTTTTCTCTTCAATTCTAATTCTATAGCAACGACAAATTAAACACTGAAGTCCCTGCTTTAACAGAGACAAAGAGATTATACTTAAACTGTAAATTTAAATAATTCACATGCATAAATGAAACTAATCTAGAAAAGTTATTCATCAAAAGTAAATTTGAATAACAACTATAACCACTTGCAATATTTCAGCAATATTTTGAAGCAAAGCAATATTTCAATAAATTAAAATATAACTTTCAACTGACCACAATTCAATAGCAGATGACATATGTCGAACCGCTAATTCCATGTTCTTCATTACCAAAGCTCGTTTACCCAAATCAAAAAGACGCTGTGCTTCTGCATCTATTTCTTCCTTATTAACACTAAACTTAATGAAATAATAAATGATTACAGTGTACTGTAATGCTGCATAAAAAAGCAATAAAATCATATTACATTTGGCTATTAAATTTATAGCCCTTATTAAAACGGCTAAATACGATACTTGAATATGCATTAATCATTTTCACATTTGCAATTTTAAAAGCAGTAAGTAGAAAAGAATACAGTTTATTATTATTATTATTAATAAATATAAAAAAATAAAGAAACAAAATTTGAGTTTTTCCACTACCTAATAATGAAAGCCCCAGAATTGTCATTCAAAAAAGAATAGCCTCAAATATAAGAAGATAATACATACACATCTTGTCCACTGCCTTGATGCGAACTTTCGGTCACACCTTCGGCAGAATTCTGCTTTTCATTCATGCTATCAGAATGGTCATTCTTGCAAATTTCCCTAAAAGAAAAACTATTAAAAATTATTCTTCACAAGTAATAAATCATTTAATTCTAATCATCATAATTTTGAAAAAAATCGGTCACACACCATTGTCAGAAATTATTTCATTAAACATATATATTAACAAATATTGAACATCATACTTCTAGATCATACACATTAATAAACTCATAAGACCTTGAAATTGGAAGCCAAGTAAAACTATCGTATCAGGTAAAGAAGCAACACAATACAAAAATGAGCAAAAAATTATAAACAGCCTTATAAAGAATTCAAGGTGAATAACACAACAGATTCAAGATAAATTATAAAAAACTTACATTTCTTTGAAACAACAAATCTAGCATTCTGCACAACCAAATTAATCGAAATTTACAGAAAAAACACGTAAGATAAAACTAAAAGTCAGTAATTTGAGCAAATGATGATATTATCAGTTAACAATACGTAACAAATATAAACTGCCCTCTTGAAAAAATCGTGTTATAATAATTTAGGGTAAGATAGGGCAAATGTTGCAATAAAAATGCAACTACAAAACTTCAGAGCTACAACAAATGAAAAATTTTAAAAATATTCTTACGATTTATCTGACGCATCACAACTAGTTAAATGCGCGTCGCTTGAGGATTCCATAGCAATTCCTCAAAAGCGTGTATACACAAACAAAAGTTTTCAAGGATATGTATTTGCCGATTAAGCCGTACGATCTTATGTAAAATAAAATGCAGGTATAATTTTTTATGTAAGCATAATTTTTTAATATTAAAAAATGAATCAAATATATTAAGAATTAAATATTAAAATGTATAATTAATTATTATTTTTAAGTTAATTTGAATCTATTAAATAGCAGAAAAAATGTTATGACACTTCAAATTTTATTTTGAACATTTTTGTTTTTTTTTGTACTTGCACATTAAAAATCTTTGTATTGTAACGGTAATCGCTGTGCCATGTTCGATTTTCTAATTAGTGTTAGTAATTTTATTGAGTATGACAGATTGTTTCTCTTTGCTTTTTCTTATTTTTTGTATAGATAAGTATTTTTTGAATAATTAATCCATACAAATACTATTTAATTAGTTTTAAGAACAGATCATATTATCGGTGATCTGTATAAAGAAGGAAAATTTAGCTACTCCTGAGTATAAACTAGCGAAAGGCGATTAAAATTTTTTAAAGAAGACGCTTAGAAACCTGAGTATCAGTTTACAAAGCGAGTTTTATATTAATTGAGTTGAAGCATTTACCACAGTTTTTGCTCTTTAAAAGTACTTAAAAATATTTAGTAATGCATGTATACTTATTTAATCTCATTAAAATGTTTCGCAACATTTATCACTAACCAATTTTATAGTAATGCTATACCGCAAGTATAATAAGCAGTACAGTAAATTATTTGAAACTTATAATTTATTTCCGCATTTTTAAAGGTATGATTTCAAAAATCAAAACATAATTTGATCTTATCAAGAAAGAGTTTTCTGTCTACTATTCAGTTTCCTATTTATATTATCATTATCAATACGTAGTATTTCATCAATTAATAGTTTTGTTAATTATATTTTCATTTATACTAATTACTTGATCATATTTAAATAGAATGTCAATTATACGAGTAGTGGAATAATGAAAAATTAAATGCATTCTAAACTTAATGTTGATCGCTGACATAAATAGCACTGTTAACAGTCGCTCTGAAATTTTCTGTAAGTGTCCAAAAATTTAATTATTAACATTCCTGTGGTTATTGAGCTGGTGAATTGTGATAAGTGTTCAGCAGTATATTTAAGGCACCTAGTGTCAAATCAAAAACGCACAAAATTAAAAAGGAACACATTTACAAATGAAAAGTATTCATCATTACAATTTACAGCAATAAAACTCACATTTTTTCTATTTATTTGCATGTTATTTTATGTTATGCATAATAATATTAATAACCTTTCTGTATTTTTTATGTATTATGCCGCTTAAGTAAACATTTTAAGATTATTTTGTTTTGACAATTCACTTTAGTAATATCTATGTGTTTTAAGAAACAGAGTAGCGCATACCAGCATACCATCATAATATTCTGAAAAGTAGTAGAGATTCTCAGTTGAGGGATTCTCAGACAGAGTTCAACATAGTTGTACTATTTATCTACAATTTATGATAATTGTGTTATTAATTTCTATTTACAGTTATTTTTTTAATAGCAGTTTTCATGTGTTACTTCAAACAAATATAGAAGCATATTTTGATATTACAATAAGAGTTTAAAGCATTTTATTTATTTTTATAAAATATGAGGCATATTTAATTTGTAAACTGTGCTACTTCTTGTCCGATTGAATGGTGCGATATTAAAAGAACTAATATTTAATAAAGTGACAGTTTTATCAGTTACTTTTGAATTTATTTTAAAGTGCAAAGTAAATGAAATTCTGTGACAGTTTAAATTTTCGCCTTATTTTAAATAATCAATTGCAGTTATCATGACAAATTAATTATATAAATATTATGAATATTATATAGCAAACAAAAATGCATTTTATCATATTTTTCATTTATAAAAATGTGGTAGAAGTGCATTAAAAGATGAATGCTTTTTTCTCGTTTTTTATTACTTTTTAGTGTATAAAATTTAGCTGTTTTGCACGTGAATAGAATTTCTAGACGGGAAAAATTTGCACGTGAAAAAGCATGCAAGTAACTTATCTTGCTGTTTGTGATTACGTTTGTAAAACATGAAAAGCGACTGCAACGGTTATTATAATTTGCTGACATTAAAAAAGATTATATGACATCTAAGAACCATGACAATTATCGTAATAATAATGAATTATGCTGATGCAGTTCTTCAAAACTTCATTCAAGTGCTCGTTTTACAAATGCGACAACAAAAGCGTTCATGAAATATTCAACGCCAGAACATTTAATTAAATTTGAAACTTGCTTTTATGATATACCTTGAAAGCGAAAGGTTTATAAAATGGAAATATTTTGCTTTTACAATTAAACGTCACTGATATTTGAACGGTTTTCATATGAAATGATTAATTTTAATTTTAAATATGAACATTAAGATAATTAAATTAGAAAGCTTGAAATACTCATTTTATAAAAGTTGTGAGAAATGTATAACGTGAAAAGAACATTTAAGAAATTTGTAAGTAAAGAAATAATAAAAATCTTCAAATGGTAGTATTTCATTAGAAATAAAAATGGTATTTTATGAATAGTTGAAATTATTTGACATTTGTTAAGATAACTTGGATTCAGTATGCCAATTTAAAAATTGCTGTTCATTAGTGAAATTTAGTGAGGTATTTGAGGCAACACAATTACATCTGCATAATGATTAATGTATTTTATTTGTTTATTTAATTACAGTGTATTGATTAAAGAATGTATCATCAAAAGATTGCAAATCAAAAATACTTTCAAAACAAATCCCAGATGAAAAAAAGTTAAAAGTAGTTGATTTTTGCAAAAAAGTCAAAGTATTTCTCTTTTCAACTCAACTTGCTTTGAATATTTAGCAATTTTTTTTTCATTCCCCCATTCATTGAAATTTTTTGTAAAATGTTTCATTTGCAGAAATTTATTTGCATAAAATTATTATTGCACGCTATAATAACCGATTTCAGCAATGAGAATGAGCAAGCGGGCAAAACAGCGTTTGATTGAGAATAGCCGTTCTTGTGATGACGTGTAATGAATGTGGCGGCAGTTTCATCTTTGAAGCATCCTGTTCGCCTTGTTTGAACTCTCATTTCAACTTGGCAAAAGCAACGCCGACACTTTGACAAACGACTATATACGACGAGTATAATTCATCAAATTTCCTTTTCTTTTTGGCTGAGGTTGACAATTTTTGAAAATGTTTCAATAAAAATGGAAAAGTACCAATGGGAAAACTCGTACAGCGTTGTTTCATCAGCTTTTCGTTGAACTGAATTGGAACCAGCATCCCGCTACCCCAGGACGAGGGATGTTTTCAATTTTCTATCCTCTAATGAATTTTTGCAGTCTTGGAATTTTGAAAAACTAGCCTCAAAAACAAACAAACAAACAAACAAGCAAAAAAATAAAGCATGTTTAATCATTTCGTGAAAATAGCTTCGTGCAATTTCGGTTGAAAATGAAATGCCCTGATTCCTATTTTTTATACGATAAAACAGAGAAACACTACAATCTTTATTAAACGTAAAGTGTAAATGAACTTGAATTTTGCTATACAAATGAATGTTTTATGAATTTTCATTTTTGAAATGTAATATACCCATTTGCAATTGAATTAATAAAAAAAATAAAAGGGAGTATGCGGAAAAATGAAAACAGAAAACTCTACATGCAAGTGTTTCACAGGCGTTTATTTGAACTTTATCCAGATTGAAGAAACAGCCATTCCTCAGATGTTTGTTTTTATGAATTTCAATTTGAAACTTTTTGCTTTGTTACTTTTGTTGCAAAACCTGAATATATTTATCAAATGCTGCTTTAAGCAAAAATTTGCATTTCAGAGTATCTTTGTTAAATTTCTGTAAAAATCTGCCTTTTCAAAGTATTCCATAATCAAAAGTTGTTAAAAAAATTACATGAAAACTGATTTTCATGAATCAAAAAACAATATATAATAGAATATAATACAGTATTAAAATATTTTTATGCATTTTCGAGTAATGTTAATTCTTTTTCTTCATATTCTTGAATTGTTGAATATATTGTATCAATAAAAAAAAACTGACTCACTTCGGAGAAGAATATAAAATTGCTTTCCTTTTCACTACTGATTATCTGTCATTTTATGTTCATTGCAGAAGAAATTTATTTTAAATCTGATTTAACATTTCAAATATTATAATTCTGAAAACCACTGAATGTAGTTTTAAAAATAATTTCATTGTTAACGATTTTTCAATTTAAAAAATAAAAGATTTTCACATTTTATGACATAAAATGTTTAATAATTTAAAATTGAAATAAATTTATTAGAAATGTCATTCCGTTTGGAAAAAAGGCTTCTGTTTTGGCTTTGCTACGTTTTGCTCTTATACTTTCTTGGTGGAGACTATACAATTACATGACAAAAATTACAATATAATTTACATTAAAAATAAAATTTTTTAATTAATTTTTTACAAATAGTAAATTGAAATCTTTTTGTACAAAATTAGAATATATGAATATGCATTACTTGCACTGTATGCAACTAATAGAAGTTTTAAAATAAAAATAATTCTTTTTTATATACCGATAATCCGATTTTAAGGATTTGATACAGTCTCGTTATTTTGTCGGGTTACACATGTTAATTTGGATAAAACTAATTCATTATGATCATAAAGTAAAATATTTCCTTTAAACAATTTATCGCAGATAAATATTTATCATAGAACAAACTTGATGCAATAATCACAAAGTTTAAACATTTTCTGAATCAACAATTTCAATCAAAAATAAAAATAGCTTACTATATGCATACAAAGAAATTTTTTTTAATTTTGTATCACAAGTTCATCTTGGTCAAGTTCATTAATTTTTCTTTTTAGTAAAAATAAATGTGAAACAAAAATATGTAATAAATTTTTCCCTCGCAATATTTAATTATTACTTTGTTTGAGAAGGATATTTAATTAAAAGAAATAAAACTATTTTAATAAATAAAATTTAAAATAGAAAAAGCATCAGGTGTTGTTTAAAAAATAATTTTTAAATAGATATTGATGAAAAAGTGAAATAACTGCGATTAACCAATTCTGTTCTGGAGTCAGAATTGTCATCACATTTGACCAATGAGAACAAGTGGAACTTGTTCCGCACCAATCAAAAAACGAACAAACGGCCTGTCGTTTCCGCGATTGCCCAGCAAAATTGGTTTTCTTCAAGAATTTGCAAAGGCATCATAAATTTCCAACCGCGGCTGGTCATTCGGTAATGTGTGTTACTGCGGGGGTGAACAAGGCATAAATTGCTGCTTGTAGTCTCGTGATAAATCAATTTTTATGGCAATTTGATGAATCCACTGATTGCGACCGCAAATCAGATGTTGGATCCAAAACTGTCCTTGCAAGACCATAGCAATGGCAGTTACAATGCTGACACAGGTTCCACCTATTTGTCACCAGCAGCAATAAGAAGTTCAACTTCAATTACCTCCCAAGCTTCGACTACGCCAACATCCGGTGAAGTTCTTTACAGACAGTTGTACAGTCAACCGTCATATCTAAGGTATCAACAACCGGCTAATGATCTTGTCTCAGCTTTCAACTTTCACAGTCAACTGTCATCAGAAAGCGGTTTATCAACAAGACGAGATGCTACGGCTGAACTGCTAAACGCAACTGCGTCGTGCCAATTTCTGGGTCCATCATTTTTCAGTCCTGCTTTAGTAATGGGATTTAGTCAACCGTCCGTAGTGGATGACGCTGTTCGATCCACTAGCGGATCGCTTCGTCCGGATGCCCAAAAAATCTCCATAAAACGTGAAGATGCGCCTAAAGATGTGCTGAATGCCGAACGGACAGTCAAAGCGGCTTATGATCAAGAATGGTCGTCAGTGTGCCCTAGTACGGCACCGGCCACCTCTCAGCCTTCGGCTTCTTCCTCTTCTGCATTTGCCGTCGAAACAAGCAAAACATCCGGAAGCTGCTCAGAGGAGTCGAATGATGAAAATGAAGCTTCTGATTCAGGTCTACGATCGTCATCATCTCCTCTACCTGAGGCGCATTCTGGACTGAGCCAGCCATCCGCTCAAATTTATCCGTGGATGAAGCGTTTTCATTCAAACAAAGGTAAAAATATTGCGCAATTCGGGCAAACGCTTTTTCAAATGTCTTCTTTTCAACACACCTGTCTATCATTTGTCATTGTTTATCAGCGCGCACTTTTGTGCAAACAAACAGACAATTTTCGGTTTTTATCATGTTAGCAATATCAACAACAAAAGTAGGAAGTTACTGAGCTTTGTTCAATTTTCACCGCTTTCCTCCTTTACAAAATTATATAATCCACATATATTTGAGAAAACATAAATTTACTTAATCCATCACAATAGCACAAATTGCACCCTCGATTTGTATAAAATGCAAAGCATTCTTTTCATTGTCTGCTGCTGCTGCTCTACATTAATTATTACTGTACACAACAGAAGTGTTTAAGAAATTTAACAGATAAGAAACACAAAAATTTATTTTCATTTCCGCATGTACGTAGTGCAATTATTCATGTACTTAAGAGGATGACAAGACTATATTTTTGTAAAAACTATTAATTTTTCAATCAAATTATGCTTTTCATTGCATTTTAATGAGAATTTACATTTGATATGTCTATTTTTACAAATGTGATTATATAAAAACTTACTGAAATCAACAGTAAATTAAGTAAACGGTTTATCTATCAGTTGCAGTAATGCAATAATAATTAATTATTACTAGATGCAGTTTTTAAAAACGGTTTATTTGATGTTTTTTATGAATCCAAATAGGCAACCCAAATTAATTTGTTTGAATGTGAAGAGAAAAGTGATTTTAAACAGTGTATCAAGAAAGGCGCATTGACGAAACTGACCCAGTACATGAAAATCAGTCAAGTTATAAGTTTTTATGACAGCAAGCAGACTGATGCGAAATATTTTTTCAATTGACTTTTAATCGTTTTTATTACTTTGATGAAGATAAATAATTTTTGCAATTTTTAAAATAAATAAATCAATTATTTATATTTTTAATTCAAAAAAACGCCAAAAATTAATTATTAGTTTTATAATTTTTGATGAACATACTTTGTTGTATATTATATATATGTACTGCAGTATTTGCATAAATTGATATGTGCAATTTGTATTTGCATTACTTGCATGCTGAGAATGTTTTCCAGTTTTACTACCAAATAGATGTTTATAACATGTTCAATAAAGTGTTTTACTAATAATTAATAAATTTAAGACCATTATCAATAAGTAGTATGTAAAAGTGGAGAAATGTTTATATACATATTTTTAAATACACCGGAAGTTGTTGCAGGCTGAAATTTTCAACAAATAATGCCAGTTTAAACTTCTCTACTTGATCTATGAGTTTTTTTGCTACCAAAAATCAGTGAAATGTCACATTTTTTAAATCTGAGCAATCAGTCAACTTTTTTTTATATTTGCCGCTGCGAAGCTTAATTTTCCCCTTTTCAATTAAAAATAAGTTCAGCTTGGAACAGTTTGAAAATAACATCCAAGTAATATTTATTATAACTTAAACATCTGTTATTTGCAAATTTTATTAAATGCGTATGCTTTAAAGAGATGCTTCAAACAAGGGAATGCATATTTATAGATATGTAATAGCAATTAATTTAAATTATGAAAAAAGAATAAAAGTTAAAATGATGTTGAATTATTTTGCAACTGCTGCATACCATTGACTTCACATTCGCTTGAAATTTTTCATTTCTTTAAAAACTTTTTTCATATGAAAATTTTAATTAAGTATCAAATTTGTATATTAATTTCTTATTATATTATAAATTTACATTGCTTTATAATGAAATGCATTCATTTATGAAAAACTGCAAATTTTCATAGTTTTGTGTCAAACATTTGGTTGAATCATCACCAGCGAGAAAGAGTATTAAAATAACATTAATATTGCATTTTTAATTGTCAGTTTGTTTGTTTGTTTTTCTAAGCAATATTGCAACAAAATATGCAGATTTATTATTCTAAAAATATGAATCAGTCATGAAATCAGCATGGTAAAAAGTGATTATAAAAAGTTTAGACAAATTATAGCAATGATTAATTGTTGCCGAATTGGTTTAAATTGTAGCTAAATTCAAAGTGTGATTGATTAAAAGACAATTCGGCTAGTTTTCATGCATTCCTATAAAGAAATTTTTCAAGGTCGAATTAGAAAAGCTGATATCTGCAGACTCATAAATTTTCCATGTCATTGAAGCAAATTTAAAAATTTTGCAACATTTCAATTGTTTTTCAAAATTAATTGTGCTTATTTGGGCAAAATTATTTGAAATGCTTCTGAAATAGTACATTTAAAATAATGGAATAATTTAATTTTCCAAAACAGAAAAACATTCATATTAATAGTTAAAATGCACCGAATTATTTTTTCCTGTATATCTTCTGATTTACTAAAGGATACATTTAGCTTTTTTTAAATAAATGATTTAATTTGCATAAAAATGAAAATGTAGTCCAATGTTTAAAATTATCATATTCATATGTGTGTATTAGAAATTTTTCACTAGTGCTTTGAAAATATATAGTTCGAGTAGAAAATTTATTGTGATGGATTAGACATGTCTGCTGTTCTTAAATCACATTTGTCAAAAACAACCCATTTACCCACTGCGCTTTAGTAAAATAGACAGACGGCACTTTTGCTGCATTTTCAATGCACATATTTAAAAAGTTTTCTTTTTTATTTAGAAAGAAATAGAGCTAGCAGTTCTGTTTTATATTGTATGAACACGTCATACAAAATGCAAATAAGGAACTGTTCGGTTTGAACAATGAAAGCTATCAATTAGCTATTAAAAAGTGAAAATGTAAAAATTCAATGGCATCTTTTTTAATTTATTAAAAAATTTATTTCTCTAATAATTGATACTAATTTTGCAATAAGCGGTAATGTTATAATTTAAATTTATGCTTCAGTATGTATAACATGAATTACTGTTGTTGTTTTTAATAAAATCCCAAGTTTTCAATTGAGAATTAGCTCAATTTACACTGCAAGATGCAAAATTTTGCATTTTTAAATCAAACGCAAATTTTCTTGTTGCAAAAGAATTTCATAATTAATTTTCCATCTTTATTATTGCACTGTATGTTTACAAATGAACTATACCAGTTTTTTTGATAATTCATTTGAAAGAATGTTAAATTTAAAAAATTGTCAATTTTTTTATATTAAACTAATAAATCCTCACGTTTTACCGCTTTCAAGCATGTAAATCAGGTTTTGTAGTGCTGTGGTAAATTTTTGTCCTTTCTGTTTTCTTACATAGCAAATCAAAAGAGCTTTCTTTTCAGCAAAATTAAATTGTGAGCAAGCTTTGCTACGCAAAATTGGTATTTAATTTTTTTAATTAAATTTAAATTTAAGAAAATTTTTTAATATTCGATACTGTTTTTTTTCTTTGTAAAAGTGTTCTTAAGTTGTTATGAAAGTATTAAAATTAATAATTTAATTGTATATAATAGTTTAAATGGAAATGATTTTTTGAATAAGTTTTGGAAAATTTCTGATTTGTTAATAATTTCATGATAACACGTTTGTGTGTGTGTGTGCGTGAATCGATCTATTTTTCTTTTGTTTCATCATAAAGAGCCGTTTTTAACAGCAGCAAGTGGGGTAGAATTTTTCCAAAAGGCGGCAGCTTCTTTGCTAAAACGTTTATCAACAATTTCTTTAGCTTCAGCTAACTAGCTGTAGCCGTGTGTCCATTTGTCATCTGGCATCAATGACTGATGGCCCAGAACGTTTGCATAAAACGCGAACGCGTTTTTGTCGCAGTTTGATTGATTTAATTCGCATTCGCTTTTCAAAAGCTGAACACCACAAGGCTCGCCACGTTGACATTTTTAATATGTTTGCTTTGTTTTGTCGACTTCAAGCACGGCAACTAAAAAAGAGCGGCTTCTGTTTCAAATAAGCTAATTCAAAATTAACTAGCAAAATCAACCACAACCGTGTGTGTGTGTGTGTGGTGCATCTCTTTTGACGTAAACAAATGAAAACATTTTGAAAAAATTTTCAAAATTCACATCTTAATTTTATTCAATAAAACCATTCAAATTCCACTATACACAATTACATTCTTATTGTTCTATCAATTAGTTATTTCTCTAGTCGTTCTCACTGTTTTTCAATGAATACTTGAACCTGAAAGTCATTTAATTTTATTTTATTTTAAATATACTTCTAATGGTGATTAATAATTTGAAAAGAAATTACAAACTTACAAATCGAATTTGTCCAATTTTACAATCCGTTTTCAATTGAAGTTATAATTAAATTTTCACAGAAAAATCTGTTGAAATTTATACCATTTTTTAATTTTAATTTATTGCTGATAATTATAATTTTATCTGAAAAACTTTCTGAAGCATAAATTTAAACTTAATTTTCACAATTTATGATTTACGACAACAAACCCGCAAATTTTTAACTGTAATGAAAATGACAATCAGGTTCAAATGTTATATAGCTAACAATTCATGATTGAATTCAATTGAGTCATCATTTAGATTGTTTTTATTTGTTTTATTGTAATTTCAAAGATAATTCTGTATTGAAAAAATCAATTATTTTCTTTTCTTAAATTTAGTCAATGGTTCAACGGACGGAAAGCGTCAGAGGACAGCTTACACACGTAGCCAAGTGCTAGAACTGGAAAAAGAGTTTCATTTCAACCGCTATTTGACCCGTCGTCGACGTGTTGAAATTGCGCACACTTTAGATTTAACAGAACGTCAAGTTAAAATTTGGTTCCAAAATCGCCGCATGAAGCTCAAAAAAGATCAAAAAACTTTACAACCATCTGCGTTCAGCTCTGCTGCCATAAGCAGCATCATCAATCCGTTGCAGATGAACCATCTAACCGCGGCAGCAATGCATGGAACGAGGCCAGGCGCCAGTTATTTGTTCAACGTACCCTATGACATGCAAGGAAGTTTAAACTCCAATTGCCCTGGTGCGCAAGGTCCAAAAATTTTTTTACAAGACTGAAGAACCAATTCTAAATATTCCTCCTCTCAGTTCCATCTTCTGTTTTGCAAACTCTTTTCTTATAATTTGCTATTCTGAATATCTCTGAAATTGATCTCTTTCTGATTTCGTTTTTCTCTTTTGGTTGCTTTGTGTAGCTTACATCAGCCAGTTGTTTACTAGCTTTAATTGAGCAAATTTCGAAGCTGAACTATGGCAAAAATTGCAGTATTATACATTGAAATTATACCATGCTAATGTAAAATTGCATTTAAGTTTATTAAAAAATTTAACTATTGTATTAGCTTTTCTTTTTCAAGTCATATATTTACAATTTGAAAAATAATTTTTGATTTTATTCTATCATATTCAGTTTCAAAATTATAATTTCATAAATTATCAAATCATTTGTTTTTAATTTTCCATTATTTAATTTCTGAACAAAAAATATTCAACCAACAGTTTGAAAAACGTTGAATTAAAAATTATAACCAGCAATTTTACTTCAAAAATCATAATTCTATTTATATTGTTCAAATTTTATATTCCATTGTGCAACTTTTTATGAAAAAGTTTCAAAATTATCAAAAACTTTAAAGCCATTAAATGAATAAACAATTGGAACTAAATTGCTGAAAAATCAACAAGAAGAAAATGTTTTCTCGTATACCGCCGTCGTTATAGATAAATTGAAATAGAAAAATGACTGCATTTTCTTGAAATTTGCATATTTAAATATAATTTTGCAATGGAATGTTCACTGCTGTTCATCACTACTTAGCTGCCTGAAAGAATCAATCAAAGATTCTGTAAATCTTCGCACGTCGTTAAAGCTGTTATAAATATGCACTGGCGTTATTCGTAAAACATCCGGAAAACGCATGTCACACTACAACAGAAAAAATCTCCATACAAAAATTAAAATTGAACGAGAAATTCAAAAATTTACAACAACGCCTCGCTTTTGTAATTGATCATAAACATCGCTGAAGTTGGCAGAAAATTTAAGCGAAAGCTGACATCCGCGTTGTTCAGGATCCTGCGGAGTGATCACTTCACAATAAATTGGATTCTTGAGAACGGTTGACATTTTTCCAAAATAATAATTCACCAAATATTCCAAATAAGCCGTCAATAACTTTGATTTCTGTCTCAGCGTTTGCATCGATGTCTTTCCATATATCTGCAAATTTGTCACATTTTAATTTTACTGAGAGAAGTTTAAATTTCATAATTAAAAAAAATGAGTAAATAAATTTATTTAAAATTGACAATTTTTCACTTTCAGACTGGCAATCATGGGGCACACCAACAGTGCAGGCGGATGACTAATGCGATACGCTGAACAGTCGTGTGGAAATTTCATTTCTGAAAATAAAAAACTGCTTACAATAAATTATACTTTTTCGTCTTTTAGAAAAGTAACTTCCTCATCAAATAAACAAGAAAACAGCTTCCAAAATTAAACATCCCTAAGGAAATATTGTAATGAAAAATGATTTACCATTTCATTTACTGAAAAGAATATTACTTTGAAAAATTCAAATAATTTTCCAATCAATCAACAAAACTTTCATTTTTTTTTCAACTTTACACTTTTCAAAGTCTAATTAAATGTTTTTTTTCTGCAGTTTTCTCTGTTTCCATTTTCCTGTTCCTAATAATATTCAAAAAGAAAGATCCGAAAGTTTTTGCACATCAATTGATTACAATTAAATAATTATTTTTATTGTTAAACGTTTCATTATAGAATCTATAAGAATTCTAAATCTGAACCGTTTGTCATCTCCATGCGGCTCTCAGCTTCATGTCCCCACCAGCCCCAAAGAGCCGGTGGATATGAATCGAAATTGTTTTCGTGTATGAACACTATACTCAAACCTCCGCAACCAGAATTCAAATATTTATAAGAACACCAAGCAGCAAAATCAACTTTCCATTCATGGAGATTTAAAGGAACGTTTCCTGCAGCATGAGCTAAATCCCAGCCAACTATGCAACCCTAAAAAAGTCGTTTTTTCACCACCATTTGAGCTGAACTAAACACTTCTCTTTACAGTATTTCTTAAATAAATTTGTAATATAAATTTAAGAATAGAATAATTTTTAATATATAAGAAATAAAATATATTTTTAAAAGAAATATCACGTATAGAAATAAATGCAATTTATTTACTTGCGCTTTACCACAAGCAGTAATGCTAGGTATATCAAAGTATTGTCCAGTGTAATATTGAACACCGCTGAACAACACTAACGCAATCGACTGGCCATTCTGAGATATATAATCCAAAATATCTTCAGTTCGTAAGCAATGTTCATTCTAATAAAAACTGCCCAAGTTGAAATTTAATATATAAATGAATCTCTTCTCACTATTTTATCATTTCACACATTTATACATATATAATTTAAAACTTTATCATCAATATTAAATATTTGAAAAATTTTAAGACACGTAACCATAAAAAAATATTTCATTGTAAATATAAACAAATACTTGTCGTGGTTGCAAAACAACAACACATTCTTCAGGATCAAAGCCATGAAAACGCACTTGTGAATGGACAGCGTACTAAACAGAATAATTATGGCTCTTAATCAATGAATAATGTACATTTTAAAAAATCATTCAGTTCAATTATTCAATTACAATTCGAAACCCATACCACCTTCATTACAATGATTCACCATCAGCATGCAGAAGTTCTGTAACAAACAAACTTGTACAGCTTCATTTATTAATCAATTAATTTACAATCAGAAAATTATCTTACAATTTTATATTGAAATGTAATATTAAAATAAATGTATACTAACAAAGTCTGATGGAAATGGTTTGTTCTCCAAAAGGATCTTCTTTCTTGATGAAGTTGGTCTGTAGAAAGCAGCCTTGAAATAGAAATTACGTTGGTTGTTAATACGATTCAAATTTTCCTATTTCTCAACATCTTTATAAATTTTAATTTAAATAAATGCATTTTTTAAAAAATTTCATAAAAAATATTCAAGCATCCTAATTTTTTTGAAATAAATGACTGTACCGTATTCTTTCAGAATCGGAATAAATTTTATTATTTAAATAAAATGTAAATAATCTTTCAACAGACCATCAATAGATGAAGATTAATCGTCAAACTGTTCATAACGGCAACTTCACACTTTTTGGCGCCAACAAGAGCTGCATTTGTATCCAAAACGAATTCATCACATTTCGCCCAAGGCATCTTTCCATTCGTATGGCCATGAACACCCCTTTCAAAGGTAAAATTTTGTTGATTTGACAAAATAATTTCCATACCTGGCATACATTTTCGCCCATTTATCCAACTCTTCAGAAATATACTCCTGAACATCTTTTGGCTGAAGGCCCAAAGAGTTGCCACACAAATAAATTGCATCGCTTTCTGCATCGACCAAATTTAAATCAACTAAACTAACAACATCATCGTTATTATGCCAAAAAAAGAAATTCACTGGATAAAGAGGAATATATTGCTGAAGAATATTAACTCCTTTTCATTTTTAAAAACAAGAAAAGTAATGCCACAAAAGCTTCACTTATGCTATTTAACATTTTGTGACAAAGAAAATGGCAGACATACCTTTTGGTAAGTCACTCATCTTTGGATATTTAAACATTTTTCGAAAATGACTTAATTCATCAACTGAATCCAAAAATTCGGCAAACTCAGCATCTGTAACCTTTAAATTTTGTTGCTGAGCAATCCGCTCTAACTTCGCTTTCATTGTTTCATCCTTTTGTTCCAGCATAGCTTTTCCAACGTAATTCATTTCAAATTGAAATCTAATTTACAAGTTTTTATTACATTTTTATATAAAAATTACAACAAATGTAAAGAAAACTAAATATAGTATATAATCTGATGAAATTCAAACATCTTTATTATTCTGTTGAAGAATTAAAACATACCAAATTACAAGAAAAACACCCTCAAGTGATATATTATTATAAATATTTTATATATTATATTGATTATATAAACATATTTTTGACAGAATTTGATATTGCTTATGAAATTCAAAAACTACAAGTTAAAAATGCTGAATTACTTAAATTATTACAAAATTTACGATTTTTCATGATAAAACAAATACAAAATGACATGAATACAAAATGGCAAAACAACCGTCAGTATTATATAGTAATACGAATTTCAAGTAAATTTTACAGTAACCTAAAACAGCTTATTTGAAGAACGGAATTGTTTTTTCATAATATTTAAAGGAAAAACAATGGATGTATATTTAATTTATTTATAACTTTAATTTTTTGTGCAATCGGCATTAAATTAAAGTGTATTTGAACCCATTTATGCAATACTCAGCAACGTAGCCGTTTCTAGTCTTATCAAATAAGTTGTGCGCAAAACATAAAATAATATTTGTTTTCAATATAGTTACGGAAAATTAAATATGAAAATTTAAACAATCTTTTTCCGCTTTTTTCACTTACATCACTTATACGCACTTTTCGATAAAGTATTCCTCAAGTACACAGTTTTAATTCACTTTACAGGTTTACAGGTTTTTGAAATAAGATGTACTTTAATCATGCAACCAAGCAGTCCCGACTGCTCTTCTCTTTAACATAAAGTACAATTTATTCTCATTTTTGCTTATTAACATGTACGTTTTTTACAATTTTGTAAGTGTGCCTATAGCATTATCGCAGCCTATAGCATCATACTAATCATGTAAATTTCACATTTTAATAATTAAATGCACAACTGAATATATACAGATTTTTCAATTAGAAGCTATGCGTTGCATAACCTTACAATAAATTTCAGTGAACTGAAAGAACAAGTGTAAAAATAAATACACAGAAGTATACAAACATACAGTTGTAAAACTACCGCGAATGATAAAACAGTACTTGACATCAATCTCCATCAGAATTTGGTTTACACACAGTAGCATCAATTTGAGTAACCTGTGGTAAAGCGAGCATCACTTTGCGTCGGTAATTAACGTCCCTATGATCAAAGTTGTTTTCTTCAAAATAAACAGTTCTCAAACTTGGGCAGTTGGCTAAAATGGATACTTTTTCAACACTGTCCAATTTGTTTTTATTAAACCAAAGTTCTTCCAAATTCGTCAAATATGACAAATCGCACAATTCTTTTATATTGTTTCCACTCACATCTAAAGTACGCAACTGTGTGCATTTCTCTAAACCTTCGATGACACTTATTCCATTGTCACTTATGTAAAATTCTTGGAGATTAACACAGTTATCTAAATTTTCAATTTTCTTAATCCAGTTACATTGAATGCTCAGCAACTTCAGATTAACAAGTGAATCCAAATTCTCAATTTTCGTCAACTTATTCGATCCAACAAAAAGATAATTCAAATTTACAAGAGAATTCAAATTTTCCAACTTGCGAATTTTGTTGTCTCCCAGTTCAAGCGACTTCAAATTGACGAGCGTGTCCAAATTTTCAATCTTCTCAATGCGATTGTGAATCAGGAAAAGATGTTTCAAATTTGTGAGTGCAGCCAAATTTTCAATTTTTCGAATACGGTTGAAAGACAAATCTAAAGCTTCAAGCATGGCGAGCTCTTCTAAATTTTCAATCTTTGGAATCTGATTGTTGTACAAATCCAATTCAACGAGTGTATTTCGAAGGCAGCTTAAGTTTTCAATTTTCGTCAACAAATTGTTCCGGTAAGATAAAGTTCGTAATTGTTTGAATCGGCTCAAATTGCCAATCTTCTTGATTCGATCGAATTCAAAATTCAAATCCGTTTCATCTTCGGGAATATCTTCACATTCTTCAGGAACCACTTCAGATACTGCGCCTTCTTCTACCGAGTTGTTCATAATTTTATGAATAACTTATCCAAATAAGCAACCACTGAACTACCTTCTAAAAGCACGTGAAGAACTCACAACAATTTAACTAACAATGAGCACGTATCATACAGTAAGATAGTATATTTGAACATCAGGTTTTATTCGACAAAAAATATCCTGAAATGCCAATCACAAGAAAAGGTCGAATTTCCTTGAAAAAAATCCCCTTCATTTTATATTTACGATATTTTGACAATTAATAGTGCAAAAATGATGGATGACTATTTTTTGGTTTTATCCTGTTACTGTTGGCAATGTTTTAAAATTTATTTTATTTACGTTTGCAGGCGGTGATGCAAGATTAACAGTTTAATCGAAAAATACTGACAAACAAAACTGTTTACAATTTTTAATATTTTTTTCATTTTAAAATTTAGGAAAGTTATTAATTTTTTGAAGATGTTTTTTAAAACATTAAAAAATTATTTTAAAGTTTTTTTTTGAATTTAGAAGAAACAGATATTTTTTGGGATTGAAAACAGTGAATGATTAATTTGTGCTGATTTATTACTGATTTGCAGTTGCGTTTTTTATGATAGAAAAAGAGCACATGAGAAGGAAAGCAGAAATGTAACACGTGTTGCATTTTGAATTTGTTAACAATTTATGGACTGAATAAATTAATTTTTGCTCAAATTGAAAGTGCTTTTTTAAAATTGTTATTTCCTAACTTGCTAGTTTAGATACACTAATTTTATTAATGTGATATGATTGAATTGTTTCATTGGAAAAATTGGCCACTCGACTTAATACTGCTTGACAAATGAATGGGAGTCTGTGGAAGGTGATGATTCATTTGTCAGTTTTCGCCATTTGAAATGTTTCCAAATAAAAATTTTATCAAATACAGTAAGAAAATTTGAAAGCTTCTTTTAACCGTTTATGTTTTGTTTTTCATATTGTATTTTCTAAAAGGTTATACATGAGAAAATGAGAATGAGGTCATTTTGGAGGCAGACGGAAATCAAGTTGCTTTGATCAAGATCAGGTCGAGGCGACCAGTCGGATGTTGCTTCAGGCCAATGCCCTGAAGAGCCGCTGTATGCGCAGGTCCATCAAACCTCGTAGCAGCAGGCTCGGTTGGTCGGTGAGGTTGATCAACGCTGACAAGCTGCCCGCAAAGCCGCATTAGCCCTCAACTAAGCTGGATGATTGTTGTCCTTTCTCCGTACAAAATAGAATTATGTTGCCAACAATCAACAACTAGAACCTGTTTTGACGGACAAAAATATGTGTAATTTATTTTTGCCCGCAGTTATGATTATGATATATATATATATATATATATACACGTGTGTGTGTGTGTGTATTGTAGAAATGATGGAGATCAGTTTGGTTGAAGCAACCGGTGGTCAGTAGTGATCGTCAGGGACAGTGGGACGTCAAGTGACGACTAACTGTAGTATAGTTGTTCTTTTTCCATTTTTCCACACTGTCAACTGGGTCGTTGAGGTCAATATTGATGCGATGACCGGCGCCACTGTTGTTCAGCTTATTTGCCAAAGACCATCGGTCAGTGACAGTAGGTGAGCAGAGTAGAGGAGTTATTTTTTTCGTAGAAATAAATGTCTTCAGCTTTTTCTGTGTATTTTATAATTTGTACAGATCGGATACCACCATTCAGTTGTTGCTGTTCATTGAAATAAAGCAGCCAAAGTTGTAGTGTGGTGGTCATTTGGAAAGCTGCAACTTGCTACCGCCAGTTGTGCGACCAGCAAGTTCAACGTCGACCGGACGGGCACCAGCAATCACCGCGGTCGTCAACTTCGTTCGGCCAACGGTCGACGAAAAGGACGCGCGCCAAATTTTCATACGGTCATTGGTCAACCGGAAATGATGCACGTCACGGTGGTCGTGCAGCTGCCCGGCAAACAGGTCGCCGAAGTACCGCTGCTGCCGGACAGCACAGCCGCGGACGTGATTCGTCAGCTCAAGCTCAACGCCAACCTGTCCGACGACTACTTCCTCACTGCAGATTTCGACGGATACGGTAAGCGATCACGATGACATTATTTTTTTGGTTTTTTCTTTGTCTTCCCCCTAAATATCCAAAAAAAAGTGGAAATCAAAATTTTTAACACAAAATATTACATAATTTATTTTTAATAAATGATCAACAATTTATTTTTTACTATTCTTTTATTCATCGGTGATAAATTGATCATCAACTGTATACAAAAACAATTTCTTCCAGGTTACTGTAGCCTGTTTTGTTTTTACTTTTCTATTCATCTCTGTTTCTCATTTGTTCAAGCTGACGATTTTTTTTCAATTTACCCTTGACTCTTGATCATCATTTCAATTGGTTTTTTTTAAATTCACTTGATTTAAATTGGGAAAATTCACCTCAACTGAAAAAGAAGCATCCTAGCATTGAAATTTGACGGGAAAACCTTGATTTGTTTATTCGTTATTCAGAAATTTTTATTCATAAAAAACAGTTGAATTGGATTTCTATTTTTATTGTAATAAAACAACAACAACAACAACAACTGTACAGTTAGTTGTTCATAGAATTGTTGGATTTGGTCTATTATTTTGTATTGTCAGTTATTCAACAAAAAATTTTTTTTTTCAATCTCTCATCATTTTAGTCAAATGTTAAAGAAAATTACAACTGAACCAGAATTGTCAATTCGTGTGAAACAACTTCTTCTTTTTGTTCAAGTGAATAAGTTTGATGATGCAATTGAAGTGCTCAAATTTATTATAATTTTTATAAGACGCTGTTGTTGTGCTTTATGATGAATTCAAATAGCATCTGCACTCATGTCACAATTGAACCAGTTCTTCATTGCAATGTTTATAAATCATTGCGAGATACTAGTGTGAAAATTTTTCATTATTGGTGTCAAGATGAATTTTTCATCCTCATCATAATATGAATAAATGATACACATGTACACGCAACAACTAATAAATCATTTTGATTGTTTTTTTTGAAATAGCTAGTTTCTTAGTTTTTGCATATTTTAAATTATTTGAATTGTTCATAAAAATTCCATCTGAAATATTCAACAAACTTTGCTTGCAGTGCTTTTGAGCGAATATTATTTTTTGCAGCACATCGTAATATTTCATTTTTGCATGCTTTTCCCATTGTTAAACTAATGCATTCAAGTGAAAAAAATCTGAATTATTTTTAAATGTGCCTGCTTGATTTATTTTTTGATGATTTTTACTGATTTATTTTTGAACATGGAGCATTTGAAGTATTTTTTTTCTTTTTCTTTTGCTTGTTCAATGAATAAATTAAACGGATAATTTTCATTTTTCAAAAATTAATAATTCTCTTTGAAATATGATGAAGAGAGAATATCAAATGGAATAAATATTTGAATAAAAATTAACTTTTTTGAACTTTATAAATTTTTAAAAGATCATGTTCTGTTCTTTTAAAAAATTTTGCATTTTTTGACAATTTCCTTATGTTCTGTAGCAAATGCGTCGCTTTCAGTGTATCACCATTTCTATAAATGTCATTAATTTGACGTTTGGCAAGGTCATTATGACGATATTGATGATCTGCTGCAAATTATGGAATTTTCTGCTAGAATATATTTAATGGAGCACTTGAAAAGATGTCGTCTGTAACCAACGTCAACTTAATAGTTGTGCAAATATATGTATGTATTTCAAAGTAGCGGAAAATTAAATACATTTTGAAACTGAGAATATGAAGAGTTCTAGTTAATGAATTCCAGCTTTGAAACATCACAATTACAATTATTTATTTGATGCATATATTGTTTTGTACGAATAAATTCATTTAATTTAGACAAGTTATTTGATGCTGAAGAACGTCTATATCAGCTTGTAAAAAAGCACATTCTTGGTGGTGGTCGGAAAAACGACGTACAATTTTATCTCAGGAAGAAAAAAACAATTAGTAAGAATTGTTTAATTTTAATATTTTATTTTTAGCATGTTCATTTAAAAGTAGAATATTACTTTTTTCTTTTTCAATTCGATTAGGTCAACTGAAAGTGTTAATTTAATTCAAAGAAATTAATAAAATAAAAATTCAGTTTTGTTCAATTAATATATATAATTCTTTTTTATATTTATGTACAGTTGAAAAAGTTATTTAATTGTGTTTATGCGTAATTTCTTCTTCGATACTTGTGCACAATATTAATCCATTAATATTTTTCTCAGCATCTGGATTAAATACACCCGCATCTAGCTCACAATCTGACGGAAAAAATGAGGTACGTATACTTTATATTTTTTTTTACTGAGCTGTGAAAAATTAAAATATGAAGCTGAACGTGTATTTCAGTTGGTAGAATTACGAATAGTAATAATGGTGAACTTAATCTTTAATAATAATAATAATAATAATAATAATAATTTATTGATTTACTGAGACATTATTTTACTTATTAATTGGATGGAAATTAAATTAACAGGTTTCTCTGATCGCATGCTTATTCAAATTAAACAATAATATATTTTAAAAAGTTGATATATTTTGTAATGAATGAAAAAGATTTTTATTTTTATTTTTTGAACATGCCAAATTGAAGTTGATACGGTTATTATTTATTTTCAATTTGAAATGGTACTTTTTGTATTTTCATACTGTAGTCAATCTAGCTTTACTTTAATCTGTCACGGTTGATTGGTAGAGGCTGTTGTACGTTACGGTTGCGGTGATCAGGCTTGTGGAATTGGTGTTGTTTTGTAGGCTTTGCCGGAAATGTACAAAGCAAATCCCGACTTTGGTGATTTATTCAAAATGCCAGTATCGCAGTTGCGTCGAATTGCTCTGCACCGACGCGCTTTGATCGATCAAAACTGCAATACAATTAACGAGAAAAACCGGAAATTAAATTCATTCCTCACCAGTTCAGGTTTGTATTCATGTTCATCTTTTTTGCTTTTTGATTTACGCTTTCGCTCGATTGTAATTGCAGTTTATTCTCATTTATATTGTACAATGAACTCTTCGAACGGGTAGAGTAATTTTTTCTTTTTTTGGAAATTCTACTCTATCAAACTTGGGTGCAGTTTCTAAATATACCAAGCTTTATTTTTTATTCGTATTTTTTTGTTGACGATAATTCCACTCGTATGACAACAACAAGTTCACATTATTATCTCACATCTTGTCGGCATTTGTGATTCAGAGTTCATGTAGATGATGGACTTTTTGGCAATTGATGATCAACTGTGTAAGGCAACATCTTTTGTTTTTTTTTTATTTCTTGTCACATTTGATAAATTGAATTAGTTTTTTTTTTGTATTTTTATTTTTGAAGTTTCATTTTGTTCTGGTGATTTGTTGTTGTTCAATTCAAATGCGCATCTCACATTCTTGACAAATGGAAAACTGTTGCAATTTGTGAGTTGCAATTGTCAATATTTGTTCAGTTATCGGCGTGCTGCTTTGTTTTCGCTTAAAACTGTGCAGCGGGTGTGGCGTCCGTTTGCCGTCAGGCTCTTCATGCTTTGCAGAGTAAATAGCGCATTTTATCTTTTCTCTTTTCTTTCAATTCTCAACAGGCCACTAATCGCCGATTACATGTGCTTTTAATAATGTGAAAGTGATTTCAATTTTAACAACTTTTTTCTTTCTTTTCGTTCATCTAATCGTTTTCATCTCTACTGCAAATGACTTGAACGTATAAACAGAAATCAATCAAATTGGAAAATTGACGCAATAATTTTTCAAACTTGTCAATGTTTGAACGCGTTCAGCGTTAATGGAAGCATTAAAAAGGTGATTGAGGTGAACTGGCTGCACTTGAGTTTCTGTTTGAAAGTTATTTGACAAATGTGAAAATCTGGTGCCAAGGAAATTCAAATATTCACCATTTCAAATATTTTCAATTATTTATTCCTTGGGTATATACTTTAATAATTACTTATTTTGTATTCATTAAAAAAATATGTAAATGGACGAAAGGAAAATTGTTAAATATAGATTATATGAGCTTAATGCAGCATTAATCTTGTTTCATTTATTGAAATATTCTCCTTCAAGTTGCAAAGTTTACTTCAATAAATAGCGCGTGGCGATGTGGCATTTTTTTTCAAAATAGTTAATTTCATTCAGCTTATTCGAGTTTGCATGATTGACGTGTATGTTGGTTGAGAATTTTACGAATGGAAGAGAATGAACTTTTTGATTTGCTTTGTTTCATTAACATTTTACAAACTTTACATCTTGTTTGCTTTATTATAGAATTATGTAAGAAAAAAAGTTTTTTCCATTATTCGCATAGTTGACTGAAATGTCGCTCGGTGAATGCACGGTATTTTGTGATTTTCAAGTTCAATTTTTATCGAGACTTGTGAAATCTGTGTAAATATTTTCACCTGTGAATGATTGGATCGAACTGCTAGTTGTTTAATTTTCTTTTATATAATTATATTTCGGTTGCCATGATTGACATGATTTTTCTTCCATATTGAATGGAAATGTTTTCTATGCGATAAAAGAAATTTCTCGAACATGTTGGCAGGTATTTGTTTGGTTTCATTGCTGTTTGATAATTGATATTGTCGAATCGTTAAAAATGTTCACTTGCTAGTACTTGTTAATCCGTTTATTTCGTTTGGTTTTTATTACAAGTTATTCATAAAAAACATTGAATGATTGAAAATCTTGTTTTCAATTTCGTGTTTCTTAATGCTTGAAAATACTTGTGTCCGTTATTGTTTACTTCGGGAAATGAATTTGCTTGAATTTTTACAAGCAACTTTGGGCAGTGTTTCTGCGTGCGTGCACAGTGGACCACAAGGGATTTTTTGTTTGAAAGCTTTTCAAGTATGTTGAATAAGATTTTTTAAAAAGAGCATTGAAAAAAAATATACACATTGATGATGAATAAACCACCGTAGCCGACTGGTTAGTAAACGACCGGTGATTGATTGAATGGATGAATGATTCATTCATCTGTATTACAAGGAAATATTTATCTAGCGGTGCATGTGAGTCATTAATTGAGCATTTTTCAAAGAATAAATTGTCAAGTATATATTGTTTTTTATGTGATTTGTTTTTCAGGGAGAATATTGTAGAAATGATAAAATTTAAATAAAATTATAGTTTGATGTTGTTGTTCAGGTGTGGATTTACGATTGCAGCAAAAGTTGCGCCAGTTGGAAGACCGTTTGGCGTTGGAAGAGGCGCGTTTCAAAAAGTTGACCAGATTGAAGGAAGAATTGAACAATTATTCGTTGTGCTACAAGTCGCTGGTGCAGCAGTTGGATTTGTTGAAAATGAAAATGCGAAACAAGAAAACCGAAGTCGAGCTGGCCGACCAGAAAGTCGAAGAACTGAGCCGTCTGCTGGCCAAGTTGAAGTTGCAGAGGATATTGTTGGCCAAACGTGCCGAGATAAGTTTGTACGACAGCGAAATTGGCGATCTCAGTTGTGCGTTGTCATTGCCGACCACCGGGTCGGGGTCGGGCGCCGATCCGGGTCCAAGTCCAGGTCCAGGTTCAGGTCCCGATGGACAGTCGAGCAGCAAGCTTTCGGTCGGCTCGGAGTGTAGCAGAGTGCAAGGGTCGAGGCCGAAGGCGGCGGTGGAGCCGTTCAAAATCGACACGCCCGACCAGGACGTCGAGTGTTGTTCGACCGAAGAGGCGGCGGCCGAAAGCGGGTCGAAGTTGGACCAGTACGTGCGGTCGAAAGGGTTCCGGACCGCGTTCTTCGCCATGCAGCGGGCGTTGGTCGAAGACGCCGCCGGCGACGGGCGATCCGTGGAATTGCCGTCGGATTCCGACGACCACGACGTTGTTGTGGTCGACGGCGGTCAGCCACCGCCCTCCGCTGGTCCAACCGAGCCGTTGGTGAAATTTCTCCACGGCAACGGCAACGCCAGTAGACGGTCGAACGTGCGGTCCGAATTGGCCGATTCCAGCCAATCGCCGCCGCCCGACCTGATCCCCGCCAGCGAGAAGAGCAAATTTTTGGGCCAGGGGGCGCTGGCGTCGGCATCGGATGCGGCACTGGGCGATATTGTCAAAGCCGAAACCGACAAGATCCATCTGCGCAGCGATACGCTCAGGGCGGCAAAACGGCGCTCCTGGGCCGAACACCACGCCAATTTGGCCACGAGTGACGAAACCGAGCACATTCGGCTTCTTCTGTGCCGTGAATTGAAAAAAGGCAAAACGTCCGTCAATTTGTCTTGGATATTGGACCAGCTGGATTCGGTGGGTGCTGCGACGACTTCGACTTCGACTTCCACAACCAATGCGGTACCATTTGTAGCAGCATTGATTAGAATTTAAATTTAAGAATATAATTTGAACAATTTTTTTTTGTTTTCCAGTTGTTGTCGGAACCGATGCGGTCGTCGTTGTCACCATCCGATGAGCATCTGAACTATTGCCGGGCCAAAGTGACGTCGTCGACTACCAACAATGACGATGATACTAAGCTGACGTTGGATTCGTTGACAGCAGTGTGTTGTCCGCAAATTTCGGACAAATTGTTGTGTGATTTGGTGGAGATTGAAAAAAATGGAAAAGACGACAAAGTGGAAGTGAAAGAACAACTGCTTGAACAACAACCACAAGAAAATGATGATGATGACGATGGTGGTAAAGAAGAAGAACATGAACGCGAAGAAATTACAATAGTAGTAGTGGACGAAGAAGGGCCAGAAGTTGAACGACGACAACGCAGTGGAAGTGGAACGACGTCGACTAACAGGAGAGAAGCGGAACCGAAACCCAGGAGAGGCATTCTGCAGGGTACGTCTGCACGTTGTGGCGACGGCCCTGTCCGACCCAGGGGTGTCCACTTCGATCCGTTGGCTTTGCTGTTGGACGCGGCATTGGAAGGCGAACTGGACCTGGTCAAACGTTGTTCCAAACAACTGCCCAACGTCAGCGTCTGCTACGAAGAAGGGATCACGGCGTTGCACAACGCCATTTGCGCCGGTCACTACGACATTGTGCGATTTTTGGTGGAAGCCGGTGCCGACGTGAATGCCCAAGATTCGGACGGATGGTATGTGGGGGAAAAGTGGTTTGGTGTGATTTTCAATTAATAAATAATAATAATATGTGATCTTTTTTTTCTTAGGACCCCGCTGCATTGTGCCGCTTCGTGCAACAATTTGCCCATTGTGAAATTTTTGGTCGAAAACGGCGCCTGCATATTCGCGTCGACTCTGAGCGACGAAGAAACGCCGGCGGCGAAATGCGAAGAAAACGAAGAAGGTTTTGTCGGATGTTCGCAATTTTTGCTCGGCTTACAACAGCGCATGGGAACGATGAACGGCGGCATTGTATACGCCGCTTACTCGTACGATCCCGAACGGGACGACGAGCTCGGCTTTGAAAAAGACGATCAACTTCGAGTGTTGGCCAAAGATTTGGACGGTTTTGGTGGCTGGTGGCGAGCTTTCGATCCCAAATCCGGGCGTGAAGGTTACGTGCCGAGAAATTATTTATCCGTAAGTTTTTTTTTTTTTCAAAAGTTGAAAAAAAAAAGTTCAAAAAGAGATAAATCACTGATGAAATTGCATGCAAACTTGTTGAAGAAGAAGTACTTGTTCTTCTTTTTTTGTCTGCTTTTCGATATTACAAACAAGCCAGTTCTGATGTAAGCAGCAGTGCTCTTTTTGGCAATTGTGTCTGTCTGTTTGTCCAATGAACAACGTTAAATAGAATACATTTTTGTATGGTTATGTTTTTTTTGCCCCTTCTTTCTCGCAGTGCAGCTTTTGTTTGTTCCCTTTTGTGCTTCCACATCTCTATTGTGTTGTTCACATTTTGTGAATATATCAGAGACGAATTAATTCTTCTTTATATGTATATATGTATAATTTTCCTCCTTCTACTATAGAACAGAGAGATTATTCGACTAGATAGATGAAACGAGTTTCGTTTCGTTTCAATTTGTGAAAAGCAATTTTTCACATAAATTAACTATAATTTAAACTTTATTTTTTTTGTTTTGCTACAGTTTTTCAGAAAATTGTATTACTGCTAGGGTTTTATATATGATATGCATCATCGGGTGGATTGTGATCGAATGGTGGGGTTGGAGAGTTTTAAGTATTAAATCTTGCGTGCATGTGTGCAAAAATACTGCCAGTTGGTAGGATTGCTGCTGGTGGTAATGATGATGATTATTTTATTATTAACGCGCACATGTGTTGCTTTTGCTGTCGGGCAGGCAGGATTTTGATTGCTTTTTAGCATGACGAAAAAGCAACAACCACAACTGTTCCTTCGGATTTTAGTGCTTCTTTAATTTTATTTTTTTCTCCATGAAGCTAACGTCACATGGAATCTTTTTCTAGTTGACTACCTGAATCCGAATCTGAGTCTGAAATTGAAAAGTGTCAGTTGTTTCAATATATTTTATTTTTCTCCTGACAATTTGGATTTTTATTCTTCTTCTTCGGTTCTAATCTTTTATTATTGGAAAAGAAAAGCCATTAAAAATTTGAATCGTCTAATATAATATAATTTTATTGTTTTTTTTTGTTTTTATTATTACTTATATTTCAGCTTTACCCACGACCTTCGCAGTTGCGTTTTGCCACCCGAGGCGGAAAAAATGACCAACAAGAAGAATCTCGTGCAACAGCCGCACAATGATATTTATTATTAATTAGTATTACATTCGTTTGACGTTTTTATTTTTATTTTTTTCTTATTTTTCATCTTTTCCTTTTTCTTCTCTTTCTACACACAACAATTTGATGTAAAAGAAAACTGCCCATTTTGTGTACACATGCGGTTTTTCTTCATTTGCTCACAAACCTGGGGTGATTTTACATTTTAATATTCATTTACGCTGTTATTCTTCTGTTTTCTCTCTCTCTCTCTCTCTCTCTTTCTCTCTTTGTGTGTGTTTGTGTTTCTCTCTTTCTTATTCTTTAAACGTTATGATAAACGGGAAATTTTGTTGCATTTATCTTCATCCTTTTCTTATTTTTATTTTGTTTGTTTGTTTGTTTATTTGTTTGTTTATTTCTTAATGCATAGAGTCTTAATGCCAGCAACTTCAGTGAATCCGTGTGTCTGTGTGTTGTTCATTTACCATCTGCAAAATTTTGTGAAAATATACCGGCCGTGTGGAAGACGTGGTTTCCTTCCTTCTCTATGCAAATTCTCTGTGTTCCTCTATTTCGGTTCCTCTCGAGGAGACGATCTCTTGTTGTCCTCAGTGGCAGCAACAAAATTTCAGCACTTTCACATCATAATATTATTATTTTTATTATTATTATTGTTTACATTTTTTTTCTGTTAATAATAAAAACTTTTTTACCATTTTGTTTTGAACTTTGTTTTTAAACAATTTTATTTTCTTTTAAACTGAAAACAGAAATGTAATCTATTAAATAAAAATTGTTGGTTTTAGTAGTTGGATTTTCAATAAACAAGCGCGGATGATAATTTTGTTGCAATTCATGTGTGTAACAAAACAATTTCTGTATTTCACTTTATTCCACATTTATTTGCGTATTTATAATCGAATATGCGACTTTTTTTGGAAAACATCAAAGAACTTGGTTTTGCAAATTGTGTATATTTATTGTTTTCAATTTTTTCAATCTTTTTCTGGAAAAGCAATTTTGAATCAACAAACGATTAATAATATCTTGTTCAACAAAAGAAACAGCTAAACTGATTGATTGCTTTCCAATTAATTATAAAATAACCACTCTGTGTACCGATGTGAATGAAAATTTCAATTTTCAACAATCACCTTTTCGAAGCAGTGATTTTTCAAATTGTAAAAACGTGTAAAAACGTTTTTAAACTGAAATTTTATGATAAACATTCTGCTTATCAAATTGAGTAATAAAAAACAAACGATACCTTTTCATTGCAGTGGTTTTATTGGATGACGCTACTATTTTACACGTACGTACGTCATAGAATATTTAAATTCATCCACTTGCGTAGAATACCTACTTTTCTAAATGCATTCATTCAACTGATAAAGTAAAAAACTAAAAAAAGACTGTCGAATTTTTTCTTTTACTGTAAGTACAATAATTTCCAGTCTAACTTTTACAGTATATTTCCTTTTCTTATTTATGAAACAAAAATTTTGCGAAATTATTCAAAATAGTAATTTTACGCTTATTTGTTAATAAAGATTAATTTTAAAACTTAAATGTCAGAATCACTTTTTTGTAGCGTGCTTATTTTCTAGATTTTATTACATTAATTTGTTAATTTTTTTACTTACACAATACTAGCGCTTCATTAATTAGTGAATAATACATTCAGTGTTTTTCACGTTTTTTTTATTTATAAAAACAAATGGTCAGTTAATTTACGTTTTTTTGCATTTTTCAACAGTATATTTTGATGTTCAAGCTAATTAAATTACTGTATGAAGTACAAAAATACCAAAAAATTAATTTTCAGTATTACATTAAAAAATCTATTCTATATTTTTTTATGAGTGAACAGAGTTTTGGAAAAGAAAAATAAAGAGCTCCCTTTTGGCTGCTCATATTCATTTATTATTAATTTTCAAATGTAATCTCATTTATGTTAAATGTTCTTTTGCCTATGTGATAAGAAATAATAATAATGATAATAATAATTATTATTATTATGGCAAAACTACTAATCTTTCTTTGTAGTTTAATTCGTGCATTTAATAATTTATATATTTCTAAATAAATTTTAAACTAGCCTTGTATCTTCATTGGAAAATTGTGAAAAGTAGGTTTTGTATATACAGTTTCTGAATATGGAATTTATTCTTTAAAAAAATAAAAATGCAATTTCATATAAAAAACAGTTTCACCTGCATAACATATAGCATAGTTTGCATGAAACTTTATTATTCATGAATGTATAAATGGAAATTTTACTGAAAACCAATAACACAGCTGGTTTTAGCTAAATATTTGCATATTAACTATATTACATAGTTTAAATATGCCATTTTTGTATTTTAAATAATATGAACTTCTCGCCTATTTTACTTTACCTTTTCTGCTGTTTTCTGTAATAATATTCCTGTGAAGCAGTAATACTGGCATTTTAAAAATATTCTCCCTTTGAAATGCATTTTCAGCAATAAATAACATTGCTTTTAGTATTTCCATTTTCAACGTGCCATCATCATATATAGTGTGAAAATTGATTGCAATTCGTTTGTAATGGAAAAACAAAATATAGCACTTACTCACAAGTTGTTAAAAGCGGCACATAATCAAAAAATCAATTTTATTTCAACCAAAAATCAAATAATATAAAAGAAGTTTATCCTTCATCTACTATCGAAAATGTTTTTTAATAATGGATAATTATTTTTTTAACTTTTCACGAGCAGTATAATTTACAGTTTTATCTTATATATATAATGTGGCATGATGAAAAAAGGACATTAGAATTGTACCAGTGTACTTTTAAATTGCATTAACAGTTTTGCAGTGTTTTCAAATTAAAAAATCTTCTCCAACAACGCAATTAAGATATTGAAGTTATTAAAGTTGATGAAGTCTTTTGCTATTTAAGAAATTTAAAATAACCTGATCATTAAATACATAATTTGTATCAACTAAAAATTTACATTCCCTTTTATATAATAAGTAAAACATCCAATGAATGTAATTGAACTACTAAAAAAACTGTTGCTTCGTGCATTTGCTCATCGCCACATCAAGAAAAACAATTAATAAATTAAATTCATTTTCTTTGGGTAAAGCCAACAAACAAACACTTCATGAAAATAGGCGAGAAAGAAAAGAAAAGCACGTCATATATAAATAGGAAAAAAATACAATACAATACAATACAAATTAATGCATAGATAAAGCTAAAAGTTGAGAGAAAACAAATATACAGATATATGGTAATTTGATTTACAGAGAAAATTAAGTACGTATAATATAATATAATATAATATAATGTAATATAATATAATATAATAAATAAGCTAGCCAGCAGTTTAGTTGTTGCTTCTAGTCAATTTCTACAAAGACAAATTTTAAAAGCTTATTATAGCATTTTTCATGAACGCTACTTTTAGTCAGAAGCCAAAATCAACATCAAAACGCATGTTGCAAAATATGGCCTGAGAACTAAAAGCAAACTTTAGATTAAATTTCGAGGTATCCCATCATCAACTCGCTCAACAAATTTCAGTTCACACAGGGGTCGACATAAGTGAATCAGGCGCAAAATGGATTCAAGAAATCTGCATTCTACAAAAGAAACCATACAAATAATGTACATATATACATATATATAGTTGATAAATTGAATGAAAAATAACAATTATATTTACATTTTTAATGTAAAATAAAGGGAAATCCGTTTTAATGAAATGTACAAATTTGTTCAACTTTGACAGTCAAGGATTGTATTATTATTATTATTATTATTAAAAGATAGAATCAAATTGTACTTGAAAATTTTTAATAACAACTGTTCAGCATCGGCCAAACATGACTTTTTTGACATCTTTCGTTTCTTCTACCGTCACTGAATAGTTCTGACGCTGGTTGGATTCCAGTTTAGAGATCGACGGCTGTGATGACGCAGGAGTGGCCGGATTTGTGTTGACAAGCGTTGTAGAGCTACAGTTGCTGATACTCGACACATTCGAACCGTCAAGGCTTTCATTCGATTTCTGATCATCCGGCTCTTTTTGCTTGTGTTCCTTTTTCCACTTCATGCGCCTATTTTGGAACCATATTTTCACTTGACGTTCCGTAAGGCCAACATACTGGGCTAATTCAATCCGACGTCTCCTGGTCAAATAACGGTTGGTGAAAAATTCCTTCTCCAACTCGAGCGTCTGCGAACGATGATACGTTTGTCGACCTCGTTTTCTGGGACCCTCAGATCCGGTAACAACTAAACAAAAAACAAGCTGCTTACCTTGGCAAATCAAGCATGCTTATTGAATACACGCTGCAATAGTTTCTCACAATTGCAAATACAAGAGCAAGTTTTGTAATTCATCATCAATTTATGTTAAACCACAGAACAACCTGTATTGTTCTAGGAAACTTTTAACAATTTCCTTAGAATTAGACTTATTCATAAAAGTTACTTATAAAACAGCAACGTGCAAAAAATAAAACTTGAGCAATTATAATTTTATACAGCTATTTCTAGCTTCTAACTCTTTATCACAAGATCTTTTGAACAAGAAATTTTACTGTGTACAGCAAGCATGAGTAAGCTTCTGAATAAAATTTACAAAGTAGAAAGTAAATTCATAAAGTGTGCACATTTATTGTTACTTTTATTTTAAAAAAATGATGTCAAAAAATGTCAAGCTTTCGTATAAGCAGAGTTACTTCATTCAATAAGGCTATTTGCATTACAAGTTGTATTTGTAATGTAATTTATGAAATTAAAAATGACCAATTTTAAGTTTTGTCAAAAACGTTAGAAAATCATGCTACAGTAACCAACAAATTTTCTTCAAAAGTTCCGAATCATGCCAGCTGTCAGTATGTACAAATGAAAAAGTTCGACGATGCAGTTTTGCAACAACCTACGTGCAAAGACCGTGAACTGACAAAGTGATCGTCAATTTTGCCAGTATAATGATTCAGAGCGTGAAGTTACAAAATTAGACCGGAAGGATCGTCTGATTTCATACAAACATGATGCAGCAATCACACAGGAGAAAATAATAAACAGCAATTGCAAGTTTCAAATTTAGAAAAAAATCTTAGTGATTTTGATGCTGCTTTTAAATGAAGCTTTGAGGAATGATAATAAGAAGGTACTGTTTTTTTTTGAGTTGAAAATTTTCAACGCATCAATCTGTATGAATGAACAGCAGTCTGAATGTTTTTCAACTGTGGCTTTATTAAGCGTTGACTGCTCAGAAGTTAGTAAAGCTGAGAAATACTCAAGTCGTGAGAACAAAAAATTATCTGACATAAGGTGCATGATGAGAATATTGGTTTCGGCACTAGTGGACAATTTGACGTTTTAAAAGCTTGAACAGTAATGGGAAAAGTACGCAGAAAAAAGAACGCGGAAAATGGAGAAGCTTTGAACGTTCCGCTCAATAAATTTCTTTGTCCCCATTAGACATCCAGAAATGACAAGAAATCAACGGCGGCGTCCTCTGTTTGGCAAAGGCTAGTGAGAACAAAACACCGCAACGCATCAAGGGCTACCCGGATGCCTGATTTATGTCCTCAGGATAGAAATGGCACCAACTCGAATGAAAAAAGGAAAAAAGAAATAAGCCAGGAAAGCAATTCCGGCAATATACAGTATGCATTACAATGGCGCGGTGTTCGGTAAATCAGTAAACCAGCAGGCAACAACTGGGTCACCACAATACTACTTTGACCGTGGGGCAGATTTTATGACACCCATTAGCCTGACGACCACCTGCCGATTGGCTTGTAAACCATATTGCTCTCACCACAAACTAGCTGAAATGGGCACCGATGCTTCTATGTTTTAATATTTTTACCAGACACCGTAATTGAATCAATCACCTGCTGCCAAACGTAACAGCAAATAATGATTCAAAAATCATGCCAGCAACCAGCCACTTGCGCAGCAAATAAAATTGATTTTCACTATCGATTACTGTAAACCATTGAGGAAAAATACGCAACGAAAATGGCTTAACCTCTGCACGCAATATTCAACAAGGGACCTAGTCAACTTATAATCAACATCATCCTTTTCCGGCACATGAAAATCATACTGTAAATTGTTTATTAATTTCTTAATGTTCAACAGAAATATTACTGCAAAAGTTATGAAAAAACTTGTTTTTTACGAAAGATTTGGAAAAATGATAATAAAATGTAATTTTTCTTCCATAATATAATAACTTGGAACTTTCAAGTAATTTCGTTTCACAAAATAAGCATAATCAGTAGCATACGCTTAAAATATAACTTCACTAAAATAACAATACAATGCATATACAAAACTACAATCACAGTGAATGAATTTCATATTTCATTTACTTTTGTTTCTTCACTTATGATGAATAAAAATTTCAACGTTTTATAACTTGATATCTTAACTTATCCTTAAACTCCTTTAAACATTATTTCATATAAGATTTCTTTAATTGAAATTTTATATCATGTCATAAAGAAATGCATAACGTTATTTTATTATTCTGCACTTTATTGCTTTACCGTTCATAATAAATAAACCAGTACTGATACTTTTTTTGAAACAGAAATGGCAAGTTATGACATGGTTTATGCATTTCACTTTATCAATTCACTGGTTCTCTTAAATTATAAATATAATATTAAATAAAAAAATAAACATCTGAATTCATATGTCATCTATAAAAGGCATAAAAGTAATCAAACTACCATTAAACGTGACAATAATTACTCATAAAAATAATTAGCTTAAGTTTGCCACTTTTAATTTAGGAAATGATTTTATATCAGATAATCTGCAAATAAATAAAGACCATTTATTTTTATTTGTAAATGCATATAATAATAATACAAAAAGATGACAGTGCCAGAAAATTTCAATTATTATTTAAATTATATTAATTTACTGTGAGAAGTTGAATAAAGCTGAGCAATTAAAAAATTATGGATTATGTATAAAGATGTCGATGATTTTACTTACATCTTATTTCAAATGTATAATTATCAATCGTAAAGCACTGAATATATATATATATATATATATATATATACATATAGTAACACTTTTATACTTATGAAATAAAACATTTGCTAAATCATTCTTTTATGAATCTGAAAAAAATCAGAAATCATATTGAATTGCATTTATTTTATTTATTTTGACACCAAGTGTATTTGCTTGCGGTTTTGCTTCATTTATTGCAACATTAAAGGGGAGGTTAATCATAGTGCAGAATAACTTGAAAGCTTTATAAAACAGATTTTGAAAAGTCGCTTAAAATATATTTATATATATAGAAATGGATATAACTCAAATATATACGTCAAAGGTATATACATGTGTATATATACAGATATAATTTTTATCAGGTTGTTTGTTTTACACTTAAATTGTATTTAATCACATCTCATTAGAAATTTAACTTCACATATTTACATTGTAAGTATGTCAATAAAGCAATAAAATGCATTTATAAAATAATTTCAGAAGCTTAAACAGACTGTATGCAAATATAACAATAAATATTTAAAATTAATTAAAAATAAACATAATATTTTGCATAATAATTATTTATTTATATTATGCAAAAACTGTAAAAATAAAAGTAAGATTCTCAATTTTATAACAATTAAACTAACTGAAATTTCTTAAACTGAAATTAACTGAACTAAGATAAATAATGAAAGCATTACATTTATTTGTAGATCATATAAACATATGATATTTTCAACCGACAAAAAATTACGTAAACTCTAAAACAAAATTAACAGAAACACCATAACTTCTAATGATTAGAAAATGAAAATTAATAGCCTCTTTTTAAATGACGTTTAGAAATTAATTTGTTTTTGAAAAAGTAGTATAAATTTAATAATCCAGATTATTT
Organism: Trichinella spiralis; assembly: GCF_000181795.1. Taxonomy (NCBI): domain Eukaryota; kingdom Metazoa; phylum Nematoda; class Enoplea; order Trichinellida; family Trichinellidae; genus Trichinella; species Trichinella spiralis. The sequence continues at coordinate 10,778,890 of NW_003526943.1, forward strand.
TTATTATTTTATTTGATTGTAATTTAAATAGTTGTGGTATTTAGCAAATGTTTTAACAAGTTGTTTATTCTTACAATTATCTATTTGTATTAGTAAATTATTTTTTACAATTTAATTGGCTGAACAATTACTTGAACTTTTCATATTCTGAACTATGAAATGTAAAAAAATAAATTAATTATTTGAAAATTTACAAGTCATCTAAAATAATACATAAAATATACATACACAAATATACAAATGCAATTATACATAAAATTATAAATAAAATAAGAAATTTTCAACGAAAATTTCAGTTTCCGCTTTCAATTAATTCACTTCATTTCCTTTCTCATATTTTAATTTTATGGCTAATGAACTTCCAATTATTCTAACATAAGCAATTTCATGTGCATCTTGCAACAGTTTTTAACTTGATTTCAATACTTTATCAAATATCATTTCAAAAGTATTTAAAAGTTTTATTTTTTCACATTTAAAAGTGCACCATTTGTATATTTAGAAACTGCAAAAAGTTTTTAAAACTGGTTTTTATTTATTTACAAGTAATATATTTACAGAATCTCAAAATGTACACCTAAATAAGTATACTTATATCTACTGTCACCAAATTTAAATACTGCACTATCTGTATATATATATGTATATTCATTTCTTTTTTTCTATTTCGATGTTGTTAGTTAGATATCATTTAGCGAGTAAACAGAGTAATGTAATAAACACTTTATTTGATCATAAGTGCTTCTGATATATTTAAGTATAAGTAAGATTATGGCAAAAATGGAAAAAGCGTTTATCATAAGGAACAATTTTTTGCAGCATTACGAAAAATATTAATTACCTCTACGCAGCAATGCTGCACTTCCTTTTACTAGTAAACACGACGCAACATTTCCGTATTTTAAAACTTTACAATCTGCATGTGTACTCATGAATTAGCGTAATTATGAATAACATTCCTGAGCGTAACTTTAATTTAATAAAAAGTTAAACTAAATTCAATGAAGCATTAAACTGAAATTAAACACATTTTTAATCCAATAAAATCTGTATATTACAGTATAATTTTTCGTCTTTTTTTGCGTTTTATAATACTTTTTTCTAATTATGACAAAAAATTACCTAATATTAGATTTAACAAAGTATCTCATTTTTAATAGAACACATTTATAATCCGCTAGTCATTCTTTCAAAGCGCTTCATGTACATCCTTGTTAGCTGATTCACTAATTAAAAATACATTTACACTTAATTAAAATATTCTTTTATATTTGTATTGTAAAATCCAAATTTACAAATGCAAAGCTCTTGAAGTTTAATTACTGTAACTTGTAAATTAATTTCGCACTCAACTTTTAACAATTTACTGCTTTGCATTTATTTTTTGCATCCAATGGTAACTTTTAAACTTTTTTGAAGACCGTTAAGATTACACTGTTGTTAATAAATTTCGTTTAACGTCTTTACAGATATGGATATTTGAAATTATAAAATTATTTTATTTAAGTAGGATAAAACAAATAAAAGTTGTCAAGTAAAATATGGTTTAGTGCAAAATTAAGAAAAATGGTTTGGGGTATTCTCTCTAACGCACTATAGGAAAAACTTTAAAAAATGAATGGCGCTACACATTCTATATACGTAAAAGATGTGTTTTGAGACGTCTTCAAAAATATAAAGTTATTGAAAATCAATAATTTGCTATTTCTTTTGACTTCATTTGTAATAAAATTTTAAAATATACTAAATATAGTAAATATATAACTTTATTGATAACTATGTAAAATTTGAAGTCAACTTAACAACAATATAATATAAAAATAAAAAACTAATGTAATTATATTTTTAACAGTAATACTTACAAGATCTGGATATCCATGCATATGGTGGATAGCCACTCAATCCCATTAATTGCGTAGGCATGGTTTGCGCAGCTCCGACACCGGTATTAGCAAATAACATTGCGGAAGTTTGATGTGCCTGACTAGCATACCCATTAGCCGGCAAATGTCCATAAGAAGGTATAGGTGCTCCAGAACCCAAACAAGCAGAATTGAATGAATGTGCAGCTGATTGATGATGATAAGGGGAGTCACCTTCCAACTGCTGATTACTTGTTACTGTTCCCAGATTAATTGGTGCAGATGCAGTAGTAGCATTGCTTGGCAAAATGTTTGTTGGTGTTGGAGTCTGTTGAGTCTGTGATGATTCCCCAAAACGATCATAGCTACATTTTAAAAACAACACTAATTATTAAACTGTGAAAATGTGGATTTCAGATTTGATTACCTGCTTGTGCGAAGACTATAAGGATAATAGAAGTGATTCCATTTGTATTGGTCAGCACCGGATGTTGACGTAGCGTACGGTGAGCTTGCACTATTCGTAGCTGTAATGGAGCTTTGCACATTTTGTGTAGCTAGGATAGAAGCAGCTGATGGACAGACAGACTGTGCCGTCACCGGAGCTACTACATTCGAACTTGAAGCAGTGTGATGATGCGTGTACTGGTCTGCGCTGGTATTACTAACACCGTTCACACTTGAAGACAATTCTGGCGGAAAATAGGAATTATGCGTAGCGGCGGCGGCGGCGGCAGCGGCGGCGGCCGCTTGATAAAATGTGCTCATCGTTGGCGAAAGGTAATTTGGTAGCACGTTTAGACCCGTTCACCGAATACTGAATGTTGTCGTTGAAAATTTTACGACCACCACGACAGCGCAGTCGCCAATCAGCAAGTCCAATGTTGGACAAATGTAATGGCAACGAACACAGCAGCCGCCGGAGACCTAGCAGCTTATTCGACCAACTTCAGCGGCTTGCTTTGATCTTCTACAGTAGGCCAAGGCGGACCAATAAATCACTAGCGCTTGAAGTGAAACGTCGCCGCCTAGTAGAAAAAAGCGACCTGATCAAGCAAGCAAGCAGGTGACAGCAACCACTAGCTGACCTTAGACACTTTTCTATGCCCCGCCTCCGTATAGTATAGCTGTTACAGAAATAAAAATTTTTTTAGCAATGTTCTATTGTACTAGAAAAACATAATATCGAAGTTAGCCAATAAGATTACAGTATCCTGCTCTTATACCTATGAACAAGCCAATTTGCTCTCTGATGAATATTTTAAATTTGTCTGTTTAATCTCAGGGGATGATGAAACTGTTTGCCAATGGTATGAGAGTAATTCTCACTTGCTGGACCTTTACAAAGCTCAAGGGGTGTGTCGTTTGTTGCGAACAAATTTCATTACGTTGAATTCGCAGTCAATGACAAGCTTTTGCATTATGACTGATAAATTTTGTCAAAAAATTGTTGTAGAATTTATTCATAAATTCACAAAATGATTATACACTCTTTTTTGATAAAACTAGCCATCTGTTCAAAAAATAGTTTGATATTAAATGATAAATTACTGATGTGCATTAAAATTTAGCCAAATCACAATTTTATTTTCAAAATGTTTGTATAACATTATTTTGAAAAAAACAGCAACAAAAACTCAATGAATAAATGAAATAGAATTGTTCTTTTTTGTTAATAAGCTACTTTTTCTAAAAAAAATAATATAAGAAACCACAAGTTTCATGCAGGAAGCACAATGAAGTAGACTAGTTTGATAAAAATCAATTAAAAAAATGACAGTGTTAATGTAATGATTATTGCTAACTTAATTGAAATAACAACAACAACAGCAATAATAATGATCATAATATCGATATGCATTAAACTGTACATCATGGCATAATACAACATCAGTAGGCTTGACAAAATTTTGTTTTTGCTTATAAAAATTTTTACAGATTATACATACTCCTATCCATACGGTTTTATTTCAAAACTAATTATTGCTTTAAAATAAAAATAATAGAATTTGTTTAACACGAAACATTATGTGAAGAAATTATGTAATGATACACAACAATTGTTCATGTATTTTATTCATGTTAAACAGCAACCTCATTTTTAATGCATATAATATTAAGCTCATTAATAGCAGTTTTCAACATCACTTGAAAACTGGAAGACAAGAACAGAAATGTTCCATCTTTTTTATATGTTAAATCAAAAACAAATGGTAGATGATGTCTTAAAGTTAGATTTAATATTATTATACAAGTGAAATGTTAAAACTGCTGTTGCTAAAATTTCAATTTTAATGGAAAATATTATGCATGTAATGATTCTTTAGCAGCGTCAGAAAGTGCAAAACAGAGGCGCTAATAGCGCTGACAATGATAATCAATGCATGTTTAATACGATACATGCACACTGATAAGTTCTTTTCTTTGAACAACATGAGCATACTGTAAATGAAAAGTTTCATGACCTGAAATGAAAAACTAAAAGTGTGCTTGAAGAAAACAGTTTTTAACAAAAGAAAAGTTCTGCTTTACTTTTCAAACTATGTACAACAGAAAAAGAAACTGAATTGACCTTTCCTTCACCCAGTGTGACATCATGCAATTGAGATGAAAAACATTTTTTTTTCAGAACAGCAGTATCTGTACAAAACAGTGCGCTTTATAATAAAATAGTAGTTGTTTTGTTGCCGTTTTTTGAAATTAAGGTCAAAGCTTTAGAACTGTCGAGAGAGTTCTGTAAAAGTTTTAAACCTATGAGCGTTCATGCAATATTGTCTCACATCTCAATTAAAGTTCTAATCACTTTAGACAACTGTTAAGCAGAGAGAATGTTATTATCTATAATAAAATAAAAAGCACAATTTTTCATATTACAGTATTTAATTTTTGACACTTTAAAGGGCACTTATAAAAAATACAAATCATTTATTTGTCACTATTTTATAATAATGCACGTTAACGGTTACCAAAGGCAACGCTGAAGGGTATTTTTACTGCTCGTTAAAAGTAATTTGATCCTAGAAAAGGTAATCTAGCTGCAAAAGTCAATGGAATTATTGATTTTTTTTGCAACCAAGCCGTAAAAACTAAATGCGACATTTGATTTTCCATTATTCAAATTCAGCTACATGTCATTACTTATAAAAAAACACCAAAATACTCACTTAACGCCTGCTTATTTTTCAAAACAAATGAAACATGCTTTTTATGCCATAGAATTCATAAAAGTATAATAAACAATTTACTAAAAAAGCAGTGATAAAAATTTTACTATTGAAGTTTTACAATATAACACCTGAGTTTTGAAAACGTCTTTTAAACTTTTAAAATATAAAAGTTACGTTTAAGATCTTGCTGTGTGTTATTCATTGGTTTGACAACCTTAGTCACTAATCTTGTAATCACAAATAAGGTTCCATTACTATAAGAAACTCAACATTTTAATAATAAAGTTAATTTTCAAATAAATTTCAATGGACAGAAGTTTCAGTAACCTTTAAAAGTATGCTTTTTGATATAAAGAATCATTCATGCACATTTATTCTAAATCTGAATTCTTTAAATGCTAAGTAATGCAATTCTGTGTCCTTTTAAAAACAGAATATTACTATGTTAATGTTATATTTTAATTAAAAAGAGTGAACGAGCAAGCTGTTACTACTCTTAAAATTCACCCGGGTTATGACGGTTATAAACAACAAATTTTTGTTGACAATAATGATTTGACACAAACAATACTATGATTAGAGTTTACAAAAAAAACCACCTTTATTGTCAACTTTATAAATAAATGGAAGTTGCTTTTAAATGTGGATTAATTACGAATAAAAGTCAATATTAGTGGAATAAATTTTAAAGACATAACAAGAGTAAACTGCATGTTTAACACTACTGAAACAGATTTGCGCGTAAAGTACAAAAACAATAAAACTATATATTAGCTATATAACTTCCAGTACTTACAGTGATTACCAAAGCAATCTATTGGAATTATTAAGTTAGTTACAGCACTGTCTTTATTAGCAAATGTTTTAAAGAGCAGTAAATTTAAAAAATTTTGTAGCCATCTTGCAAATTTATCATGACTTTATTTTACATGAAGATGGCATTTAAAAGAATCACCACCACTACAGTAGGCAGTGCTATGCATTATTATTTGCAGAATATCCAGAAAAGAACAAAATAGCGTTTCATAGTAAATCTTATCAAAGTATACTATAAATAAAAAGATTTTTACTATTATAATACATTTTTCACACTAAATATTACGTAAACGGAAAGTCAGCCTTTAATTTTGTATAACAGCCATTTGTTACAGTTAACATTAATTTCCTATTAATAGTAAACCTTAAATAAATGTACTTATTTTGCAAAATTATTCTGAAGTAATAAAACACTATAAAATGGTCAGGTTTTGATTGAACTTCATCAGTTAATTGCACAATGCTTGATAAATTTGCTTTAAAATCAAATTAAGTGCATTTTTATGTACTTTTAAGTCACACCGTTTTAGCATGCTATTTTAAAAATTACTGTTAAATCTAAAATAAATGAAGCACTTATGAATTAGCGTTATTACTATTTTCTTTAAAAAAATAAAATTTCTAATTTCATGAAAGATATCATAGAATAACACTGCTTTGCAATTTCGAAGATATCATACTTTGACAGTAATGCAAAATGCTTATATCTCACTTACAGAAAATAAAACTGCTTAGGCAATATTAAATAAATTATTTTCTAAAATCTGAATTAAAATTTGATCTTCAATAAATTGGAATGCTTTTGTAAGCTTACTGAAATGCATGCAGCAACTGGCATGCCTTCTAGTTTTCAAGTGAAGAACTCAAAAAATTTTACTTACATATGAATACTGAGAATATAATATAAATATAAACTATCATAGTTATTTTAAAAATAACACGAATCTTTCAAAACTGTATTTACAATACACAGTTCTACATGCAATTTAATTGCTTCTAAAAAGATATCTTGCATATTACATTTTCATATTTTATAAATGGATTAGTAGTAAACAGTTAACGTTTGGTTAATGCAAATTACACTAAATTATAAAATTTCTGTAAAATTAAGATAAGGGCCTTCTTGCACAGTAGACAAGTTTAGTCAGTATGTTAAGAAAATTTCAAATGCTGTGGGAGTTTCATTGATATAAGATGATACTCTTTAACAAATTTCAGTGCTACCTATTGTTAAGCAATATCAGATTTATGCAAGCAATGAAAAGGTTTTCAGCTAATTTTTTTCCAACGAAAAAAACTCTTTATCGTTTCACTAACAACTGCTCAGCATAATAACAAGCATGGTTAATAGTTAAAGTGACTTCCCATTCAAAGATAATAGGCTCATTATACCAAAACTTCCCAGATGATATCCGGGCATATCTTTTGTTTATTGTTGTTTAAATTGATGTAAAATGGAAGTAAATTTCCATTATTTTTACAGAAACATACAAAAAGATGTTGAAACCTCATTTTACAGAAAATACGAGACTGTACTGCATTAATTTGAAAAAATAAGTATTTCTTTTTATAAATTTACTTAGTACATAAAAATATGAAATAAACATTTGTTAAATGTTTATTGCAATAATTTATCCTTATATTCTTATTAGAATAAAGTGTAATAGTTCGATTCACCGGTGAAAGCATAATGATTAAAATATGACATTAAAAGTGGTCAGCAATTACTCATGAAAATTTGACAACAATAATAATGCAGTAAATAAAATATTTACGTTCAAAGCATTAAATGCAAATAATTTTACTTGAGAAATTTTTAGCCACATGCTATATGCTTGCCTTGTTAAGTCACATTTCAGATTCTATGACTTTTTTAAAGTTTAATATACTGAAGAGTAAATAGCAACACAGCTTCAATAAATCAACACGCATTCTGATCTATAAAAGCAGTCATTAAAACATTTAAACTGTTTAATATATAATAAAAGAAAAATATTTTTTTCTTATAGTTAACATAAAATGAGTACATCCATATATTTCCTTATTTATATTATTCATTTTTTAAGAACAAAATAAAAACAAAAATTTTACATACATGCATTTTCACTTCTGCAAACAGCTTGATTCATTTTTTAATAATGTTCTTTTATTAATACAAATTAGTTGTTTTCTCTCTATCTGATTGCAAAATATACTTAAATCAATAATGATGATAATGATAAATGTAATGAGCAGCTGTTTAATTATTTAAAATAATACCTTATGCCTTTCTAAAACTATTGAAATAAAATTTATCCTCTCCAAATGCCTATTATTTAAAGTAGAAATTAAAAAAATATCTGAATCAATTTTAGCATATTTATTCTGCAATAAAATGTAAAATTAATTTCAATGAAATGATGCAATTTGGAAAATATTTAAATGAAATCTATAAAACAAATTGCAAAAATGCATAACTAATACTGCACTTGTAAAGCAAACTTGCAAGCTTTATCAGTGTTAAGAACAACAACTTGCCAGTAATAACAATTTCATGAAAGAATTTAAATTAACATAAATTTTGATTAAAAGAGGAAGAGTTTTCTTATTTGAAAATAAGTCCTCATAATTAATAATATTTGTAAATAAAAGTTACATTCTGCACTAAAAGAAAATTTCACTAAACGTAAAAAACATTTTGATTATAATTTTTAAATAAATCTTTTTATTATTTTTAACAAAAACAGATAATTTTTGCAAAAGATTTGCATATCGCTGCCCTTCAACGTGCAACATCAACAAGTTCAAAAGTGAGAAGCTTTGAACAGTTTGCAAAAGTGAAACTTTTTCTTCTACACAAAAGCATTGAAAAAAAAATATTTACATACATTATTATATTATGCAAATACATGAAAAAAAGAGCACATTAAAATTTGTATCCTTTCTAAATAAATATTCCTGCATGAAAGCAATATTTTAAAATTTACAAGCATTATGCAAATTGAAATGACAAAATGCGCAGTGGCATTTTGAAGAAGAATTAGCTAGTTGTCCGCCGAATGCAGGCAAGCAAGCAAGAATCTACACAAATTGGTCGATAGTGGCAATATATATTTCAATTGAGCGCCGTTTATGGCGTTGCAAATGGGCAATTAAAAATAGGAAAATGGTTACCTTTTGGCCAAAAAGAGTTCAAGCAAGGGCACGGTGGACGTTTTTACAAGCCGCCTGGAGCCAACAAACAGCAACAGCTTCGATCAAAGTTGATCAGATTAAAAATCATTTCCCCATTCAATGAGGGGGAGACAGAAAGACACACACACACAGAGAGAGAGAAACAGAGAGTGAAAGAGTGAGACTGACTGACTTGGCAAAGGGAAATTGGCGCCCAAGTGTCCGGACGGCGGTCGAAAAATTTGCCTCTTCCGGATCCGCATGTTTATTGCGTCGTAAAGTGTTGACGAGAGTTGCTGCTTGATTCAAGTGAAACAATGCGGCGCTTTTCTCACGAGGCGCTTGCAAAAGCCGGCCGGCGGAAACGGTGGTCGAGAATAAAGACGGGTAATAAAAAGCGTGATTTACGCGATGCCTCTATACGACCGCTTTCCTTTTACCAATCGTCCTGCAAGCTGAAATGCAAACCTCCGCTATTAGCTTCTTCACTTTCTTTATTTTTTGCACATACCTATGGAAATATGTAAAGCTTGCATAATCATAATACATCCATATCATGTAATATGACACATCAACAGCGTATGTATATTCGACTTTACTGGTTGGGCATTTTTACCTCTCATCTCATTTGCTTCTTCTAAGCTGAATAATTTTAGTAGCTTTATGCCATGATGTTATTTTTGCTTTTTTTCTTTCGTTTTTATGTCTCTATTTTTCTTTCGCTACCCCTTTTGCTCTCTGGCGTGCGCTCTTTCAGTTTTGGCCGCTAGGCGAAAAATTGTTTTCGATCAAACAACAGCGGCAAGATCAAACAAGCTGACGAACCTGCTTGCCCATGGCAGTTACGGTCATAAATCACAAGCACGACTGTGAAAAATCTATACGCCATCGTCGCTGCTAACCGACATACCCCTATCGACCAACTGGCATCAGTATCCTCATCTTTTTTCTCATTCATCCCATTGATTATGATGTTATTTTTTTATTGAAAATTTACAATTCATTCATTCATTCATTCATATTCATTCAATCATTCATTGCTATTAAAAAAATTTGTTTAATAATTTGAATTCTTTTTCACATCCCTCCTAAATTATACCTGCCCCAAAATACTGTAATACATTTCTGCTGAAGTGATATGATGGCCGTGTCGACACTGACCTCTTTTATACTCTACTGGCTGACTAGACACTAGTCGTCGGTCGGGATCGCTTTGTCGCTTTTAATAGCTGTCCTGACCAAGCACGACACCAAATGAATCATTCTGCGAAAACTTTTCCCATCTTATATCCCACACTAGAGATAAGCACACAGCTCCAATTTATCATTACTGGCTCTGATCGAATATACAATAATACAAAAATTCAAATATTATCATTATTAAATTCCTTTCGTTTTAACTTGCTGAAATTATTTCTGTTGTAAAATGTCAAAAAAGATTTTGTTTTAAAAATACAACATATCCATATTTTCTGGAAAAATTATTAGATATCATTGGGCTGTGATTAGACGATGTTCAATTCGTTAGAAATGAGAGATGCAATTTCAAAAATTTTCTCCAGCCGGACAGATTTTTCTTGTAAAATAATTTTCAGTATCTCAGATGGACCAAATTGAAGAAAATTTTGCTAAAAAGTATAGTATAATTTTTTCTTCAGTGTTTTAAAATATATCATTTTATTAATGATGATAAATTGTCCTTGTGGTAACAACAAATCAATATAAGCCACAAAAAATTTCATTTTATTTATTAGAGATGTCGAATAATTAAAGCAACAAAACTATGCAATAGTGTAAATAATTGAAAATACTGGAACAATTTTGCTAAAATAGTTGTATGAACTTGTTGTCATGATCAAAATAACATGCATGACATAAAAATGGTGCAGCTATTTGTAGTACTGCTTTAAGAAAATTGTACTCCACCAAATGATGTTTCCACTTGAAATGCGCTAATGTTTACAAGCTGCCACTGCATATTCCTATTCTGCAAATCATTGCAATGTAAAGGAAAATTGTACATTTTAATATTTTGTACATTATGCAGCAAATTGTCCTAGGATAAAACTGCTGCAAGTGTTGAAGTCGGAATATTAATTTGCACAGCATTCATTTTGTCAACTTAAGTTTAACTGATATATTATGGTTATAAAATTTTAATGTAGATAAATAAAAAAATTTAAATTTTAATTCATTGTTTGCAACTTACTGATTTTAATTAAAAAAAATCTAAGATTACAAATTTGTGATAATTTCTACTATGCTAATTTTGTACATTACAGTAAATAATACATTAATAAACTGATATGAAAAGTAAACATAAAATTTCTTTAAAATATTCTTAGCCATAACTGAAGCATTGAGTCTTTTCCGTTTAAAAGCAGTGTTGCAAAATTAAAATTAAACAGCGTGAAGTTGCATGTAATTTTTAGTTGCAATAATATATTTAAAATTTCCAAGAAAATCTTATTTAAATTAGTTTGAAATAAATAAATATATGTATAATATTATATGTAAATTTTCATGTGTATTTAGATCTACCTTATTGTGCAGAATATGATTATGTATGGCATAAATCAGGAAAGATTCTCTGATACCATGTTAAATAAGTCTATTTAAAAATTATTATATATGCAGAATTTTAAAATTACTTTTTCAGCAATTTACATTTGTATTAAAAATTTAAATTTCTTTCTTCAATGTAAATTGCATTTGAATTTAAACAAAAAACCAGCGATAAACGTAGCTTAAACCATAATGCAATTACAATTTTTATTATTGCTTTTTATTGTTCATCATGAAATCTATTAATGATTTTATTCATTTCCTTTTACTGTTAAAAATTGTCTTTTTTGAAACGTTCACAAATTAATTAATTTAGTAAAACTTATTCTGTATCATTGCATTTATTTATATGCTGTGATAAAACTTCTCGATTAAAAATGTGATACAAAAATTATGCACAGTTGTATAGAGAATGCTAACTGTACAAATTGCATTAGTAATATCTGAAAATGCTATTGTACTTTAAATTTTACACATAGTAAAATATTTTTGTTAAAAAATTTTAAATCCATTATACCTGAGATTAATTTTCACAGTAATGTAGTGATAATGATATCATGAAACAAAATTATGATTTTTTGTAATTTTGAAAAAATTATTTCATGTTTTTTTAATTTATGCACAAATAAATTATTTTAGTATAATATTACATGTGGTATAATTTTGTTTTGTTTTACTTTACATAAATAAAGCAAAATTGAATGCATAGATATAATTCACTGCATATTAATGCGCAACCATGTCACTTAAATATTGCTGTTTGCTTAAATGAATAATAAGTCTTTGAGTTTGACAATGAACTGCTGAAAAATGAATTATACTTTTAATGAAACGTTCTTTCCTACAATATACGATAAGCATGAATGGATTATATTACTATCAGTCATTATAAATTATTTGACATAGTTTTATAAATTTAAATAAATATAGAATTCCGTTGGGAATCTACTTTTGCATTTCATATTGGAAAGTGCTGATAAACGTGCAAATAAATATATACAGTTGCTTAAGTTCTTGCAATTTTTTATGTTTAGAAATTATCCATCTTTTAAAATTAATTAAAAAAATGTCAAAATAATAATAAAAACTTTACTATTTTTTAGTATGATTTATTTTGAAATATATTTTTATAGCTTTTTCATTTCATTAGCAATCTTTCTCTGAATCTTCTTCGAATGATTTACCCCAAGCTGAATTATTATATTTTACATCAAATCATTGCAAAAGATAATTCGCAATAATTAATCATGAAAGTTTATATCTTTCACAGATCATTATTTTACAATAAGTTTTGCAAATTTTATAAATTTAAATACATCGGAATCTAATTTTCGGCTTTATTCACATCAAAGAAATATTTACTACTTTTTAAATGTACTAATTCTTTTGTAAAAGCATTCCGCAACACGTTAAAACACGTGACTCTTCAGCATAAGTTTTGTTGTTTTCAATATAAAGAATTGCTAACGATGAACAGCTAAAACAATAAAATTTCTTAATTATCAAGATGCTCAGCATTTGAGTATGTTTAAAAGTTTTTATTGCCAACACTCCAGACAGCCTAATTTTTATAACTCTTTAATTGCGTTTGAAATATTTAGAATTCATCTGCTATGCAGAAAGAAAGATTTTATGATGTTTAAAAAAAGTGCATTTTTTCTTAGCTATCTGGTAATTAAGCTTTTATAGCTAGGATGTGAATGTTGTTTACCACAAAACATCCATGTGCTCTTTTTCATTATGCTTTATTACTTTCTTTTGATAAACAGCGGTTGTTTGAAGTTTTAAACTGCATTACTTTGGCAAGCAGGAAAATTTTACTTCGAATTTGAGGAATTGTTTGATGGAACTTTAAATACATCCTTTGCTGGTGGATAGAAAATGTGCATTTCAAAATTGCCGAATGCTGAAAACAGAAATTTAATTTCATCTGAAATTCATTCAACAAATATACAAATTTATAAGCTGACTACAAAAATTATAAAGAAATGGATGTCAATTTTTTCACTGAAATTAGTGCTTTTGTTCATCTTGCTGTCTGTTATTTTATCAAAAATGAAGCTTAATAAAGTAACCTTCTGTAAGCTAATTTTCTTTTCAAATTAAAAAATTATTTTTGTTGAAAAATTTTTAAGTGATGATTTATTTTAAAGGTCACACATGAAATCAATACCTATTTTGAAATGCAATAAATTTTCTTATAAAACACAATGAATTTGATTTCTTTTAAATGTTGTCATTCATCACATAAATTAAGATTGTTATTTATGCTTTTATGCTTCATATTGTTTCTAGTAAACAAACAGTTTTTATAATTAAAAATAAAAATTTCAGTATTGCTTTAAGAAATATTACTTGATAAACTTAATTATATCAAGAAGAAGGTAAAAAATCATTAATTTTTATTAAAACTTTTCATTAGCTAGAAGAGCTTTACAATTTATATGATTTCAATACTTCATTATTTCTGTAATGTAAAATCACAGTGCACTAAAATTAAAAATTACATTTATTTTTTTTCATGAAATAGGACTTTAATAATAAATGTACGAGTTATTTATCACATTGCTTTATTCAGAAAAAATTTGCTTTTTTACATTAATTTAATAAGATTCTGCAAGCGGAGACAAGTAAATGTGATCAGTAGTTAAAATAAAAAATTAAATATCAAAATTAAAATAAAAATAATATCAAAAGCTAATATAGCAAAACTATATTTTTCATGCAATAATTTAATTTGATTTAGCTATGCTAAATTTATTTAAAATTTCTGCTGCAGTTCAAAAGCATATAATATTTTTAATTTTTTCTTGAAAATTTTGATGCCTTGAATTTCTAAAGCATTGTCATAACTGAATCATTAAAATTTAAGCCAAGGAAGATAAATATTGCTTCTGAATGTAATAAAATAGTACATTTTATAAATTAAGCTCAGTGAGTTTATTTACGTCAAATTTCCGTCATTTTAATTAATGATTTACAATGCTGATTATATTGACTGAAAATATCAAGGGAGTACTTCAACATTTTCTGAATATTTAATTGTAATCTTTAAAAAGTTAATTTAATTTAATAACACTTCATGAACTATTTTCATTCTTTTAGCTTCCTTTGATCATAGGTTGGCGTCAAAGTTAAAAATTGTATTAAAATGCAAAGCATTTAAATGCATGTTATAAAATAAAAGCTTCATTCTTTGTTTTAGAACACAAATTCTTAAATTTCACAAATCCTGAAATGAAGTTTCATATTGCTTAATCTTAGAAAAATTTAACAATTAAAGTTCTTTAAAAAATGATGTGTTATAATACATATTGCAATAAGATATATATATATATATATATATATATATTAAAATTGAAAGATTATAACAACAGCAAATAGTCTTTGTGTAAAAAGGAGAAGATTATAACTTAAACATTTACATTAAAGTTTATAACTACTGCTATGTAAAAACATTTTTTAATGTTTACAGTATTTCTGATTATTCTGAGTCTGATCAGTATATTATGTGACTAGAACGTCATGCTGATTTTATGTTAAACACCTGCATACAGTAATCCATGCAGCCTCCAGCAGTTTCATTCACTTTTGTAGAATTTTTGATAAATATGAATATATTATTTGCGCAGAAAAGAATTCAACTAATTTATAAGAATTGTTAAAAAGTTTTTGTTCATGTATTAATAAATGTTGGATTATATTTTGTTGGTCTGTAAGTGTAAAATCAAAAGTGGGATAATTGCAGTTGAATGTTTTTCAATTTATAACGTTAAAAATACTCAAGTTTAAAAAAAGGTTTAGCATCTGAATACAAGAAATTATAAACTACACATGTGATTTTAAAAGAAACTGCTTCTGAAGATGAATATTCCCAAGACAGAAGCTGTTAAATAGACATGAGCTGCTTTAAACATGCACACAACAAATGCTTATTTTTGATACTTTTTTTCAAGTCTTTACTGTGATGAAATAATGCTGGAAAATTCTAGTGATTGCTTATGAAATAAGATGTATGCAACACTTATAAAACTGTATCTAACAATAGCCATTTCTGTTTCAAACAGCTTTGCTCTTGTTAGGGAGGAGCAGATGGCTCTTTAAAGAAGTACAATTCAAATTGTAGCCCAACAGATGTTCATCGCAAAGCATATGTCGAAATTAAGATAAACAAAATAAAATTCAAAGTTTTGTCTATAACAATAGCATACAGATTGTTTTGCAAAAAATAATATTATTCAGTTAATATTTTTATTTGATTTGTACTGATTCAGCGTCATGAAATTTAAAACAATCAAAATTCAGACAGTCCAGCCAGAGTAGCTCAATAGTAAATCTAAGCCATCTTTGTCAGGATCTTTCATGTCACAACATTGGAGCACATTAAAAAGCAATAAATTTTTATTAAAAGGCCAAAAAATTAGGCCGGTTAATGCTAATTACAAGGGCAAGAATATTATACAATAATACAATACATTTTATTTAGCATCGGCAAAAAGGTAACGATTGCAAAGTCACCAGCTACAAAATTTTCAAGTCACCTTTCTTGGTGCATGCTATTGTATACATTCAAATGAACGCTGTTAAAAATGATTGAAGCTTTAAATGTTTTTTATATTTGATTTGCTTTGTATGTATGAAGTTCCATAAATGCTGTAGCTGGAAGTTGTTATCTTGAATTGTGTTTTACGCATCAACACACGAGCTTGGTCTATGTTATGTAAAGCAAAATTATGCACGTTGCATTTCATGAATAATGAAAATTAACAAGTTTTAAAAATGATTGATGCTTTCTTTCATCTGCAGAATATTATAAATAAAAACTAAGTTGACGATTAAAACTGGTGAATTATATGATATGGTGAAAAAATCTTTGTATTTTATTTCATAAATCAGGTTTTACAAATTATATTTTATTCATAAATCGTAAAATGCTTAGAAAGCAGCAAAAGTTAGCAGCTTGTTTTTTCCGCATTTATTAAAAATTTCATGGAAAAATAAGAACTATTAAAAATAATTGAGGGTACTGTGTTAAAATCATTATTAAAAACTAGACATTTTCAGCATCTGTCCGTTACAAAAGTATATGCATTTCACTGCAAAATGTCATTTTATTACAATAAAAAATAATAAATAAAATATTCTGGCATATAAATACACTGTGTTTGTAAGTAGCGGTTTTTAATACCCAAAATGAAAAAGCAAGAAGTAAAAATAATTATGAGAAAATATATTGAATAAGTTTTATTTGTTCAAAATATAATGCTTGAATAGTGATTATGTTTTCATACAACATGTTTAGAAAAAATGACTGTTCAAAAAATTGAAGTGGTAAAGCTTCTTAGCGTATTGCTTCTTCATCATTGACAGTTGTAACATACTGTCTTTTTCGTCTAAAAAAAATTCCATGCTGTCAACTGTAAATAGTTCGAAATGTATATAAATATATCAAAATATTTAGTTTTATAAATGATTTTCAATGTGTTTTAAAATTTTAGAACTCATCAAGTTAAAAATAAAGATAAAATGTTTCAAATTTAATTTTTATTGTATAATTATAATTATAAATGTGATAAACATATTAAATACAAATATTCTGTCATAAATAAATTAAAAGTATTAATGTAGCTTTTGTATAAAAACACTGAAATAACAATAAAAGATTGTGTCACTATTTGTCAGGCACAAGGTAATCATACACAGATGTCATCCGGCAGCCTGATTTTAGCAATATGGAAACTAAGTAGCAGAACTTGAACAAAGCAACTTTTTGTTAGCATAAAACTGAGATGAACTGCATGAATGCTGAAACTGACTTTTTGAAATTAAAATATCTTCTATGGATTTTATAACTCAGGCCTTGTTTAACAGCAGATTTTCAATATTTTATTATTTATTATATTTGAAACAAAAAACAGAAAGTAGTAACAAAGAATTCAGTTTTGTTTTTCATAACTTTTACTTACTGATGAAAAATCTGCAAGATTTTATAATGCTTGCATTGTTTTTCTTAAAAGCTTGTTTGGATTTGAATTATTATTATCATCATTATTCTTAGTCTGCTTGTCTATAAATTTAAATAATATGATTTGCACTAGTGATCAATAATAAGTCATACTGTAACTTCCGTGAAGCAGATGACAGCTTATGCTATGGAAATCTACTGTAAACTTCTGCATTTAAAAGTTAATTGAAATTTTAATAATCGCTGCATTGAAATTGCATAATATTGTCCCATCATTTTAACTTTAATCCAAAGTAAAAATATACGTCTAAGTATTCAAGACTTGAACTTTAAAATTTTTTAACATAATCATTAAATTTTATGTGAACTACATTCTAGATTATTATGCACATTTCAACTGATAGCTAAAGGTAAAAATGCAACATTTCGTAACAACATGATATATGTTTTTTTACAATATTTTATTCTTCTTAACTATGCAGTAAAAATGAAATGAATTTTATGTTGAGATACAGAAATACTAGTAATTAACAAAACTGAAATAATTAAAAAAACATTGAATCATTATGAAAGCAGAGCAGAATAATATATGAAACTGATAAATAAACTGTATAAATTTTGTCTCTGTCATGCACAACTGTTCCCAGTTTCTAACTGCAACAGTTTTTGATTTCATAAATAAATAATACAAATTAATGTTATCCAGCAGTTCATGTAAATAAATTATATCAAAGTGTCAATAGTGATCCTTAAGACTCTTACGTCTAATAACATTTTAGAAATCGATCTTATTTTACATAATTAACAAGATAAATCAAATCATATAAAAAATATTTTTAATGCCTTTAATAATCAATACTTTCAAATGCAGTAATTGTAATCATCAAGAAATTCAATGATGAATGTTTTTGATGAAATACATGATGAATCCATGCAAAATAAAGTCATGCATATCTTATTATTGTATATCTTTCGAGTAAATGATTGATATTATGCTTATATATGTCAATATATTTACAATATGTATGTAGTTTTATTTATATGTGATGTAAGACGCCACACTTGCAGACTTCATCCATTAGCTTATAATTTACTTCTTCAATGTTTTGAAAAATCATAAATAAAAAATACATTAAATTTCAAACGCTTTTTTTAAACGCATTTTTAATTTTTGAAATCAATTTGCTAAATGTAAAGTATGATAATTTATAAAATTGTAACATTTGCTATTTTAACTAATTCTTTCATTCTATCAAATTATTTAAAATTCAAAGTGGGGCTTCCATAACAAATAATTTGGCAAAATACAATCAAACGTGGTTAAGTGCACATGGAATTTCACATTTGGCAAGAATTTCCATGCACTAATCCAAGTTGTGCACTTACCAAAAGTTGGGAATTATGCAGAGTAAATGAAAGAAGTAATGACTTCAAATTTGCACGTAGGTAGGTTTGATGTGAAAAGATGTCCATTTGTCCATGTAAAATAGTCAGAAATGTAGGTTTGAATTACATTTTGTAGTAGCAGCGATACCAGCTGATCTTCAATTCCGTTTAGGTTTGTCTGATTTATGCTGTTTTTGTAAAAATATGACTGAATTCTCACCAAATCTGCGACTGCTTCTTTGTGAGTAACTTCCTGGGAAAGTAGTAGTTGTTTTGACTTTTGCCTAGCTCACCTTGCCTGTGATACGCGTGCTTATTCTGATATAGGGAACAGTAAATTTTGCCGAGTATCAATAGTTGTTATGGCTGATGATAAACGTAAAGCGGCCAAGAATGCGCCTGTTGTGCACTTAAGGACTACATATTGTGAACAGTGAATCCCGTCGACCCAGGCAAAACGATGTACTTAACCAATTTGTGAACTTATTCATTATTTTACCATACAATTAACTACAGAGAATTTTGTAAGGTCAAAATTTTGTGCACATAAGGGAAATGTGCACTTATCCAAGTTCGACTGTATCTATAACTGCATTTATTTCTTATTTAAATCATCAGTGTCTCATGATTTATAATATTCATGCTTTATGCATATTTAGTTAATTATTTTGAAATATTCCATAGAGTTTGACCAGGCTAAACATTATTTTTTAGCATTTATTTTTTCATTCACTTATAAGAAGCATGCCTAAAATTTAAATTTGCTCATTTTCACAGTATGCTTTTTTAATGATGCAGTATGAAGTTACCTTGACATTCATTAACTGCAAGAAGGGTTTTATTTTATAATTTTGAAATAAATAAAAACTGAAAAACAATTTTATTTAATTTAGAATAACTTTTTTTTAATTTTCATGTAAGGAAAACACATGAGAAGAAGCAGCTATTTGAAAATTGTCAGTATATTTATAAATTTAGCAGTAGCTGAAACTAAGATTCAAGATTGAACCATCATGCTTATTAATAGAAATAAATATTAATGTTGCAAAAAACAGACAATTAATGTTTAAATATTTAATATTTTAATACTGGAAATTAATATTTTCAACTTTCAACTGCAAAAATTATCTTGCGAAATTTTAACTCATATAAATTGCTCAGTTTAAACAGATTTTTGTGCTTTTACACATTTAATTATGCATACATGCCATTAGTAAATCTAATATATAATTTTGAAAAAAATCAATAAACTTCAGCTGCAAACGCATAATTTTTTCCTTTTATATCCACATCTTTTCAGATTAGTAAATTTTAAATGTATTAAGTCAAGATGTACAGTTGCCTGTTATTAAAGTACAAAATTAAACATACTTACAAAAACGAAATGTTTTGATGTTTATTCATAGCATTTTATTTTTTACTTTTAAAAGTGTTTTCAATTTAACCACTTGAAATAATAGTTTAAAGCAGGCACAAGATTAATATGTGCAAATAAGTAATAAGCAGCAAATCATGAGGCGTTTGTGCTAGTTGAAGAGATAACTTGCTTTCAAAATAATATTAAGAAGCCACGAAAGCTGTTGCACTTAAATGATTATTATTAAATATTATATTGTAAATTCTTTAAATGTTATTTCATTACTTATGAATATTTTAAAAACATATAATGAAATATAATAATTTAAGTTTAAAAAGACATGAAGCAAAACACAGAAAGTTAGCATTTATTATTAAATGATATTTATTGATAAAGAATCAATTTCTGTTAATGTTCTGAATTTAAATGCTAAATGCTATAAATTTTAAGAATAACTGAGAAATAAATGAAAGAATACGCTGGAAAAAGCAACTTATTCGATGGTGCTTGACGCAGACCACCAACAACTTACTGTAGTCCAGAAGGAAACAGCAACGAGTAGTGATTCATGAAGTAAAGAGCACATTTTTCATCTAACATTCGGATGCATTGATGAACGTTTGGGTTGCTATTGGTTAGTGTGGGTAAAAGCAAAAGGACGCCGCCGCCTTTCCCAGCCAAGCCAGACGCAAATAATTCTTCAAATGACAGCGCTGCCGTCAGCGGCTATGAATTATGATTTGATGTTGCTTTACATCAAGGCAGCATTGCGGCAATGAATTAAATTTAACGACATTTTTATTGTCGTAGCGGCAGCATTTATCCTAGCAGATGTTCAATGCGGTGAATGCTGATTGGTCAGTCAGATCACGTGACCTGTTTTCAACCTGCGAACTGTCGGTGCTTTCAGTTTGCGCGCTTATTTTACAATTATGTAAGCTGTTCTTTATCACCGCTTTATTTTTCTGTTGTAATGTATTGTATATGATTTATCAAATAAATGCATCCTGGTTTGACTGTGACCAAAATGGACGAAGGCAACTATTGGTACAGCAATTTTTACGCCCCCACAGCTGCAGCGGCTGCGGCAGCCGCTGCTGTAGTAGCAGGACATCATCACCATCACCATTACAGTCAAGCAACGGCAGAGAGTAGTAATTCATTAGCAATGCTAAGATCACAATCAAGCACAACATCAGCTACAACTTCAGTTACTTCTTCCACATCAGCATTGTCTGCTTCATCTCCCTCATCATCTGCCATAAGCAGTAATGTTCCTTTCAGTTATTCACAGTCAATGTCACATTTTGCAAACAAGCATGCTGGGCAGACAAGCAGCAGTAACAGCATAGGCCAGTTTGGTCGAAACGAAAATGGCTCTACATTCGAGCATGGCCAGTTTCAATTACAGGCCGCAGGAGCTAATCCAGCAACGAATTTTTTCTATTCAGCTGCATCGAAGTATGGAAGAAATCTTGTTGGTCCTTTGGATTTTTTTGGAAGTCCTGCTGCTGCGGCTGCTGCGGCTGCTGAATCCCTGCTTGTAAATCAAGCTTATTCGTGTGCGGCTGAAGCTGCGGTTGCTGTGGCAAATCAAGCTGGCTCAGCTAATGCATTTCAAACTTCCAATGTCATGCTCTCCCCTGATGATCAAATAAAACGACGCTCATTGTTTCCGTGGATGAAATTAACAGGTAAGTTTTAAGTTTTTTTATTAATTGCAAATATTTCAGCTGTATTTTTATGACATATAATCTGATATACCTTGTGTGACATGCGGAATTTTTTTCCAGTGAAAAAGGGGTTCTGAACGTTTTGTACATTGAGCATGTGCGCATACAATTTCTAATGTGCTGTTGTTTCCAATATAAATGTAAAGCTAAAAATATTCTATTTAGTGTATATGCAAATTACATTAAGGATATGGTAAATGGAAACTGGCTTAAAAATATTCACCATTTTAGTACGGTTAGAGGTTTAATGATGTCAACTTTATAGCTAATTATGACTGTTTCATTAATAAAGTTTTAGAACAGTTTTAGTTGTGATTTGCTGCCTGAAATTATTAAGAAATGATTCATACATTTTTGCATATTTTTATCTAATTGCAATACATTCATTACATTTATTACAACAGATGCATTTGTACTGAGTGAGCATAGTTTTTGTGCAGTGATGAAGGACACAGTGAAATACTTTCTGAAACCGAACAATGATGAAAAAAGTAGGTTGATTAAATGAAATTTCAAATGCAAAAATGATGTAATTTTTTGCTTAAATTTTTTAAAGAATTGCAATTTATACAAAAAATGGGACAAAACATTTGACGTAACAGAAGTAAGAGCAGCATTTTTGCAACTAAGAAATTATTGTAAATAGACATTATAACTTAAAGTTATTAATATTTGATTACAATTAAATGCTGATTCGAGGAGACTGATTTGCTCTTTTATGAATTTTAAGTAATATCAATAACGTTGTTTTGACTGTTTTTTTAGATTGACTTTTAGCATGAAAATTTGCATTTTAGCTTAAGATGAATTAAAAAATTTTTGTAAATCCAAAAGATTTTTCTTAAATTGTTGCAAACTTTAATTAGGCATGTTATTATTAATATTATTTGAATAAAACGTCACTTATTGCGCAATGTTTAGCAGCTTCATGGTATACATAAGCAGTTTGACATCAGAATGTCATGTGTCGATAAAACAGCATTTACCGAATGTTAGTTAACGGGAGTAGATGAGACTGTGTACACATATTTACGAATTTTCATCTATTTGTTTATTTTAACACTGACACTGTTGTGTAGGATGAACAGCGTTTCAAGTGACGCATATTTAAAGAAGCAACAACATTAATAATAAATGGAGCCGGAACTGAAAATTTCTTTCCTTGAAATAAGATTTTTGAGATAAAATTGTAACGTTTGTTCTTTTCAGAAGATTAAATTTTAAATGAAGCAAACTTTCAAAGATTTTTTGACAGTACTTTAATATAAATCGGTAGTTGATTCTGTTCAAAACTGAATCTTAAATTTATTACAGATACTTGATTAATTTGATTGAATACTCTAATTTGTAGAGATTTTTACATTTAACTACAAATTAATCATATTCATGCAGTATGTTTTTAATTTCTGCAGTGATTTCAGTTTGCAATAGTAGAAGCAACAGTAGTAGTTTAAGTGAGAAGTTTCTAAGTATATTTCAGACAAAGAAAAAAAAATGTGTAGCATATGCTTAGCATGTTGTTGCCGTTGCATTTGATGCTTGATGACTTTTAAAAAATGCATTTTGAAATCTTCCTCTTCCACATCTTTGAGATGAAAAAGATCTCGGGATATTGACGCATAAGTATTTTTCTGTTTTTTACCGTTCTTTTTATTTTTTGGTATAATTTAAAATGAGGCCGAGTTAGGCAAAGGCAAGCACTTGCGGCTGGCTATCAATAAAAACGTCGTCATACTAGTCAAAGATAAGAAACAGTGTGCTCAAACGATTCTTTGCCTAAGGTAATTTTCGACGACTGTGATCAGTGCCGCCGCTCTGTAGTGACAGGACAATTGCGATTGCGGTTGTTGAAGAAGAACAAGAAGAAGAAGAAGAAGAAGTCCCTCAAGATAAATTGTTGAAGCAGCAGCGTCAGTTTTGAAATTGAATTTCCTAACACTCACGCAACAAGCAAATATATTTAAAAAAATGTTAAATTAAAAAATTTAAATATCAAACAATTAAACATACAACAATAGCACTTATCGTATGCCGACGGGTAAATGATGAGGTCTTGAAAATTGCATGTTGAAAATCACTTTTATTGTCAAGGTCGCTCGCTGTGCATTGGCGTTGTTTTGCATGTCAGCGGTTTGAAAAATGCGTCATAAATGTTTTTAAAGCTGCAAAAACTTACTTTAAAAATGTTATGTTTAATTTTAAAATTGTGAAATTCACAAGAATTATTAATCTCATTGATAAATTATATATAAATATCTACAGAAATGTATATTTGTAAAGTGTTTATTGTTTAAAAATTATTAAATATTTGATGACGTAAACAAAAAAAAAAGGAAAAAAGCAGTTTCCATTTATTTATTTATTTATTTACTTACTTTTCATGTTGGTGTTTTAGAGAGCATGTCAAAGCAGATGTTGCGTTTGTTTATTTTATAGTTTATGGTAAGGTTTAATGTTTGTCTGTTGTTAATTTTTATGAAGCACTGTAAATGATATTATTAATATGAAAGCAGTGGTATAGTACCAATGGTTGAGATAAAATTATGCGACGCATTGATTCAAGCTAACAGGCAGATGAGGGGGAGTAATTTTTTCTTTTAGAAATGACTTTAAAAAATGAATTGTTAATTTTGATTGAAGGAATGAATACTTGGGAAGTTCTTTTCGAAGTAAGGCTAATTTTTAATATTGCACTAATAGAGATGATGAAACGAATTTGTTTTATGTTTCCATTTGGAAATTATTGATCAGCAGTGGCTTTCTTCACATGCTGCGCAATGCGCTACTGAATGAATATTGAATTAAGTTGAGCTTCATCGTCAAATGAAATAATCTTCATCAATTATTCTCCACTTTAAAATTATTCCACTAATGATAATACACTTTTCATCATTTTTACTATTTTCTGATGTTAATTTAATCCAATTCTTGAGTTTCATTCATCTGTATCACTTTGTGTTGTATGCTGTTTCACTACATGCTATAAAAGCGCAACTACTGTTTCCAGTTTTGCAAGCATTGTACAGTTTTTTTTAATCTGCACTTCAAATATTTCATATTTTCCATGTTTTTATTTTTGAAAACAAAAGCAAATCTTATAAGGAAGTAAATAAACTTCTTTGACAAATCATCTCCACTTCCTTAAATGTTTTAAATGATTTGTCGAGAAAGCTGACCAAAAAAAATAACGCATAAAATTTCGTGTTGCAATTTTTATGGGTTATCATAAACGTGCATCGTTGCATAAAAATTTCCACATCTATACACTAGTAGAATTGCATTTTTGAACTTCCGTTTTATACAAAAATTAATTTAAATAATAAAAAAAAACAACCAACCTATAGCAACTATGTGGAAAGTATAACAATGCATGCATGATATTGAATATGAGTATTTATTTATTTATTTATTTTATTTTTGTCATGTCTGAAATAGAAGAGGTGTTTTATGAAAATGTTTCAGTATTGTTGTTATTGATATTTTACAATTTTATTTGGATTTTTATAAAAATTATTCCAAACCGGTTAGAGGAAACGTTATCATTATCATTATTATTATTATTATTATTATTATTATTAATTATCATTGCATCCTGAAAGTGTCTGCATTTTTGATTTCAAAGCTAACCGGCATTGGTGAAAATTCCTTTTGATCATCATCATCATCATCAATTAGTGAAAGCGAGATTTCGTTGTCCTGCTTTGGCAAAGTTCGATGTTCAGCAAAATTTATTGCCCACCTGGCTTCGTTATTGCTCATATGTGCATGCATTCATCAATGCATGTTTTTAAATAAACTAAATTTCTACTGACACTGAAATTCAACAACTTGCTTATAACACACACACAACATCCCCTTCCAATTTGCATCAATTCATCAATTTCAGATTTTCCATTTTTTACAAACTATATTTAGATATTTTTTTAAAAAAATTATTTATTTATTTATTCCTGTCATGATAAACATAAATAAATTAATAAATGGCTAAATAAACTGTCACTAATTTATTTATTATACTATTATTAAAATTAAATTCATATTATTCTTATTTATAATGCACATGATGCAATTATTATTATTATTATTTAAAATTTGTTGTTCTGAAAATTATCCTCTTCTAACTTTTTACCATGTACAGTGCAAAATTATTTTTTGCTTTCATTCATTGTCCTACTTGATATATACTGTATTCTATTGCAACGTATAATACGCAGTACAGTTTCTGTACTGTTGCAATGAATAATAAGTGCAAAGAGGAAAAAACAAGATTTTTTTCACGAGCCTATTAAAAAATACTTGGATATTGATTGAATTGAATTAATGGAATTTTTGTTTTCATCGTCAACATATTGAAAATAGAATTAATAATAATTGAATTCAATGAAATAAACAAAAAACACTGTATTCGATAATTCATTCAAAATAAATAATTAAAATGAGCAACTTTTTTGAATCATTTATAATTGATAATTAAGGGTTTCATGTTTTAACTTGTCCAATTAACATATTTTGGAGATCGGTTAAGTTTTTGTGCTCATTTTTGAGCTCATTGAACTTTGCAATTGCTGCTAGAAAGAAATAAGAAGAAGAAGAAGAAGAAGATTCGATTTAGTTAATTTTTCAGAAAAGATTCAGTTGTTTCACTTGCAAATTGATTTTTCACGTAATCATGCATTCTGCATATGCTTTCCCCGCTATTGACAGAGCAATAAACCAGACGAGCAATATACATATTATTATCCGTATGTATATATACATATATGTATATATTTATTTATTTATTTACGTAATCAGCATATACATACATCTATATGTGTAAAATGGAATAAGTCTCTTGTGACTTTTGGGGTTAATTGAACAGCAGAAGAGGAGAAGAATTTCTGCACGGAAAATAAGGAAATTACCACGATAAATTTGGTTATTTAAAAAAAAATGTTTTTTATACATTTTCAAATATTTGCATAATAATCCTTTTGATCGTAAATGGTTTGCTTTTTTAGTCAAATTTCTGAAATTGATTGACAATAAAAAAAGATAATCAAAAAACAAGACGTTCAAGAAAAATATTTTCTTTTTTAATTAAAGCGTGAAGAACACTCGTAATTAAAAACTTTTTTAATTTAAATTTAAATTTTCATAAAAATATTTTCAATGAATATGAAATAATTTTTCATAGCAAACATTAAGCAACCGACTGTGTGTGTGTGGACTAGTTTGGTTTACGGGCAGCCGGCCGCCGCCAGTGATGTTGTTTCGGTGTGATTGACGAGTCTCCTGATTTTCTTGAACCACACACTTAATTTTCTTTTCCCGTTTGATCAGCCGAGCGTTGGCTTGAAAATAAAAAATTATTATTGAATATTTTTAAATTGAACAATTTGTTGTTTTTGGCACCGAAAAGATTTTATGAAAAATAATGATAATCATAAATCTATATCTTATATCATTCAACAGAGTTTAAAATAATTTCTAATATAAAACAACTCTCTTACTGTTGATTCAGTTTGTAATTTATATTAATTCAATCATCAGATATAATTAGTAATGATGGATGAAAATTTGTAGGTATTATTATTATTATCAGAGTGCAATTTTCTTCCTCTTCTCAGATTTGCATATTTGTCTGATTGAAATTGTAAATTACGAAACTTCATACTAATTTATAAAACTGTGAAAAACTGGAAATCATCGACCATTCATCTATTTTCCTGTAGTGGAATTTTTGTCTCTGTTCAAAAGATTATCTATCTGATGATTTGTTAAACGCCTCGGTGACATTGGCCAGACGACCGTTGGAGACAATTTTCATAATTTTTCAGACTTATAAATTTTCCACACACTTAAATTATCATAATTAACTTTTGTTATCAAAATTTATATATTACTGATATGATGTTTGTTATTAGGTGAGTTGAAATAAGATGTCTGCTGTTTTTTGCATTTCCAGTTTTATACAGTACATTTTCCCCCCTTATTTTTCAATATTGGCAGCAAAATTGTATCTTCGAACTTGTGAATTTTTTTGAAATTAACAGTCAATCGATCGCTGATGAATAATAATTATATGATGCATTGAATAATCAAAAAAAATATTATCAATAAAAATAGTAGTTTTGCACGGTTATTGTAATTTCAGAAATTAATGAAGAAATTTATGGAATTTTTTTTGTCCTCTAAACTTTTGCAATTTTCTTTTTGATTTCATTAAAAGAAATAAAATTGCATGACGAATTGATGACGTTCGAATTACTGTTGTTCCAAGTTGTCGTCGTTCGTTCGTTCCATTTTTGAAAAATTACTTCTTCACCATCGATCATCTTATATATTTTGATTATTTATCTTTTTTGGAGATCAATTATTATTTTTTTTATTTGTTCAATTCGAAAATGCTCAATTATATAATAGAAAAGTTGTTTGTTTTAATTTTTATTCTCTTTCAAAAGTGTTATTTATTTATTTATTTGAAATTTTGAATTTTTTGCATAAGAACAAAACAGAAATTTATGCTGTGCTCTGTTGTATTTATTTATTTATTTATTTACCGAATGAAGTCGGTTTTGTGGGGAAAATGAAATAAATAAATAAACAACAGAAAACAAAACAAAACAAAAACAATGTTTATATTCAAATGTAGAAAATAAGATCAAAGAGATGCCGACGAAACGCGCGTCGGCCTGTTTGTCGGTCCGAGTTGCCGGCATTCAACTTCGGCCGTGTCAGCCATGATTGAACTGGTTGCTTCAATTCTGACACACTGAACATTATCTTCATTCATCAAATTTGATAAAAGTCAGTCAAAGGGAGCCGGCGTGGTGTCGGCACGCTTTTTGATCTTTCGTCGGTCTTTTTTCTCTCCACTGTGTTAGTGTATATATATGTGTGGAAAAAACAACTTTTCCAAAATATTTGTTGTTGTTGTTGTTGTTTATCGTAAAGCACAGGTCTACTTTTATCGTATCTCTGTAACCTGCTTATCATACGAAAAAAATCTATTCATTTAAATTTCACCTTCTTTTCAACACTTCATAATTATAATACTTTTAACTTTTCCCTCAAAAATTCATTCTATCATTTGTAATTATAACTCGATAATTTCATCTTTTAATAACAACTTCATTCCTATTATTTTCTTCATTCCTGATTACTTTCTTTTTCAATTGTTTTGTTATTTATATTAATACTTAGTTATCTTTTACTGTAACAATTTGTATACATTTCTTTATAAAAGTATTTGAGCTGAAATTTCATTTATTTTCATTTTCCCTTATTTTAGGCTAGTAAAATAGATAAACTGCTACTGATGATGATGAAAGATTTATTTTGCAATGGAAATAATTAATAATTACTGTAATGTTAATTTTTAAGGTAAGGGCGGTGATCAAAAGCGAACTCGTCAGACTTATTCGCGAAATCAGACACTCGAATTGGAAAAAGAGTTCCACTTTAACAGGTATTTGACACGTCGTCGACGTCAAGAAATTGCTGCCGAATTATGCTTAACAGAGCGACAGGTGAAAATATGGTTTCAGAATCGTCGAATGAAATGGAAGAAAGAAAATAAAATTTCCGTCGAGCCCGCTGATTCAAGCACTGAAAAAGATTTATTCGAATGACGATGTGCTTGTTTTCCAGAATAGTAGTTTATCAAAAAAAAACAAAACAAACTACTACTACTGTACGTTGTTCATTAGAGCAAACTGAATAAGCAAATGCTGCAGCTCAGTTCAACTTTTCGATGAAATCTTCTTATGCATGCGATAGTTTATTTATTATTTAAAAAAAAGTTCTAGAACATACAAAGATGAAATGTATCCTTCATTTACTTAATGCATGACTTTTGAGGATCTTTTTTTTTTCAAATCTGTTTTTCGATATGTCAACTAAAAGGAATAAATATTGCCATGCATGGAGATTTATCGAAATGAAAATGATCTCAAATCGTTTTGTTGTAAAAACTGACGCTGAAGCAGCAAGCATTTGTTCTCTAAAAATGTTCATTAAAAATTCAAAAAAAGAAAAGAATTTGACAATTTAATATTTCATTGTGTTCTATTTGCAACTTTATGTGAGTAAAGTGTCTTCTTCTTCTTCAATAAGTCAAGACTCAGTAAATTCACACCTCAAGATTCACTGTCGAAATGTTCCAAATCAACTATAAAAATGCATTCGATTATAATACTTTTATTTATTATTATAAAGTAATTTTTACCTACGGACAAAATAATGTCTAAGCAGCCGATGTATCGACAATGGAGCTATCGCTAAAACATTTACTTTATGCAATAATTATTACTCAAAGAAATTTGATTAAAAAAAAATTACGTTATGACACTTTGCTTATCAAAATGCTTTTTTTGCATTTTTAAATGACGATAATTTTTCAAAGCACTTTCAGAGCAGCATTTGCTAAAGTCCCTTTCAGATTGACAGAGTACATCAACCCAACTGTATTCATATACGCAAAACGGTATGTTGTATAAACTAAATTTACGGCAAAATTAATATAATTAAAAAACATATATATATACCTGTATTCAACAAAAACTTACCTTTTTTCTAACAGATAAAGTTCATTAACACGTGCCCTTATGCTAGCACCATGATCGACCAAATAAATTATCACATTGTCAGCAACGAACATGGGCTTTCTCTGGAGCGTATATTGAAGTGCCAACGAAGCGATGGACATGATTAAGCAGCGCATGTAAATAGTGTTTTCCCCTTCTCCAATTCCTACTACACAATATAGAACTTCGTTTTGCTTTCCATTTAAATTGCAAGTAATTTCCTTCTGTGGAACAGGGTGTCGATTATTAACATTACGGTAAATTTCTTCCAATCGAATTTCAATCGTATTCAAATCAACTGCACCATGTTGAGCGTCAAGCCACCTTATATAAGCACATCCTGAGTGTGATACACGAGAAACAGACAGGTTCATTGAAGAGAAGTCATTTTCGTTCGGTTTAAGATCACTGTTGCTCAAAGTTATAGCAGTTGTTGAAACGGTTGGAAGAAAAAAATGATAATCAACTGAAATTTTATGTATGGCAAAATTCAGTAAAATTAAATGTTTAAATAAAACAAACTTTTTAAGTTGCTGAAAACGGGAGTGTTTAGCGACTGACAGTTTTCCTTATTTTCAACTGGAATTGGAGGAGAAATGTTCTAAATATATAAATAAAAATGCACGTTGATTACAATTTTCTAAACTTATTAATTTTTAATAACGGTCTAAAATTTAAACCAACCTCTAATTCTTCTTCAATAATACGATCTGAGAAATCAGCTGCACGATCACCAATCTCCACATCATCCAACTGAAGTAAACAATCACCCACAGACTCTTTCTCGTTCAAATTCCTACGATATAAATCAACCTACAATAAATAAATAAATAACGTGATATACGGATATAAATTTACAATTTTATATTTTCACCTTAGTAATTAAATTGCCGTTCAAATGAACAACTTCTCTAGGTCGAATTAGATATTTTTTGCCAGAGTTTTCAGCAGTAAAATTAGAAAAGCATTCCATAGCCGATTCAGACCAATCTGTTCCTTTGGGTTTTACCTAAGGTGGTTCAAATGAAAACTTTTCTCTCACAAACAACACTTCTATATTAGCACAAAAAATTACTCCATAAAGCATACAACGTATGGCCACAGAAGGTATGCCATAAAATGCATTTGGTAGAGTCACTAATGAGTTGTAATTTACCCATTCCACCTTGCCCAAATCAACGTAAAGCATTTGAGCATATGCAATATCTGAAAAATAAAAAATTGCAATACGATAATAAATTTAATGAAATATTTAAATGGATTTTTTAAACAGTTGGAGAAACAAAATGAGAAAGCAAAGAAATATATTGAAACTATACAGCCATGCTAAAACATGCAACTGCGGTCATTTCAGCTAATATTTAAAAAAAACAAAAATATATAATTCTTTATCAATTATAAAACTACCATTGATGTGTTGAAGTTTCAAAACTTTCGCACGCTGATAGCCAGCTTCATTTTCAGCAATGCAGTATTGGCCAACTGTTGGACTTGCTACAATACTTTCCTTATTTCTTGTCATCTCCTCCAATTCAGCTCTAAAATAACAATATAATTCCATCATAATTCATATAGCACTATTAAAATTAAAAAACAAAATTTCACCTAATTTCTGATATCATGCTTTTCGTATCTTGGTGCTCTAAACGAATAAAAAAGCAGTCAGGGTGATCCGCTTTGATTATGATGCAGTCGAGAAAAGCATTCACGGCAGTCGATAAATCGCAACTTTCAATCTAAATAAAACAAAAACATTCTGCTCTTCAAAATATATTATTAAATACAATTACTGTCATCACATCATTAATAGTTTTGAAATATTTTAGATTTTTTTGTTAATGAATTAATGAATTCAATTTAAATTCAAAAGTGCTGTACAACTAGGGGACTAGAAGTACACAAAATAGTAAACTCAATAAAAAAATTAAATAAATAAATTATCAAAATGTAAAATTCATATTTTAAAACCTCCAAAAATAAATTTTATTCATATACAGTTATAAATTATCCTATAATACTAGAATGACAAATCGACTATGTGATTAATAAAATCGGCTGCATTTAAACTAGAAAACTTATAAATACTTCTTATTCATCTGCAATTATAAATTTATCAAATTTGTTAATGTTCAAATTAATCATTACACGTATAATAAACAAGGACAAAGAGAAATAACACAAGCAATTACCCAAAATAAATAGTGGATCAAATTTTTCAATGTTACAAATTTCAGAAGTCATACTTTAATGTTATTTTTGCTTCAGTATAAAATATTAAACTGGCTACATTTCTAGTTTATCAACTTAAAGTGTTAATTAATACAAATACTGCTATGATAAAAAAATATTTCACATCATGTTTACCACTAGTGTTTTCTTCGTGCTTGCCGCATCTTCTACCTGTGCTTGAGATTTACAACTGTCTGCTACATTTTCATCCTAAAATTATCACAAATATCAATATTAATTTAAATGCGAAAATAAATGCACTTGAAATATAAATCAAATTAGATTAAATTCATTACCACGTCATCCCCATTCACGTCTTCAAGAAATTCAATTTTTTCTCCCCTATCTTCAGTCTACAAAGAAATTCAGTTGCTCAATCGCATCATCAAACAGATAAACTGTAATAATTATAAAATAACTAATCAGAACAATAAAAGTAACACTACTTAAAGCAATAAAACACAAACTTTTCAAAAATATAAATTACAAATTGTTTTATTTATTATAATAAGCGTTAAAATCAACGCTAATTCCGTCGTCACATTTAACACAAGTTTCAATTTGAATATTATTTTTTTTTAGAAATTTTATTTTGCGCTCAAGAAATTCATTCATTTTGTTCCTTTACATACTTCCTCCTCCAAATGAATAGGGTCGAAACACTGCAAATCATTGTCCATTTCAATGTAACAAAAATCAAATGCCTAAAAGATAAATAATACAAATATGCAAAGTGGAAAAGTTCAACAAACTTATCAAATAAAAAATAAAATAATAATTCACGTTATAATAAACAAAATCATAAGCATTTAAATGCATTTTTCATAAATGAAAATTAAAAAAATTAACTAACTTTTAATAAAATTATATTCACTTCATTTTTTTCTCAAAAATAAAAAACTGAGCTTACGCTCTTGTCCTTTAAATAGTAAAGGACATAACAGTTTAAAATAATCTGTACTTAAATACAGCACTATAAATATGACATTGCATTGCAGAAAAATTCTGTCAAAATTGAAAAACAAAAATACGCAAATATAAAAAATATCAAAAAGTTACGTGAAAGGGCATATCAATGCTAACAGTCTGTAATGAATTTCATGTTCATATTTTCATACTATACTTTGCACACATTTAAATGAAGTTTTATTGCATTATTTAATTCAAAACAAAATTAATGATGTAAAATAAAATAAAGACTTACTTTTCGGTGGTGCTAATTTTCTTACTATAGTTGTGTTGGCAACTGTATAATTGGCTCGTCATAATAAAATTATTTAGCTATGTTTTATAAATTTTCACAGCGGATCTAATTAGTGAATTTCAAATTCACTTTTTTAATATGCATAAATGCTATTCATAACATAGTTTATTATATTTCATTACTGTGAATAACGCTAAAAACAAATTAAAACTTGCTTTTCACAAGTTACTGTTTCCCTACTGTGAAAATGTTGGCAGTGACGTCAGAGGGTTTATGTTCGTTGGGTTTGTTGTGATGGACTTGGCTTAGCTGTGCGATGCAGATGAATTGTTAATTGCTGGTTTGCCAGAGCGCTGGTATTTTAATTTTTTAATATTATAAGTATTTTCTTTTTTTAGTTTTAGTCATTTCAGCAAATTGAGGTAAATGCATTAACTGATTTCAAAATTTGAGAATTTTTAACTAATTTTCTTTATAGAGTTGAGTATATTGAAGTTAGATAGTAAAACATGTATAAATATATAAACCACTGATGTTATGGAAATCATGAAGTGTGAAAGAAATTGTTTTTAAATGATATATTGAAATATTTGTGGGTTTTTATTTTTTATGGTCAACGTTTAATTTCATAATCACGTTGGTCGTGTAAAATTCTCCCTTTCATTAGGGACTCTCGCGCATAGTACTTTTTCTTGGTAAATTTATGATCAAGCTGTCGAATGAGTTACGTTGCAGAAGTGATTAAATTTGAAAATTGGCAAGTTGGCGTAACAATTTAATGCGATTGTATCACTAGGAAAGAGTTGTTCACGAGCAGTCAGAGGCGAGATTCCATCGTTTTTTTTTGATATCGTGTCCTTGGTCATCATGCTGGAGGAGATCGCCAGCGCATCCGACGACGTGTTACTTTCACAGTTTGAGGAGTTGACATTCGACGGGGAAGTTATGAAGTGAAGCTCCCCTGGAAACCGGGGTATCCTAACTTCCCCGACAACTACGAGCAAGCATGTCAGCGCCTCATGGTATTGGAACACCTCTGGAGGTACTGCCCTGAGAAAAGAAGGGATTATACAGAGGTGATGCGGTCGTATTTGGAGAACGGTTGGGCGGAAGAGGTGCCTGAGAATTGACCATCAAGGCAGACGTGGCATCACGCGGTTTATTAAGGTGTGAGGGTCAACTGAAGAAGTGTTGCGTGGTTTTTGACGGTTCCACTTCACTGAACAAGCATTTGAAGGATCTTCTGGCGATACTGCTCCGTTTTTGTGTTGGCTTCAGGCAGACGTCGAGAAAATGTACCTTCAGTTCCGCTTCAAGGAAGACGATAGGGACGCCTGCCGGTTTTTTTGGAGGAAAATGAAGGAGACAAGGTCATCACCTGTTCCGATCGACAAGAGTGTGCTTTGGTCTCACATGCTCTACTTCCCTGTTGTTTAGCACTGTTAGGGTTCACGTGCGACGCCATCAACAGCTAGCTCCACGAGCTGCTTCAGAGATTGTTCAAAACAATTACGAAGATGACTGGGTTATCTAGTGCAATTCCTTGCAAGACCCGGTGAATTAATTCTCCGAATGCAAGAATTGCTGAGCAAATGGGCAAGCAGTGATGCAACGGTCAACAGCGTTATACCCGTCAAGCATCGCACTCAGGTTTTGGAGTGTCATATCTGGAAGACACTGGAAATTCTCTGGAACCAAGTGGTTTTGAGATCTGCACCTCGTGCAGATACATATACCGCCGACGATTCCGTATGATGTAAAATTGAAAAGAGAAACACATTAAACGCCGCGCAGCCGAAGAAACAAAACAGGTGCCGCAAATATATGGTGAAGAATGTATCATCGAAGCATCGACCAACTTGGAAAGTGTTAATGACTTGCGAATCAACAAAAAGGTGAAGGCAGAAATGTACAGAAGACGGACCAAACGCCTTCCTCGATTGCCAGCAGCTGAATTTTTTGAGAAATTTGAGAATCCAGAAAATTTGAGGGAATTGGCTGTACATTCTGTCTGATGCATGGATGGAACATTTAAAATTGTTCCTGAATGGTACCAGCAACTGTTCACCATTCATGTATTTAAAGAATCAAAATTAATTCCTCTTGTATATAGTTTATCTGTTAGAAAAGACGTAATTTGTTATTGTGAAATTTTTGATACTTTAACAGTGAAAGTGGCAGCGTTAGGGGTTGTCCTTCAGCCGCAAACTGTGATTTGCGATTTCGAAACTGCCCTTATCCCTGCGGTGCAGGCATCGTTCCCTGGCGTTCAAATACAAGGCTGCTATTTTCACTTCTGCCAAGCAGTTCTGCGGAAAGTGGCAGAGCTTGGATTGCGAACCAGGTACCTTCACGAAGCGGAAACAAAAAAGAAGATCAAAATGCTGATGCCAACAGCATTTTTGCCACTTCCTGAGGTACCTGCTGCCGTGGATCTGCTTGGCAGAAATGTTACGGGTCTAATAGCAGCCTTGTTTGATTACTTCCGAAGAGAATGGATGACCCCCAACAGGCTGCCGTTATGGAATGTATATAATGTACAGACACGAACAAATAATCACTTAGAAGGCTGGCACTTGAAAATGAACCGGCAAGCGGGGAAACATCACCTCAGCTTTTATGAACTGCTCCAATTGCTGATTGATGAGCAAGGATCAACGGAAACGTTGATTCAGCAGGTGACGTCAGGACGCGTTACCGCCAACGATTTACGAATAAAGAACAATAAATATGAAGAGGTGCAGCTACGCATAACAGCGTTGACTGCTGAATATGATGGCGGAACGCGTACAATGGAGCAGTTCTTAAAAGCTGTTGCGTATGATGTCCCTGAGCCGATTAACTTCTGAGTGCCACCTTCCCTGCACCTTTATTTTATATTTTCTTATTCTTCGTAGTGTTTATTCTTGTTTGTATTATAGTATATCATATTGCAATGTCTTGTATTGTGTTGTATTATAATGTTGTATTGTATTGTATTGTATTGTCTTCTATATAGTTTTATAGTTTTTACCACTGAATAAATTTTCACCACTGAAAATTATAATTATCTAATTCACAACTTGGAAAGGAAACTTTTGAACAAGTTCTATAAAATGCTGTATAGTACACAAGCAATAAACTGAGTTAGCATACCTTAAAGATAAGCAAATTTCTATGGTGTGATCAGCATATACACAAAAATGTAATCGGAAGAAAATTTGCTTTTAAGATTATAATTTTGAAATGATAGTCAACTTTTAATTTTACTTAATGCTACTACTAATATATGTGGAATAAAAAAAGTTAAGCTTTGAATATCAGAAAACTGACCATTGAAAAGAAACCGAAATTCGACAAATAGAACGCACTACAACGACAACCAATAAAATTTAGG
This sequence comes from Trichinella spiralis, assembly GCF_000181795.1. Lineage (NCBI taxonomy): Eukaryota > Metazoa > Nematoda > Enoplea > Trichinellida > Trichinellidae > Trichinella > Trichinella spiralis. The sequence goes on from NW_003526943.1 coordinate 10,816,270, forward strand.
TTTGCGAAAACAAATAAAATTCACCACAACGACCACCACTAAAATTTAGTTGCGCTCATTGGCTTGAAAACCAATAAAATTAAAAGCCAATCAAATTTTGAGCGGCATGCCTTTGATGGCGGGTATGAGACTAAACCGAAATTTATTAAAACCAATAAAATTTCGATGAGGCGTGCATCTATTGGGCCAAATAAGATGAGACCATTTAAATCATACAAAAATAACTGGAACAATCAAATGTAAAATTAGTATGGTAGTTAATGTGGTATTTTGTATAATATTCAATGTTTACTTTTAATATTATTAAATTATTGACATTATTATTTTTTAATACTTAGTTTTTCTTTTATTACTGTAACTTCGTTTGGTTTAGATTGAGGAAAACAAAGTTCACTTGTTTGTTTAATTAGATTTTTTGTTATTTACCTTACTATTACTACCTTTTGAACTGTCACTTACTTTTATATTATAAGTCAATTATATATTTATTTTTTTAAAATGTTTTTCATGTTATTAAAATTACTTTAATTATGAAATAATGAATTTTTCAAGTAATGTGTTAAGTAATAAATAATATTGTTGAATATGTGGAAAACGTTGTTTGCTGTAAAGTTGAATTTTTTTATTGTTTCTGAAGTAATGTGTTATATTTAGGTATCTTCATTATCATCTGATATGATATGATAACATTTTATGATATTCTGAATTGTTCTGAAGATGCAACGTTTGAAGAACTGAAGGCTGCCTATCAGTGCTTATTGTTTCAGTTCCATCCCGACAAATGTGAAAAAAATTATTGTTATGAGAAATATTCGCGTGTTTTGCAAGCATGGAATATATTAAGAAATGACACAAGTAGAAGGCGATACAATTGTTGGTTGCGTGAAAATCAGCTTCGGGATGATAGTGTATGTTTGTTTGCCCAGATTTCTATCTCAGATTTCACTAATGAATGGAGAAGCAATTCGCTGGTAATTAATTGTCGTTGTGGAGGTATTTTCAGAATAACTGATTCAGACGTTACTTTTGCTTGCGATTCTGTACTTAAATCTTGCTCAAACTGTTCATTGTATTTGCAAGTTGACTTGTAAGCATTAAAGATTTTGGATGACTTTTTAATATCAGTTCAACGATTGTAAAAATTGTGTTTATCCATTTTTGTAATATGACAGTTAATGTGAATAAGTCTATAACGTAGTAACTGAGATTCAACATCAGGTGGTATTTTTCTATAATTGCAATGAAAAAACTGAACCATGACTAATTATTGCTTGTGATAATGAAAAAGCAGAAAGTGAAATTATTACGTTTGTAAAAGCGAAATTTTACAGCTGTTGGATTTCTTTTTTTGTCTATAGCAGTGTTGTTTTTGATTATTTTATTGATACGATAGATTCCCTTCATTTTTGTGCAGTGCATTAAGTGAATTTTTTCTACATTGAGTATTAAAAATGTGATACATTGTTAATATGGAAATAATTTTTTCACATGTTTCACTTCTTGCTTTATTGCTGCTAACCACTAATGAGTAAAGCACTTTTTAGAACTTATGCGATTTATTCTTTACTGCTCATTATTTATCGTAAAAGCATTTATGATAAATACGTATGTTTAAATTACACTGCGATGGCAAGTTATGATATATAAACATATCTTGATTTTCAAATGACTGTAGTAAGTCCTACTGTATTAATGTTGCTGGTGTAAAAGTAGTTTTAACGTTTTGTCAGCTTGTTAGCATGCCCACGGTAAAAGATGGAATGCGTGGTCTTGCAGTGTTTATTTCTGATATTCGAAACTGTAAGTTCTTTCTTATTATATGAATAGAGCATATACTGCTGCCGCTATTGAGTAAAAATGTGCAGTTGCTTGATTTATGATATTGAACATTGTGCTGTGGGGTGTATTGAATGGTTTTACTTATACAAATGCGTATGCTAAATTTAAAATAAATTTAATTAAAAAATGTAATTCTCTCTTGACGCTATCCAAAAAAATTATTCGTAATGCATTTATATGTTACGCATGATGTTGAAAATTGCCTATTATTGATAATAGGCAAGCGTTTTCTTTTTTCTCGTGTACCCATTTGGGAATATTGTACACTGCAGTGCCCTCATGAAAGCAGTATACGGTGTTTATTTCTACAATTCATCACTGTTGAGTATTAAACATATTGGCAGCAACCGTTTCACACTACTATCATGATATTAAGCTGCTGATGATATATTGGGAAACCTATCTGGTGAAACCGTTTGCTACACTGAACACACTGATTTCTGCAGTTTTTTTTTGCAAACTGTGCAATGACCCTTAGTACTTAACTGCAGGAAATGTCCACCAACATACAGCGTGACTTGTAAGCCATTTTTTCAATATTAGGCAAATGCTTATTGCCTATTATTGATAATAGGCAAGCGTTTTGCCTATTATCAATAATAGGCAATTTTCAACATTAAGCGTAACATATATATTTCAATCTTTGTTTGCTGTTCTGTTTGGCATTTACCGACATAGAAATTTATTTTAAGTGTTCCGTTGATGATTGTTGTTGTTATCATCTTTTAAATCAGAATTTATAAAAATGCATTTAATTCTTGTGAAGTTTATCACCTTTAGCATTTCACTGTGAATCTGTATTGGTTGTCTGTATTTATGTTTCATCACATCCGAGCAGTTTTGCGCAGCACTGTTGGAGGCTCAAATTTTTGTCGCTGCTAATATGAGCAGTTTCATAGAGAAAGCACTTTCAGCTTTGTTGGAATAGTTTGCCTATGTTCCAAAAACGCCGCTACTTTGAATAAATCTACAAATTAGTATCATTGTCGAACGTACATTTTATTGAATGTGAAAATGCCTGTTGTTGCTTTTTATTGAAAAATTTCAAATTATATGATCATTATTAAGAGCGTAATTTGATAATCGGCGAATTTTGTTTATGTACAACTCTCCATTACTTGTGATGTAAAGGAAATTATGTTTGTACTTTTATAACAGATCTAGGTTTTTAGTTGTTACATTTTTGAAATTGTACCATTTGTACACACACACACACACACCTGTGCATAGATATAAATTCAGACATTTGATATGTTGCGAAATTTTAAATCAGCCAAAGTTAAAAAATTAAAGCAATGCATGAAAGATTAGAATTTATTGTAAATAAACAAGATGGTAAATATATTTATTGTGGAAATGGATTTTCATTATTATTATCATTGATATTTGTTAGCGCTGCTGTTCAGCATTATGTGCTATCGATTTTCGATTTTGAAAAATCACAACAGGCAGTAAAATAAAAATTAACATGCTTATTTTAGTAGTACAGAGTGAATTGTTATGAAATGTTTTATAGTTGAAAAAATTGTTATCTATAAATTGATAAAATTAGTTTGAAAAGAACGACAGTTGGAAGATTTGATTAGAAATGATAATTTTACACGTTTTAGGTAAAAGTAGAGAAGCAGAAGTGAAACGTATCAATAAAGAATTAGCGAACATCCGATCCAAATTTAAAGGTAAGGAAAATGGAATTAATTTTAGAAAATTTTGAAAAAATTAGCAAAAAGTTTTTTCTGATTTTAGGAGATAAAGCTTTAGATGGTTATCAGAAAAAAAAATATGTGTGCAAGCTGCTTTTTATTTTTTTGCTTGGCCACGACATTGACTTTGGTCATATGGAAGCGGTTAATCTTCTTTCGTCCAATAAATACACCGAAAAGCAAATTGTAAATTCGGCTGATGAATTGAATGGATAAAAAATATTTATAATTCATATGTATTTTTTTCTCTGCATCAGGGTTATTTGTTCATATCGGTATTGGTGAGCTGTTCAAGTGAATTAATGCGATTAACAATTCAATCAATCAAGAACGATTTACAATCCAGAAATCCTGTATTTGTCAATTTAGCGTTGCAGTGCATCTCTAACATTGGATCTAGAGAAATGTGTGAAACGTTCGGTGCTGAGATCCCGAAACTGCTAGTTTCTCCGTACATAAGAATATTTCGATTATATTATGAAAAATATGAAAATATTATTATTGTTCTTGTCGGTTTCAGAGAAAATGTGGATTTTGTTAAACAAAGCGCCGCTTTGTGCATGTTGAGATTGTTACGAACCAGCAGTGACTGCGCTTCTGTTTTGGAATACTCTTCCCGCATTGTCCATCTGTTGAACGACAGTCACATTGGGGTTGTTACAGCTGCGAGCAGTTTGATTGATATTTTGTCCAAAAAATGGCCAGCCGAATTTAAAGGCTGTGTCTCGTTGGCAATTGCTCGTCTTAGCAGAGTATAATTTATTGATGTTTATATTATTATTATTATTATTATTATGCTTATTTATTTCAGATTGTCACTGCCGCTTACACGGATTTGCAAGATTATACGTATTATTTCGTTCCAGCGCCGTGGCTTTCGGTAAAATTGCTTCGCCTGTTGCAAAATTACCCTCCTCCGGAAGATCACGCGGTACGTGCTCGTTTGTTGGAATGTTTGGAGACAATTTTGAACAAAGCCCAAGAACCGCCAAAGTCGAAAAAGCTCCAGCACAGCAATGCGAAAAACAGTGTGCTTTTCGAAGCGATCAGCTTGATCATTCACATGGACAACGATCCGGCGTTGCTCATAAGAGCTTGCAACCAGCTTGGACAATTTTTGACCCACAAAGAAACCAACCTTCGGTATTTAGCTTTGGAAAGCATGTGCTTGCTGGCAACTAGTGAATATTCGCACGAAGCGGTGAAAAAACACCTAGATACTATTATTCATTCGTTGAAAGTAGAGTTTAATTTTTTGTTAATTTTTTCAATTTAATTTTAATAGTTTTTCATTTCAGGCCGAACGTGATATTAGTGTTCGAACAAGAGCTGTGGATTTGCTTTATGCAATGTGCGACAAGAGCAACGCGACACAAATTGTTGAAGAAATGCTGTCATATCTGGAAGCTGCGGATTATTCAATTCGTGAAGAAATGGTAAAATTAACGCTCTCTTTCTTATTATACAGTTGGGCATGAACAATTAATTAATTAAGTAATATTGCTATAATTTGTTATAGGTATTGAAAGTGGCTGTGCTAGCGGAAAAATATGCCAGCGATTATGCGTGGTTTGTCGACGTTATATTGAATTTGATTCGTGTAGCTGGTGAGTTTGTCAGTGAAGAGGTGTGGTACCGCGTTATTCAAGTGGTGGTGAACCGGGAAGATGTACAAGGCTACGCGGCGAAAACCGTCTTCGAAGCACTGCAAGCAAGCTGTTGTCATGAAAATATGGTCAAAGTCGGCGCCTATATATTGGGTGAATTTGGAAATTTGATTGCAGGCGATCCTCGGTCTAGGTCAAATCATCAATTTGCTTTTTTTTCTATTACAATATCATTATAAATAAATATTACATATTTTTAGCCCTGTTATTCAGTTTCGTCTATTGCATAGCAAGTATCACTTGTGCAGTACGTCGACTAAAATTATATTGTTGTCTACTTATGTGAAATTTATCAATCTTTTCCCCGAAATTAAGTCGCAAATACAAGAAGTATTTGCTGCGGATGTGAATGCTTGTAATCCTGATACTGAGTTACAACAACGTGCTGTTGAATATTTAGCAATTAGGTGAGCTGTTTTGTTTGTTTGTTTGTTTTTTGAAAAACACTCGTGAAGAGTAGAAATGTAAATGAGATTAAGAATTCGATGATTTGTATTTTATTATGATTATTATTATTAGTCGTATTGCTTCGTCGGACGTTTTGGCTACAGTATTGGAAGAGATGCCTCCGTTTCCTGAAAAAGAGTCAAGCCTTTTGGCTAAATTGAAAGGCAAACAGCCTGTACTGGAAGAAGGGGGAGTTGGAAAAGAAAAGAAACATTACCCGCATGCGGTTTTGAAAGAAAACGGCGTATGTGCTACACAATTTGAATTTTGTTACACAGAGAAATTGGCAAAGAAAGCTCTTGTATATATGTATATATATATATATATTTGTTTAGCTTCTCGGCAATGATTCCATAAAAATGGCCGACAACAGTGCGAGTGCAGATTTGCTTGGTCTTGGCATACAGACAGCAAAGAAAGACGATTTGAATCTCATTTTTTCAGAAAATGTCGATCCTATTGCTTACAGTAGTAGTAATAATTACGATGATGCTGTGAGTGGTTATTTGAGAGGAAAAGAGGAAGATTTGAAAAGGTATTTGAGATAATTTTTTTGATGATTTAATTGAATTGGTTTTCTTTTTTTAGGTTTTTATTGAAGCAAAATGGTGTACTGTATGAAGATGCTAAACTTCAGATTGGTGTGAAGATGGAATTTCGTCAGAATTTAGCTCGCATGGCAGTTTTTTACGGCAACAAGAGCACAACTGCGTTCACAGATTTTGCGGTTGGGATAAATTGCCCCGGAGATCTCGCCGAACAGCTCAGCTTAAAAGTGAAGCCAGTCAGTGCAGTGGTTGAAGCGGGTGCTCAGGTTCAACAGTTGATTAACGTCGAGTGCATGTCCGATTTTTACACATATCCAGTGTTGGATTTGAACTTCAAACGCGACAATGGACCTTGTCGTGTGCTTTTGCAGTTGCCGTTATTTTTGTCGAAATTTTTTCAACCCACTGAAATGACAAATGAGCAATTTGTAATGCGATGGAAACAACTTAGCCAGTTAGTGCTTTTTGTTTAGAAAAATTATTATTTATGACTTGCAAATTATACTAATTGGTTGTATTCGATTTTTATTTGTTTCATTTGTTATTATTACAGGCCAGCTCAAGAGTATGTGAAAGTGTGTAATGCTAAATTTGCTGTGGACTGCGAACAATTGCAAACCAAGGTAGAGTTCTTGTATTTTTATTCTCTTTAATGTTGCTTTGGATGATGTGCCATCGAATTATTGACGATTTTATTTGACTTTCTGTGCATTACAGATTACTAGTTTTGGAATGCAGATTCTGAATGTAGATCCAAATCCGGAAGTATTTTGTGCGGCAGGAATCATCAACACCCGTGCTCTGCAAATTGGATGCTTGATGCGCTTGGAAGCCAGTCGCACGGCAAACATTTATCATATAACATTTCGATGTGGTAAAGGATCTGTATCACATCATCTGTGTGATTTGCTGTCAGAAGTATTATAAGTTTATTCAAAGCATATATATAGCAAGCAGAACAGTATCTTTAGAAAGCGAATTGCAATGTAAATTTGCATTCTGTGACAGAACAGCAGTTGCATTCCATTTTTTCCCATATGTTCACTTTGCTGATATTAAGATATCTGACTTCAGTATTCGATAATTGCAATTATGTTTTGTTTTATTCTTTATTTTTATTGAAATTTTAACGTACTGGTTGGTCTGATCGTTGGTGTTGCATTGTGCATTTTTCATTTTTGTATTGTTACGCAACATATATAATAATAACACAGTCATCGATTGATAATAAAAATAACATGTATTCTTCTTTTATTCAAATGCTGAACGGCGAAACACATATGTAACAGTTCTTTCGTTGCATTAACAAATTCATGTTTTGATTGTTTCTTCAGTAGAGGAATTTTCGTTCATGTTCCATCGTGATCTGGCTTTCTCTGTTGTACGGAACGTGGTAATTATTTATAATGTGAAGTGAAGATGTATTTTAAAAATTTGCATTCCTGTCTCTTGCAAACGGTAAGTGGAAATGTACTGATGGGAAGAGTGCCAATAAAAAAAATAACAAACAAACAAATGACCAAATTTAGAGAATAGAATGAAGTTGCTCGTAAAAGAGTGCTGGCATCGCAGTGATATGTAAGGCATTTATTTTTGTTCATCACAGCATCAGTTGAACCAACAAATTTAAATTAGTGTCCATAAGTGAGGTATCCGTAATAGCTGTTTGCCATGGTCGGTGCTCCGTAGGAATACATCGGATGAGGGTATCCGTACATGCTTTGATTGTATGGAACCATCATTATCTTTTCATGATAGGCAGGCATCATGTATGGCAGTGGTTTTCCTTCAGTTTCACGTCTCTCTTCATCCTGCAAAAATTATTGAAATTGAAAAGAAAAAAAGTAATATTTTTTTCAGAATACATCCAAACTGCTCAGCGCTTACTTTCATTTTCTTCTGAGCAACCAACATAGAAATGGAAGAAATCAGAATAAAGCCTACTCCAATCCATGCAACCATGTACGACCAACCATACGATATATCAGTATATTGGTTAAGAATCTGTAAAACAGAAACAGCGCTTTGAAGCAGCATAACATATAATTTGTTCTCTTTAAAATATATTTCAAAAAAAATTTTTTTAATAAATATTTACAAGATATTGCAATTAATTGTCGATTTGCTGTTTTGTTACTGATATAATTTCATTATTATCAATGAATCTATCAATCATTTCATTTACCGTTGGCCAACGTTTGTAAAACGGCATCACGTCAATGAGTTCTCGTTGAATGTAATCAATACCATGCCAGATGGCAATCGATGCAATGATAAACAAAGCTAAAATGATAATTTGTTTTCATCTGAATTTTCATAATGTATAAATTTTAAAGTTTACAATAATTTCAATAATAAAATTCAGTTCAAAATGTTTCATCAATGTATAAAATTCACGTTATTCATAAAATGATATTTCAAATATGAGCAATAGTTCAAGCTGTGCAAATGTTTGAAATGCAAAACAAAAGTTACAAAGTATTAAAATACGTTTAAACATATATATATATGTAAGTGAAGTAACTGAAATTTTGTTTGTCTTATTTTATTTAATTTATAGTAAATAATTTATAATATTGATAGCTAATAGCAGTTGCTAATGCTTTGCCTAAAACATTGAATGCGAAATTTCAGGGGTTAATGCAGTTCAATCACTGAAAGTAGTTATGAAATGTAAAACCGACAATTATTAGATGTCCGTGAACCTAGACATAAACAAAATGACATGCCTTGAATGATCGGAATTTTCCCGCCTAAACATAATTTCCTAGGTCAGCTGTAATCTTATCTAGATACTTTTAATCACAAAAGGTGTTCTCTTCTTTTTTTATTACAAAATTTGAATTTAATTCAATTTTAAATATATTTAACATCAATATTTCGATGAAAATAAAATAAAGTTTCAATTTGTAAAAGTGAATTTTTTCCATAGATGTATTTCGCTTGAAAGTTTACAGTATACTAAATGAATTCATAAAAACAGTTAATTCTTTAACTTTTAGTTTCAGTTTAAAACAATTTTTTAGTTTAAAAGTAATTCGTGTAAGAATAATTAAAATCATATCTCATGATCATAATAATCAAAAAATACTAATTGATAAACAGTATAAATTTGTCTAAAATGAAAAATAAAATCTTTTTAAAAAATTGTATACCTGAAAAAAGCATCAGAATTCCTGTAACCATGATAAGGGAAGAATTACGTCGCCAACATCCTCTTATACCTGAGGTCAAGCAGATTGAAAGAAACACAATTCCAACGATATACAATGCTACGCAGGTTCGCATCATATCTATAAATAACCAATATATTTAATCAGTTTTTGACATGAATTTTAAACAAGTATATTGTAAATTATTACGCATCCGAATAAGCTGATAGTAACCATAATTGCTCACAACTGTTGAATCTTCTGGAATTTGATAGTCTTGAATGTTACGACACTGACTGCCCAATGGATCAGTGTAAGTTCCTGCCCCTGGTATAATAAAGATTAATAGAATTATTCGCAGTGTACTGTGAAAAGCAACATTTGATAAAAATTATATCATTATCCAATAATAAATAAAGATAATTTTAAAAACTTACCATTTTGTAAAGTGGTAAATTGAAATTATTTAAGCAAATGAAAAAAAAATTTTAACTTTCATGCGCTCTACATTCTCCTGTGTTTAGAGTTTTTAAAACAGTATTTATTGTAAAACTTCATATATTAAACGACACAAAGGTCAGTATGAATATTTTTATTTTATCATAGTAAATCAATTAAATAATAAAAATTTCAAATAATTTTATCAGCTGCAATAATTCAACCTTAATCACTACTTACAATAAACTTATGTTTGATTATATTTCAATGTGCATTTCAATTTTTGCATTAGCCAATTCAGCAATTCATAATTTACACATAAATTCATAAAATTAAATTTATCATGATAATTTAATTATAAAAATGATCTGTGAACAAATTTAAAAAGTTCTGAAATGCCAAACAATTTTTTTGAAAAATGTGACAATTACGAGAACAAATGGCATTTTCTTCTTCTGTATTTATATGCAAATGCATGTATTTATTTCGACTGTCTGATTAAAGATACTTTGTTCAAGTTACAAGTTAAAATATGCATGTATTCCGTTACAATTAAAAAAATCATGTACTATATTTTACAAGGATAATAGGGAAATAATTGTGTATAGAAAGTAGAGAATAATGACAAAGAAATGAGCTTATGAATGTAAATTGATGAAATGAAGAAAGCCTGAATACAAAAAAGGACATTATAATAAATAATGAATAATCAATAATTCTTTTCATAATTTGTTGTGTCCAGTTTTGTGGCAGTTGTCGAAATCAAGTTTCAACTGCTAATAAAAATCCCAAGCAACCTTGACATTTTTCGACATGTTAAAATTGTTTTGGAACCAGTCGGTGTCTGTTCAACAGAAACTAGCCGCTTTGGCGGCTAATCAGCACTGGGATTGCCATTTGCTTACCAAAGAAATTTTCCAAGAATTTTTCTCATGAAGAAAAAAAACCTCATGAGCATAATTCTTGTTGTCATTGAATAACATCAACAACAACAAACACAAAATAGCCTTGTAAAATTGTAAACATTTTCCAATCCACTTATTACATCATGTAAAAAAAATTTTTTTAATTTGATTTTCAGGTAACATATCATCAATCAGAATTTCTACCTCTGACACGTTAATTTTATTGAAACAATTTAGAAAATTTAATTTTAATACTTTATCTAATCTTTCATTACTTTTGACATAAATAATGAGGAAATATTAAAAAAAAATTTTTTTTCAAAAGACATTCAAAATAACAATGATTAGTTGTTTGACTTGTGAAAATTGCTCAAAATTTAGGCCGTGCAAGAAGATAATTGTTAGATGAACTAATTTTTGCAAGATTTTTCGGATGAAGAAGAATTTCTGTACCGTGACCACAAACAACAATGGAATCATTTCATTGCAATTCATCTGCAGCTGATGTGCAAGTTCAATTTTACTTTCGCCTTTTAGATAATATGGTCAAGATGAGCTGAAAATTGGGTAAAGTGTTTGCCTTGTTTATTATGCTTTTTGTCAAATTATGCTTCGACGCCTGGTGCTGTTTGTCAATCAGAAAATTGTTGTTCAATTTTCATACTGAAACGATGCTTATCGTTCGCACTGTTGAAAACTACCTTTCAGTACTCGAATTTATTCGCATTTCGATTCAATGAATTTAAAAGTATCAACTCGAAAATTAAAAAAGAAAACAATATTTATAACCAGACAACAGCAATTTAAATTAATTTAAATATAATTTTAATTCTGGCAGTTAAGATAACATTTCAAGCTATTCGATTCTCATCACATGAAAATTATTTTTTGTGAAATACATTTCTTGTTTCACAACTTTTTAGCTTAAAAGTATTACTCGATGTACTATTATGGATGGTAGCAATGCTTGATAATTAGCAGAAAAATTATCAATTTGTTTCATAAACATGTTATCTGAATGAAATACACTGAAGCTGGAAAAGTGAACAAAGCTTCTCAAAAGTAAAAACTCTAATCTAAAGTGAGCATGCAAATCTAAAGTTGATGCTAGTCTACACTTCTATCCAGTGACATCCTTGGCGCATGCTTGAATTTTAGCCAAAAGGAATAATTTCAGCTTATTTGTTATGTCTAAAATATAATTCACTCACCATTGGGAACTTCTGAAGGGAAGCATTCTCGAAAAAATCCAAACGTGCGACTGAAGTAGATATCGGTTTGATTGATCATCACCATAGCGAGTCTCGTTTCTGGATCTTGGTTGTATTTTTTCAAAATTGCAGCTCGATTCACTCGTATCTCTTGCCAGTTGTTGGTTCCAAAAGCAATAATAATCAGTATGCTTCCGAGCAGTGAAAAAACACTGCTGAAGCTCAGTGTAACCGGTGAATTCATGATAATTTTTTTCGTTTAAACTACAGCTTCAATTTCCAATTAACTTTACAGTGTTTGGCGTTGGTGGTGGTGGTGGTGGTGATGGTATTCTCCTATTGTTTTCAAATATGCGTTTCACTTTCTACGCCCTAGCTGAACACCAGTGACAACTGCCGAGTTGTTTGAGCAAAGCTAGTGGCCAAACCGAAGGGCAGTGCTTGTTGACTCTGCAACGATTGGAGACGACCGCATTTGCAATTTGTTGGTTTTTCTGGTCCGGTTTAGCGACCGGAATCGAGGACACGTCGTCTTCTTACTGTTTGCAAGCCGTCGTGTCTGATTGCACCGTCCACCGTAGACCAGTTCATCTGAAGGTTCACAATCTGATTGACCAAGCCTATTGACCAGTGTCAAAAGTCAGCCAGCACACGAAGGGAAATCACGCCCATAGACGGCTCAAAGTTGGCGATCCAGTTGAACCTTATCCCCTTTTACCGGGAGAGAACTTTAAACCAACTCCAGCCTGCATTAATACTTGAGCATCACTATTCACACCCTCACATTGGAATTGTAAAAAAAACTCGTTGAACTGTCCTCAAATAAACTGTAACGTTTCATTTTAAAATGCACGCTCAATTATCAATCATTCAATCAAACTGCTGAAATGCATATCACTTTTTTACAGAGGTTTGTCCTCTTCCTCTTATTTGCTATCTTTGTCATTTTTTCACATTGCCTTTCATTTCTTTGCAAATTATGCAGTCTTACCTTTCTGTTGTTTTGCATTATCAAAAAACGTCGTCTACAATACTGGCAAAATTAGGAATAAAAATGGTCTTTTATAAATCAGATCTAGGTGTTATGTATATCAGTAATCCGCTTATACATGTAATCTTTATTCTTAATGTTCAAGTAATCATGTTTTAAAATTTTATTTGAAAATAAAAGTGTTGCAACATTAGATTTTTTTAATGAACAAAATCTCACTTTAATTTTAAAATATGCTTGTAGCAAACTTGAACAGCTAATTGCTCGCAATGATCACTTGAATAAATTTTTGTCCACTGGATTTTCATTTAAGCTGTGATCGTGTTTAATACATTCTTTTAATTTATTTTAAACTGATTCAACTTATATTTTTTTTCATATGCAGTGAAATTGCTATTTTAATTTGTTTCAGTTTACTGAAAATGCACTACTTTTTTATTTTAATTTTCACTTATGTGTTTATTTCATGTAATGTCATCCATTTTTTGCCAAAATTTACTTTAAAATCCCCCCAAATCAAGAAATTAAGGATGAAATATTTATCAGTTTCAGCATGTTAATCCATCTCTACGCGGTCAACTATTAAAATTGAAAATTCATCTAGCAAATATATTCCTGAGCAGTGCTTTTAAGCATCTTTCTGATGAAACACTGGAAAATCATTTTTCAGTGATCACTGCAAGGTGCTCTACAAATGTCGTGAACTCTTAATACTGACTGAAACTGATCCTCTGAAATTGATAAGGATAGCCTTTCGTGCATTCCAGTTGCCGTTACATTGTTGCTTCTGCTGTATGAACGTAATTTAATTTTCGTTTTCAGACATGAATTCACTCATTCTTTCAAAAACATCCACATGCTTCTTGTAGAGCCAGGTTGATGCAGTCAATGATAAATTTATCAATTAATGCTAACTCGTCAACCTTTATTATGACACATAACGATGAATTAATAATTCCTGATCATCAATTTTTACGGTAGTTTCTGTTCAGTGTTTCTGTTGTAAAAGCATTTCGCAATAAATAAAAGTAACTTTTCATTTTGTTTTTTAAGCTGATCTGAATTTTTATTTTAATTTACATACTTATATTTTGTACTTCTCTTATTTTTAGAATTATTAAATATCATTGAAATCATTGTATTTTCATTGTGCAGTTTGATTTTGTCTGCATTATAATTTGTTAATAAATTACACTCTTAAATAGTAACAAATTGTTTTTCAATATTTAACATGTTCAATATTTAATAGTGGTTTCAGAAATTTATTTTGATCTATTTTGTTATGACACGTCATCAATTTAAAATCATTTTTATTCTTAATTTTTAAATGTCTGTTTGAATGATTTATGAATTGTAAAATACCAATTTTAAATGCTCTGTTGATAATTTTCCTCCATTATTTTGTTACTTTTTGTTTCTTAGGTATTATTTTCAAATTTTATCATAATCAATTTATGTTCATTATTTTTGTTACTTTTTTGTTTCTTAGGTATTATTTTCAAATTTTATCATAAATCAATTTATGTTCTGACGATTGTGCAATTCAATTTTTAATTTATTCTTCTTTTTATTATTTTAGAATGATGTTTAAACTTATTTTTTTTGCTGTTCTCAATTTCATTTTGAATTCTACTGTATTGGGTGTTTATATCAATATTGATGCAAATGAAGAGCAGTGCTTTTTGGAGCGTGCAACCGCTGGTACCAAAATGAATCTGATGTTTGAAGTTGTGGAAGGTGGCTTTTTAGATATTGATGTTAAGGTAAAATATTTTTTCTTTGTACATTTTATTGAAGATTTGGAAAGGATTTATTTTATTATTTTAAAGTGTTTGATTTTGATGCTTTTAATTTTGGCAATAATGATAAGAAAATAATTTTTATAATAATCAGTTCATGATGGACTGGAAATAAGATTAATAAGACTGTAGTTTTAGAATGGATAGGCGTGGAATTTGTTGGTAAATGTTAATTGTTACGAGATTTGATTTCAATCCTTTTTCCAATACGTTTATCAGAGGGCTTATTTTTAGATTGTCGGTCCAGATAACAAAGAAGTTTACCGAGGTGAACGCGAATCATCTGGAAAGTTCGCATTTTCTGCGCATATTGATGGAGTTTACACGTATTGCTTCAGCAACAGGATGTCGACGCTTACTCCGAAAGTTGTTTTGTTTACTATGCATTTAATTGAAGCATATAAAACCACTGGAACTCCGGAAACGGAGAATGGTTAGTAAAAAGTTATTGCTAATTTAAGAAATTTTCTCACATTGTTCATTATATATTATTGCTAATCAAATATTGCCGATTATATATTTCTGTTCTATATTTGTTGCTTATACTTGTAAGAAATTCCATGTTCAGCTTTTTCATGTTGTAAACGATTAATCATATTTGTGGTGTAATTTAATTTCAAATAATGTTTGTTTCAAAATAGTTATTTAAATGATGATATTATTTTAGCCAACAGCCCTAAACTGGACGATATGGTTAACGAGTTGAGATCTGCCTTACTGTCGGTGAAACAAGAACAAGAGTATATGCAGGTTCGACAGAAAATTCATCGTGCAAGTAATTGATATAAATGATGAATTCTTTTTTCTTCACCATAATAATTGTTGGCATTTTCAGTTAATGAAAGCACAAATTCGAGAGTTGTAATGTGGGCTGTGTTCGAAGCGTTCGTTCTGGTTGCCATGACTGCTGGACAAATTTTCTATTTGAAAAGATTTTTCGAAATTCGCAGGGTTGTTTAGATAATTTGATTCCTGTGATGTGTTATTGTTAATTTATATTGTTATATTAAATGGGATTTGTGTTTAAAATGTTATACTATTTGCATTTTTGTGAAGATTAAAAATGCAAAACATGTTAATTGGCATTTTATTTCAATGACTAACAATTAATTGTAAAGTTGAAAAATAAATTCAGCTTTGTTTGTATAATTTTGCAATTTGTTTATTTCCACAGAAATGAGCGATCGAATAGGATACGTTCACCAAATATTATTAGCTAATTGTGTTTGATTTAATATTTAGAAATTATTTCAAAATTGAAAAACCAGACAGTGAGAAGTTACAGAAACCCAATAATGATCTTCAAGTAATATTGTAACAAAATTGCAAAAAACTTCAGCTTATTGAATTGAAAAAAAATGGTCGTTTGTAGTATACTGGCATAAATTTACGCAAGCAAGCACATCAGTTGCAGATATGTAGAACAAGATCATTTATTTATTTGGTGTATTTTTATTTCATATTTTTCCTTATTTTGCATCAAAAGCACCTATATATCATCAGTGAACCCGTTTTGAACAGCTGCGTGCTGACATCACGGAGGGAAGGACAAGTGCTTGTACGAATTGAGGTGCACGTATGCGGAATGATCCGCAGAAGCGGAGCTTCTTTTATTGCTTTTCACCGAAGATTCGAAAACGCCGACCAGCGAACGTACCAAAGCACTCTCTTCGCCGTTTGATTTGGGCACATCCATGCAGCAAAGCCGCCGTCCGTTTGTGCCGCTGAAGTTGCCACCGGCTGCAGCCAACTGACGCAACTCCAACGCACTGGCCAGACGTCTCACGCAACCGTCAGAGCCGGAGTTCTTCGCCAAGCATAGCTGCTGCTGCTGCTTATCCGGTCCAGCTCCATTCTTCTTCGACTGCTGCTGCTGCGCGACACGACCGCAGAACGGTTCCGAGTTGGGTCGTCGCTTGACAGCGGCAGATGAGTTGGAAGCATGCCGCCAGCTGGCGCCGTTGGCCAGCAACGACCGCTCAGCTGTGGGCGATGCTTCTTGAAAAACACTTTCCCAGAATTGAGTCAAGCTTCGCTTGTCGCGCTGGCAGATAGCTTGAAAGGTCGGTTGGCCGTTACCACAACGGGGCACCACCAACTGCAGCTGACCGTTGATGTTGCACTGCACGCTGGACCCCTGCAACCCCGACGGCTCGTACAAGCGTGCCGTTCGTTGGACAATACCACCACAGCTGGTCGACTTCACCGTCGTCAGCTCGTGATCAGCTGTTGCAGTTGGACAATGGCCAACGCCCGTCTCACCGTCGTCGGGCAACAACAACTGCTGCTTGTCGTTTTCGTTGCTGCTCGTCACTTCGTCGACAAAACTGACAAGCTGCACACTGCTGAAATTTGCTCCATCCCGAACCGGATGTCGTCCACTGTCGACGACGTTTCGCACAAACAGCTGAGAATGTTCATCAGCTGACTGAAAATCCCCCTCCTTCGAACCTCGCACAATCACACCCAGCTGGTGGGACTTTTTCCCCATAGGATAACTGTCCACTTCCTTGACCAATGATGTTTTCAATATATTCTCTGAAGCGGCTAACAACAACGGCGACCCTCCTCCAACAGAACAACCCAATTCTTCTTCTACTTCACCATCATTTTCTTTTTCTGAATAAATAATATTTTTCGCATATGAATCCACTGAATAGAGATGGTAAAAAGAAAAGATATCTGTACCGTTCGGTTGATCTCTCGCATATTCACCGCCATTCTCGTCCCACAGATTCACCTCGCTTTGCACATTTTCCACCGGCAAATGATTCCACAACAAATTCAAACGATTTCGACTAAAAATAAAACATCACACGCATTAGTAATTAATAAATTCCAACAAAAAAAAGTAAAGACAACAATTTCAAGTAATATATTTTACGTGTGAGAAACACTTGCCTTGCATCCAAAATGCCTTGGTAAATTTTCAACTGTTCCATAAAACCACGATTCGGAGTGATGCAATTGCGCTTATCTTTAACATAATTTAACGCTTCTTCCACCGGCATACCGTATTCTTTCATTGCGTATGCAATTACCTGTTTATCAGAAACAATAATGGATTATTTCTAGATGTATATATTTTATTTGGCAAAAGAATAATAAATTATGAAATACCGTTGATGCCGATCGACTTATACCCTTTTTGCAATGTACAAGGACACACTGGTTGATTTCTCTGATAATATTAACCAACACTGATTCATAGGGTAAATAGATTTTAAAATAAATAAATTTACTCACTTTGCTTTGGCAATAAATTTAAACGTCTCATCCCAGAATTTCAACAGTTCAGTACTTTCATCGTCGGAAATGCTGATTTTCAAATAATGAAACATACCAGGAAAAAAGTTGTCTACCTCTCTTGTCACGTTCAAAATAAATCCAACACTACACAGCAGAAGGTAATAATTGAAGAAAAAACATAATTAATATTCAAAGAAAAAATTATCAAACAAACTTGTTGTGAATCAATTCATCCCAGTTGGAAGCATTCCACTCGGTTCCCAAGTATAAATAGGGGAAAATTTTCGACGGCTTATCCATTTGGCCGAGAATGACAAGCATCTCTTGATCAATGAAATCTTTGTATTCTTTCAAATTCAACTCGAGTCGCTCTTCGAGCTTATTGCGAATCTGAAGATCGTTTCAGAAGAAGAGAATAATTTTAAAGTAAATAAAAACAACAACAACAACAGAAAACAATGTTATTACTTACATCTTTGCTTGTCACTTCGTCCAAATCCACCGATTGCATTATATTTTTCAAAGCATCACGGATCAATTTCTCCGCAGCCGTTCGTTCCGGTGGTTTGTCTTTGAAACGTTCCAAAGTGGAAACTTTGAGATCACAATCGTCTTGATACAAATAGTGCCTGAACAACAAATGAAACATTTTCACAAGCTAAATTTTCGCTTCATTCAAAAAATATCATACCATTCGCTTCTGTATGGTTCCGGCGAACAGACATGCGATTCGTAATACTGAACCCACGTATGCGTAAGACCACCGGGATAATATGGATAATTCAATGCAACTGCATGAACCTTGTGCAACGACTGATATACCGACCTGTATGTTGAAATTACATTTTTAATTACGGTATGTTTTTCATTTTTCTTTTCAAAAATATTTCATATAATAAAATAAAAACGACACAAATGGCAGCATTGAAATTATAGAGTTGCTATTATTATTCTTTACCAATAATATGCGATAATTTAAATATCTGACACATAAAACATCAATAAAAGTGACGTCAATGTACAAGGAAAAAAGTTCAGAAGAAAAAAAAATCAAGTTTTCACAACTGAAAACTACAACAAAGAAAGACCACGCCTTGAAAAATATTAAACAGTGGTTGGTCGTCTGCTGCTAGCCACAAACAGTCAAGCAACAGAAATAACAATTAAAAACGAAGTCAACCAGCTTTTTTCTTTGCTAATTTCTGGTTCCATTTTCTAAAAGGCTTCCCACTCTCAATTTCTCACTTTAAAAAATATCTCTCTACTTGTACAGTAATAATGCTTACAACAACAACAATGAAAATAAGAACACTAATCGAAAGGAAAAAAAGCTTAGTCAGTTTTTGACAACTGCCTGCCTGTTCGACTAAACAACATTTGTATTCGACATGCTGAAAACAAATTTACTTTGTAGTGCAAAAGTGGACTGACTGACTGTCAAATGAAATAAATTAAAATGAAACAATTCCATTTAAATTAATCATATATTGATCGCTGACTAATCAATTTACACTAGTTTAAATGTAATTAAGAAGCAGAACAAATGGAAACAAAATTCACTTATTACTTGCTTATAGAAGGTGTTTTCAAAGAAAAGACAACTCGATAAATCTTACCACATGGCTTGAACGGATATTGGCTTGAAAACGTGCTGACAGTGATCCGATTCGATACAAATTCCTCCATCGCTGTCCAGTGAGATTTTCGTACTTGCCCAAATTGGTAAAACGAGTCCAATTGTTGGATTCTGATCAGGACCACAGTCAATTCCAATTACAACAGATTCTTGATTATCCTGCCGACCTACGGTCGAAACGATTGCCAAATATCTTGTATTTTTACCAACAAAACTGCTCAATTTCACTGCCTTCAACAAATTTGTTAATAATTATAATAATAATACTGCTTTTATTTAGTACCATTTTCAACGTGTCTTGGGAACGCAACAGCTGAAGCATAGTTTGTAAATGTTGCTGGATTTCCCCTAGATGAAGATGAAAAAAGAAATGTAGCCAAAATAGTAAAAAACCATCATCTCAATTACTTCCTCCGCCTTCTATGGAATTGGACTGCACAGGCATCATACATTCGTGCTTGGGCAAAATCACCGCCGCTCCTCGTACGGCAAAATAACATTCACTGTAACGGAAAACGGAAACAACATTTGAAAAAGAACTATTCAAACAATGATTCAAGTGAAACAAAAAATCCATATATACACATAAGCAGTTAAATAAATTTTACAAAACATATTTCAAAAATGAAAAATATATTATTCAAAAATTCATCATTCCACTTATGATACTCAATATTGAGATAACAATTGTAAAACGTGAAAAAAAAGAACAAAAATTTTTCATCTTTTCACAGTTATGTTAAATACACTTCTGTACTTCCGTATATATACATATATATATATATATATGCATTGCGTCACTTATGACAAGCCTGCAACAGAACGTCACCACACACACACACAGACACACAACAAACAGATCTGATTGGACAACGAAACAAAAAGTAAAATAAAATAAAACACGTATAACAATGAAGTTGTAAAAAGATGCTTTTAAAATACAGACAAAGGTTTGTACAACGTCGAAAAAATTTAAATTCTATTTTGACAGAAAAAAGATTTTTTTGTTAAATGAAATTCACTTTACATACAAAGGTTATAGAAATTAAGCATCGTCTGTGTGTACTGGGGTTTGATAGACAACAAAAGATATTTGAATAATAATAATAAGAAGAACTGCTATTCTTGGACAATATCCTCATAAAATAAAACAAAGCAATACTTGACAGATAATAGTAATAATTAATGCGCATAACAGAGAGGTCAAAGTCAACAACAAACAAACAGCTTGCAATACTGTAAGCAATGATGTTGAGCAGTCAGTCAGTCGATTTGCCTCGGCTATGATTGAACAAAAAGGTCAACAGCCTGAAAATTAACTCACCATGAAAAGCACCACCAGTTGTGTTAGCTTCAAGTGATTCAAATTTTACACCAAATAAAACATACAAAAGGGAACAATTTATAATAGAAATGGACAATTTGGAAAACATTTTTTCTTCAAAGTTGACAAAAATTAAAAATTTCCACCCATCAATTAATATATTATATTAAATTTGAAGTGCACAAACAGAAGAGCGTAGTGAATTTTCAATAAAACTAGCAAACGAGCAGCTGGTTCACCAAGGCCACACCTCACACCAGTGGAACCTCTTCAACTTCTTCTGTCATAACAACACCAAAACCATCGCAAAATATGAAATGTGAAATTTTTTCAATTTTAATTCTATTCGGACAACTTTACAAAATTGTCGTACAAATCAATCTTGCTTGCCACAGTACAACATTTGCAAATGTGCAATGTGCAAGCAAAAATTAATATGCTAATCGTTTCGACGACCACAGCAACAAATGATCGAACAGACAGATATCAACGATGTTGGTCTTTTGTTTGTTTCCTTGAAAATCGAATCTCATCAGAGCAAAATGGTCGCTTTGATGAAAAACTGCAAACCCCCTTTATACAAAATATTCAGTAATTTGATTCAAAATTCACCATCACACACATTCAAAAATCCAATAACACGCAATCAATATCAAACATACAATAGTGCCGAGAATGCTTGGCACGATTAAGCATAAATCAAACACCAAAGCCCGTCCTGTTCACGTACTGGCACACATTATTAAAGTCAACATATGCAAATAAATAAACACATCGTTGAAATATCAACCGCACATCGACTACAACTTTGTATAAAATATGAGATCATTTTTTCCTTTTTAAAAACTTAGCTTTTAGCATCTTCAAGACTTACTCACGAAATTAATTTTGTTCTTCTATATTGTTACAAGTGGAATCTAAAGAGAAAACTTTCATTGAATCTACTACAACTTCAAGTTCATATGCCCTGGATCACTCAACCTCAGTGTGTGTACATTCAATTTCAGATGACTGAACACCATTTTTCAAATAGCAATTCATTGAAATGTGATTGAACAAACTTAACACAAATAAATAAATAAATAAATAAATAAACATTAATTCAGGGTAATTAAGACAAAAATTACAAAACACAAAACAATTTAAATTCACAGTGAAGTTTTTTTTAAAAAATAGTACATACCTTTGTGATCCTCCGTAACTTTGTATATCGTGCGAGCTAACTGTAGTTTCCGATAAAAGATGACAACCATCATTTCCATCATCCTGAATCAAAAATTAAATTAACAAAATAAAACAAACAATTCATTAAAAAAAGAAATAAATAATAATTTGTGTACTTGAATCAATTCAATTGTTGAACTTGGAGTAGGAGAACGCTGTACAGTCAACAAAGACATTTTTTTCAAGCCACAGTTTCAATTAATTTTTTTTTTCAAAATTCAAATCGAAGCTGAAAAACAACCAATCTTGATTTTATTTGCAAATTAAACACAACACTCCACTCAAATATTTCATTTATAAAAAATTTTAACTGCTCAACATAAAAAAACTTTCAATTGTTTTCAGATTCAAATTTATAACTGTCATATGCACAATTGGTAACACTGTTTTGTAAAAATAACAATTATTTTCCATTGAAATATAACGTTTCTTCTTCCATTTACTCATCTAAATATATAAATGACAAAAATAACTTAAAAATAAATAAAACATTTATTTTAACTTAAAAACAATCTCAAATGATATAAAAAGTGAAAAAGACAAAATCATTATTTTATTTAAAATCTTTCGTCAAAACAATAACTTACATGTGTACTAAAACATTAGCTAAAACCACGCAAACTGCGACAGTGTCGCCACAGCAAACTGGCGAGATCTTTGTAAATGGTTAATTTCAATTTCTTATTTTTTCTCTTTTAAAATGTCACATCGATATGGCAACCATTAAGCACGACCCCTGTATAAAAGGGAAAAAATTCAAATTACGACAAGAACCAGGAACCTTTCCAAAAGCATTACCTCAATAATACAGTGAATAAATAAATAACAAAAAAGAAACTCGCAATGAAAAAGTAGAGTAGCACAATGTCATCATCGATTAGATTATAACGATTCCAGTTTCATCAATAACATCTGATTTACAAATTATTCCATTTGAAAAAGACTGCATAAAATGGGACTTTTGTAACTAAAGCTAACAAAAACGTCATCGATCAATGGACAAAGTTGAGACGATTCTCAATTTCAAAGCAACATATAAACACGAATATTGACTGAAGATTCAAAAAAGAAACAATACTGCTTCTAATTTATTTAAATCAAATAACAATACAAAATTTATATGAACCTTCAGCAAAATCAGCATTGCATATGTTTACGTTGGAAAACAGAAATTCGCACCATAATTTTAATAATCGAACTGTATTCAAATATAATTTCCACCTTTTGGTTTACAGCAGTACGCCAATAAAATCATAAAGCATATAATTTTAAATACAAAAATATGTACATCTATATAAACATTTACACACGAGACAGTCATAATACATAACAACAATGGTACGAGGAATGCAATACGTTATAGTAAAAACTGAAACGCAAGTATAAACTTTATTTGTAAATATGCAACTGTCAAATAAACATTCTACTTATAGTACCGTTAAACGCAATTTCAAATTAAACAATCATCCAATAATTTGTGCTATCATAATATATGAATTTAACATTATTAATTGCACCTACAATATTTTATAAGAAAACATTAAACCAGAGATTGTTCTTTTAATAGTAAATCAATTTCCTACGCAAAATCATTTAGAGTACTGTATTTTGTATTTGCAATGTTACAGTATTGTAATACGGAGAAAATTAATTTATAGTCACAGTAATTTTTGACTTCAAATGAAAACAGTCATGCTAATTGAATAATTAAAAAAATAATCAGGCGCTACAGAATGCCATTACAGTATGAATTGCTTAATAAAAATAGAAATTAAATTTCATTGCGAGTTTATTTATGAAATTATTTTTTTATTTTATTCTAAATAAATATTATAATTCTAAGGTAGTCAAATTCACATAAAGTAAAATTTTTAATACGTCCGTCAGGCTGGTGGTTTACAATAATGCAAATTAATACAGTTCATATAGGAAATTTTGCATAAAAAAATATAACATACAATTATACGCCAGATGAGATCTATGTAAGTATCATTGTGCATTAAAAGCTTTTCATTTCACGTTCAGCGTAACATTTGTTGGTTGTTACATTTATAGATAAATCGGAGCAAACTGCTTATCAAAAGCAATATCAGTTTGCACAAAGAAATGCACACTTGCACTGTAGATAATGATCTTTAAAGGGAGGAGTAATTTTTTACGAGTGAACTTATCAGAAAAATTAAAGATTGCGACACTCCTGTTACAAGTGCATATAGAGCAGGCATTTGCTGACTGCTGTTGTAGAAAGTCCATGCTATGGTTGCACTGGTTATTGAACCCCAAGTTATAGGACCAATAGCACCGAATAAAATAATCACTAAATCGTACCAGTAGAATACTCTGTGACGACGAGAAGCCACTACAGCAATAAGACAAGCTATAAAATGAATAAACATTGAAGACACAAATGCCCAAAAAAATATCTGCATCCACATTTCTGAAACAATACAAATTAAGAGCAAACATCATGTAATAAATAAAACAACAGGTAACCGGAAAATTTGTCCAACTGGTGTGAAATGTGTGAAGAAGCCACCTGAATGTATTGTAAAATTTCGTCAGGAGTCATCCATAAAGATTTTGCATATTTTTCTTTTGATTTAAAATCAGCTGTATCAGCTGCGGTTTCATTATCTTCAGTAAAGGAAGATGCGGCGATCTCAGGAATATTCATGCAAACAGAACAGTACATTTCCTCGAGTGTATTTTGAATTGAATGCAAATTTGAAAATAATATAACTTTAAAATAAACAAATATCAATGCAAATCAATTCAAGTAGGTAAATTTTTCATAATTTGAACACTCATAAACAACTGCTGCCATCTTTGCAGCGTGGTTATTCTGATTGATTAAATCTGATTCGTCCGTCGTAACTCCTACTTTTCTGCACTGCTCTAGTTTCGTCGTTCATTTGCACTAACGTATTCATTTCATATTTATGCTACTTGAAATATAAAGAAAAGTGAACATAACTGAAAATTAAAGGATCCCAAAAGTATTTTTAGCACTGAAATACAATAATAAATAGAAGCTTCTTTTGTCATTTATTCTTAATGTTATTGTTGAAAAAACTGCTCATCTGTGATATCTATTAGGATATTTGTTGAAGAAATCAATTCAAAAATCGATCCAATGATTAAGATTTTGCAAATGCTTAATGAAACGGAGAACAATACCAAACTATGAAATATATTGAACGTTTGTTTCCATAGCGTTGCTTCACTTATTAGAAAATCAACAATTCCGGTGTGTTAAATTTACCGTATACCGACGACCTCTCTATAAGCTAAAACATCGCAATATCTTTTACAAAGATACAGAATAACGAAAAGGAGGTGGTATAGAAAAATTGACATTACTGTCAAATCAGAATTATTTTATACTTGCGTGAATTACGTTAAAATAAAAACTGACATAAAGTATTATAATATACAACATTATATCATTCTGTTTCAGTAATGAATGCAGACTATCAAAATGAAACTGTAAATTTTATATTACCTGAAAATCTTTTGCGGTAGTCGCGCATAAATTTGTAGTTTTATTCTTAATTCATAGTAATAAAAAAATTTATTTCAATACGTTAAACTGAAATATGTTATTTTATAAACGAAATATTCTATCTTTTTGTATAAGATGTATTTTGAAAGATAAGAAGCAGCTTTACAAAAGTAAATCCAGTGCAATTCATGTGGAAAAGCAGAGGTTAGTTTGATACATTAATAAATTTTGTTGTTTTTTTTCAAAAAAAGATACTAATTTTAATATTTATATTTGATTTTTGAGGTAGAATCTCATAAAAGAATTCAATTTTTAAATTGTGCCAAATTATTGCTTTGAATTCAAGTTAATAATAATTTTGAAGTATTGTATGCGCTGTTTTTTAAAATAATTCCATGTATATCATGTTCACAACTAAAAAGAAGACATTTTAATCGTAGAATAAACATTGTAGTTGTGTTTGATAAAGCATTGCCAAATAATTTGAATATAATGTTTATCAATTTTTAATTAAATAGTATTATTATTTATGCGATATTTTCTGTGAACTGTTAAAATTATTGTATTGATTTATTTTTTTGTATTTTTACATGTTTTGAGCAAATTAATTTTAGTGATTGGGAAGCAGTAATTGGTTTAGAAATACACGCTCAAATTAATAGCAAAACAAAGCTCTTCAGCAATAGTATCTGTGATTCAGAAGCACCAGCAAATACTTTAGTTTCGCCGTTTGATATGGCAGCTCCTGGGACAATGCCAGTATTCAAAGTTTAAAATTATTCAACTTCAGCATTATTCAAATATTCAAAACTGCGAACGTTAAATTTTATTAACTTCTTTCATTGCTTTATTTATTGACTAGTAGTTAGTTACGTCTGCAATGATAAAATAATATTTTATATTCATAAATTTCTGTTATCAGGTGTTGAATAGAAGGTGCGCTGAAGCGGCTGTACTTACCGGTTTAGCATTAAATTGTTCAATTTCTCGTTGTTCAACTTTTGATCGCAAGCATTATTTCTACCCAGATATGCCAGTATGTGATTTTTTATGATGTATTTTGTCGAATATTATTATTTTATATTATTTAGGCAGGTTATCAAATTACGCAATATTTTCAACCAATCGCTAAAGATGGTTATGTTGAATTTTACGTGAAAAATCACGACAAAGAAAGCAATGAGCTGTATCGAAAAAGGGTGAACATTTTACGTCTGCAACTTGAACAAGACAGTGGCAAACTTTTCTCGAATGAAGCCAACGATTGTATTTATGTTGACTTAAATAGATGTGGTAAATTTTTTATTATTATCAGAGGAGATGATTATTATTTCTTTTAATATTCAGGTATAGGTTTGATGGAAATTGTTACTGATTGTACTTTGAAAAATGGCGCTGAAGCGGCTGCATTGGTTAAAGAATTGCAGATCATGATGAAAGCATTGGACACATGTCGTGGTAGAATGGAAAGTATGCTTATTTATTAAAATAAGCTTTTTTTAAAAATATGCCATTAGTTAAATCAGACTATCAATTATTGTAATTAACGTTAATATGAATAAAAAATCATAATTTTAACGTTTAAAAGAATTTTGATTTTTCAGGAGGAGAATTTCGCGTTGATGTGAACGTTTCAGTTCGTAAATGTGGTGAAAAATCATTAAGAGTTCGAACAGAGTTGAAAAATTTAATCAGTTTCCACTTCATCTCCAAAGCTATTGGTATTCAATATTTTTCTTATGCTTATTTATTTATTGGAATTTATTTTCAGATGTAGAAATTGCTCGTCAAATTGAACTTTACGAACAAGGCGGTGAAGTGATCAATGAAACAAGATCTTACGATAATCGAGCAGGCAAAACTATACCCATGCGTGACAAAGAGGTCCATCAAGATTATCGCTATATGCCAGAACCAAATCTCCCTCCTTTGCTTGTAATTGGCAATGAAGAAGAGGATCAAAGTCAGATTTCACAAGCAAATTTTGTCAACATTGATAAATTGAAATCAGCACTTTTGTTGTTGCCGAATATTTTGAGAGACAAGTGGATTGAAGTAGACAAACTTCCATTATCATTAGCATGTTTTATATACGTAAGTGAATATACATATATGTAAAGTTATTATTGCTGTTTCTAATTTTTACACATTGAATAAAAGAAGTTACCATCTAATGCTTTTAATATAATTTTTAATGTATTGTTGTGATTTACTTTGTAAAAAAATTAAATTATCAAGGATGAAGCTGTGCTACGTTCGTATTACACTGAATGCGTGGATGTTCGATGCTTGGATCCAATTAAAGTTGCGAATATTTTGAAAAATGATCTTCAATTTGCATTAAAAACGAAACGTATGGACATTAAACGCTGGTGATTGTAAAGCTATTAATTCTTAATATATTAAAATTTATTATTATTATTAAAATTTCAGCAAAATCCCTGCTCAAGTGATGTCTTCATTGGTCGAAATGCGAATAAGGGATCAAATTTCTGTAAAAAATTTCAGTCTGGCAAGCTTTCTTTAATTAATTAATATGCAATACATTATTGAAATTGCTCATTTTTATTTTTCTTCTTTTTGTTTAAGGTGATTGACATGCTGTTAAATGAAGACCAACGATCTCCAGGACAAGTACGTATAAAAAAAGTATTTTCCAAAATTATTAAAAGTGTATTTCAAATTTTAAAATGAATTATTGTTATACATGGTATTCACAAATTTAAATTAACAGATCGTGGAAGACTTGCAATTGGCCAATATTGATGACGATCAAGAAATTTTTAAAGTATGTGAGGAGGTTCTGAAAAATGAAACGGAAGCAGTGATGAAATTTAAAAGTGGGAAGAGTAAAATTTTGTCAAGATTTCTTCGCCTGGCTAGTGTTCAGCTACGCCACAGAACATCGCCAGAAAAGCTGGAAAACATATTTTTACAACTGTTGAACACAAATCGACCCAAAGACGAAAACACAAAACAAGCCACTTGAATCTGTGATGCTTTAATTATTAAAAAAAATCATAAGAAGAATACAATTTTGTTATTTAAAACAAAAGTTTGAAAATAATTTGCATATAGTTATGCAGCAACGTCGACATCCACGCTCCTGGCAATGGAATCAATAGGTTTGTTAAGGCGAATTTTATTCTGCCGACCTCGTACAATTGTATCGTCTTTGCATAGCTCATTGATAACTTCTTCGAACAATTCACGCCGAATTGTCTTAAAAAGCAAAACACATCAAAAATATTTCATGCACATGCACATGGTGGAGTAAAATTCCATTTTACCATATCTGTACTTTCACGGATTTCAGCTAACATCGTCCTGGGACACATCCAAGTACCAAACGGTTTGCTGGTCAATTTTGCCTTTACAACAATGCGCAATTGATCCATTTGCTTTCGAGCACCGGCCGAAGTGCCGAGAGCCAAAATATTAATGTCCACTTTTCCGGTTGTTGGATCAGTAGCAGATTGTTTCAATGCTTCTTTGTAAAGTCTGAAAAATAGAAGAGAAAAAAAATTCACATGCACATACGAGCATCTCATATGCAAAGTCAACTTGTATGCTTCTTCCACATCTTTTCGCTCAACTACTGGTGAGAGTCGAATTTTAGCTCTGGCTTCTCCTAGGCGAATCAAGCTTTCCAGTTGGCGAGGATAAGCACATATCTGTCCTTGGGAAATGTTTCCACCCTGCAATAGCAACAATTATAAAATTGTATTGTTTTCTTTTTGTTTTGGTCTATACTTTTCGCATTTCGACATATTTTTCAACTAAATAATCTCTGGCTTCTTCATTTAAAATTGGAAAACAAGTTGCTTTTGCGTAAGTAATGTAGTCTTTCAAAAGGGACATGTCCTTTAAAATAGAAAAAGGTATTTATTGTCAACGGATCACGGGATACATATAGAAAATTTTCCTCACCAGAAGCTCACTTTCCGCTTCTTCATACCCTTTATGATAAAGCGACACAAGATGTGTAGCCAATCCTCGATCATAGTATTCATCTTGGGGATCGACCATCAGAAAGATCAAATCAAATCTAATTTACGACAAAATAATAAACATTTAAAATTTTAAAACAAAAAATGCAACAAAAATATTTCAAATACCTGGAAAGAAGAGTGTGAGGCAACTGAACATTTTCAAGTATAGTTTTGTTTCTATTCCACTGACTCTCAACGGGATTGGCAGCCGCCAAGACAGAAGTTCTAGCGTTAAGCTGGCAAACTATTCCCGCTTTCGCTACAGATAAGGTTTGCTGCTCCTAAAATCAGTGCAAGTTGCATGTATCAGTCTTCACAAACATAAATAGCAAATTTAAATAACAGACTCATTGACTTTAATTTAATTTTATTTATTTACTTTTAAAGCGATACAACAACACTTACCATGCATTCCTGCAATACTGATCGAGCTACTTCGTTCATTTTGTCAAACTCGTCAATACAACATACACCATTGTCACTCAGTGCTAAAGCGCCGCTGTAAAGCATATTATTTAAAAAAAAGAATTCAAGAAATGCATATCAATTACATGATCTTATTACATTCATGCAAATTCTTGGATAAAGGCTTAAAATTAAAAAAACACTTGAAAGTAAATCTTACATCTGCAAAACAAAATGACTGGTTTCAGGATCTCTGGAAACATGCGCAGTGAGACCAGCGGCTGAGGAACCTTTTCCAGAAACGTACTGACCACGAGGTAGCAAACGGTAAATGTACTGCAACAACTGGGATTTGCTGGTGCCTGGATCACCACATAGTAGAACGTTGATTTCAGATCTGGAAAAATTATATTTCAACTTTCACTGCTTAACAAATCGAAAAGATCAATTATAGAAGTGCCTGAATTTTCCTCGACCAACTTCACTCAAATCTTTCCTCGTTCCGCCAAACAGTAAATATAAAATAGCCATTTTGATTGAAGTATGCTCATATATGCTAGGAGCTATAAAGATTTATTATGAGGGATTTTTTTGCTACAAATACAGTAAAAATTTACCTAATGCATGCGCAAGCCGGTCATAAACGTCAGGCCGGGATGCCAAGTCTTGAATTTTTTCAATCCTTTCCGGCGTTAACCAGTGTCTAAAAATTTTTAAATTGAATAAAATTTAAACTAACAAACAAAAATAATTTATAACAAATATACTGGTAATCATTTTCTTGAAGCTGAAATGCTTCCATTTTTTGAAAATGCAGAACATCCACGTGAACTTTCAAAACTGGGCGACAACCGCGAAAGTTTGATCTTTCACGAACGGGATTCGCTCGATAAATACCACAAACAGTCACCCTGAGAAACGTAATACGCAGAGCAACATTAGTCTATTTAATTAAATCAAATGTGCAATTATGTTCTGATTATCACAGTTTATACTACAATTGAGAAGATCACTGAGAGAAAAATAGCAAGTGAAACAAAATACGACAAACCTATCTCCAGGTTGTACCGTATCCACCAATGCACCATGTGCATGAAGTGTGATCGAAAGAGGAGCCTGTCCAGGAGGCATTTCATCTAAAATTTGTGTAAATTATTTCAAAATTAAAAGTAAAATAAGAAAAAATACCAGGAAATTCTTGAAGTTTTATTACTTGTCGAGAAAGAAAGAGTGATTTGTTGCAAATTAAAACAAAAGTATTTTTCGTCTGACAACTTTCACAATAGTCGGGTTCTTTGATAAAACCCATATCATTCTCGACCATTGTAAAAGATTTACAAATAGCACATTCGAAAAAACCGCAACGCATCTCTGGTATAATACCTGTAGATCTAGTGACTAACCCGTTCATTGTCACCAATCGATTCACATCTAAAATAATTTTTTATAACTGTTATATGCATAAAGTATTCAACTTACCCTTGGGATCTAAAGCTCTCATGCACTGAATACGATCGCCGTTGTATGGCCTTACTTGAAGTTCATTGCGACGAGCTGTCGGAAAATATTTAGCATATATGTTATTAGCCACAAAATCCAAATATGGAATGACATCCTGAAATTGATATCAACAAATTATTTTTAAAAAAATAAAATCTTATAAAATTACCGCCGGATAAGTAAGAACCAAATAATACAAGGCTTCATCAAATTGTTTCAAATGTTGTAAATTAATTTCAAATGATGTACTCTCAGAGAGATGTACCTTGAATTAAATAACAAATTGATGCTTTAGCTAGGAATAAAAAAATTCATTCAAACGTACATTCTTGAGCAGTTCTAAGTAGTATTTTTCTGTGGATTCCATTTCATCTGTGTCGGATACTTGAAATTCTTCAATAAAATTTCCAAATTTGCCTTCCAAATCAGTCAAACAAATTCCAGTACCCCAAATGAACACACGAGTGCCTCTGCCTGACTCTTGAGATTGAACAATGGAATTTGAATTGACTGTTGGATTCATTACTGTACGGCGAACTGGCATGTTGTTCACAACGTCAGATAGAAATTCAGGTTGTCTATAATGTTCTTTTAGCTATTTTTATTCACATAATAATAATTTTAAAATTTACCCCAAATTAACGGTGACAACTGCCTCTGGTGAAGATGGTCGCTGGTGTAATAATTCATCCAATTCCAAATCTTGGAAATCACTCTCAACAATTTCTGAATTAGATGATTGCGAGGATCTAACAAAATCTGAATAATAAAAACCACTTTCAACTACATTCTCAAAACAATATTAGTCAAACTGATTTAAAGCAAAAAAAATATTTTCTTATCATTTAAAAATAAATACATAAAAATTCATATAATACCAGAGTCCACCTGCTGTTCAGAGTTATTTTCGGATGGAGGAATAATAGATATTTCATCGGCTGCTGAAAAAATTTAAGCAATCAAATCATTTCTTGTTTAACTTGAAAATGCATTTATACAAATTGAACGAAAGTAACACAAAGATTAAGAAAACATAATTATCCAAATATCTATTATATATATATAATTTATTTATATTTAACAGCTGAATTACAATAATGCAATTAAGATATTTTAAAATTTCAGGCATATTAAAACATCTTTAAGTTGCTGAAAACAATTATTTCAAGTAATGTTCAAATAAATAAAACATATGCAAAGAAAAAGAAATCAGTTTAAAATTATATAAAAGAAAGTTGTCACAAGGTTAAATTAGTGGAAAAATTGTGTTCACAGTAACGGCAACCACATTTTTGCAATTATACACAGTAATAATAATAATAATATAATATACCTGAACGTTGCGAAACATTTTGTGAAGCTAGACGACTCTGAGAACGAGTCGATCTTCTACCTAAATACAAAAATGTCAACCCTATCACAAATAAAACATTTTTATAATTATTATTTTAAAATATTTAATAAATTATAAAAACAATAAGCAATAAGATTTCAATGCAGAAATTTCATCAGTATAAAAAAATACTAAATAAAAATGAAACTAAAAATTGACTTGGACTATTCATTCCACTAGAATTCTCGCTTGGAGTACTACGACGGCTACTGCTTGGGCGACTATTCTGGCTTGAGGATGCCCCGCTGCGAGTACTTCTGGGCATAATGGGTGTATTGAATATATTTCTAAATGAAAAATTCAAACCAGGTGAGAAAATTTGGCAAAAAAAACTAAATTTCGTTAGCCGTTCAAATGTAAAATGAAAATGCTCATGGAAAAACAGAAAAGGCATTCCGTATAGTTTCAATAAACATAGTTAAACATAATAATTAAGGACAATTAAATGTTCATATAAATAACTTTAGATAACGAATGATAACGCAATTCGCACTGATAAACAGCCTATTTCGTCAGAAAAACGTTGCAAATGTAATTAAACGATGATGAAAAGTTTCTGAAATGTACAAACTGAAATCAGATACATGTAACTTGAAAAAAAATATTCCAAACCAACACTGACAATCCATTAGCTACCGCCCTAAATACGGTAACCTACAAAAAATGAATAAGTTTTAAAAATGCAGATAATACCAAAAAGTTTGATGATAAATATGCTGTGAAGATTATATTTCCTTAAATAAATCTGTGTAATAATTTTTGTACATGAATAAAAAGAACTTCATAATTTACGGTAAACATTTATATTTAGCTCAAGGTTGATTGCAATATGTAGACGACAGAAATGGGGTCTGTATTCAACAGAGAACCTGAGTGTCATTAATAATACGGTAGACCCGGAAGTGACGTAATAGGGGATTTTGCGTGGTTGCTTGCGAGATAGTGTCGTGGCTTGTCGTTGTTAGTAGTTCGCCTTATAAGTCGGATTGTCTAACACATTGGACACTCCCGGCCTTGCAATAACAACTCAGACATACAGTCCACTAACATCGGAGACGAGTGACTTGTTGTTTCGCTCGTTACATTCTGGTCCTCCGAGCCGGAGTAGTGGAATAATCAAGTAGAAATCTCATCGTTGCAACACACATTCCCATTTTGAGTCGATCCATCATGAAAGCTGAGAGCATAGTGAGCAAGACCGAAGTTCGAAGGGCGAAGCTGCATGTGATGATCGATCAACTGACGCAACTCTGTAAGGATGCGTCACATCCCGATGACCTCCGAGAACTACTTGATGACGTGATGGCGTTTCATGACAAGACGTTAGAGATGCAATTGCAGTTGGAAGCGGCGTTGACGGGTGAGGAGCGAGATCAAGAGGCCAAGCATTGGGTGGCGCTCTCTGAACGGACCCAGATAGCTCGCAGAGAAGCTCGAGCGAGGATTCGACAAATGGAAGGCTCCTTGTCTGATTGTTCAGCTAGCTCCAACGATCTTGGCCCCCGCAGTGACAGCAAGACAGATGTAAAGGAAAGGCTCCCGGAACTGAAGATGCCAGTGTTTTCGGGTGAAGTGCTCGAATTCCCAGCGTTCTGGGACCGCTTTCAGGGATGTGTCCATAATCGGACGGATTTGGACGACGCCTCGAAGTTCTCGTACTTGCTGTCCAGTTTATCCGGTGAAGCTCTGGCTGCGGTTGAAGGGATGCCACGCTCTAGCGCAAACTACTCACACGCCATGGAGTTGTTACAAGAACGTTTCGGACGTACAGATGTCATCGTACGGGAACATGTGAAGGCAATTTGGAACGCCAAACCGTGTAGCGACTCAGGAGCTAGCATACAGGCTTTGGTAGACGAGATAAATCGACATCTCCGATGCCTGACCGCCCTGGGAAAGAATCCGGCAACGGGCGAGATGACGGCGAATGAAGCCTTCCTGCCGCTTCTTGCGGAAAAGTTTCCTGAGGAGATTCGTCTGGCATGGGACGTTCACGTGCAGTCGGTTTCAGGCACGAAAGGGGACTTGCCAGAGTTTCTCAATTTCGCTCAGGTCCGGGCGGCAGCGAAGCGTGCAGCGGCTGCTTCTTCAGGCGGAAGAGGACTCGTCAAGCAGGACGACCCGAAGCAGCAAGATCCCGGTCCAGGTTGTCAAGAGCGGCAGCGAACTCGCCAAACGGAGAAACGGGCGGCAAGGGGTGCCACAACTGTCCTACACGCGGCTGTCAACAGC
>NW_003526943.1:10851462-10852173 GCF_000181795.1 Trichinella spiralis
GGGGGCCTTAATAAGAGCATAATAATCTCCCAAAGCCAACGGCCAGCTGACCTAAGTCATTCAATCAATTTGTGCAGCCGTTTTACATTAAATAAAATAATTTTTACATAATCCGCGAGTTTTATTTTATCGTGTACTTGGCCTGGGCAGAAAAGCTAATAAAAAAATGCTCTCGTTAAGGTGGTGGTGCAGATATAGTTAATTGTCTAACCAATTATTTATTTGATATATTGTACAGCAGGGCGGCTGCAATAAAAAACGGACAGTAGGAGGCGCCCAAATATGTCAGTTAACTGCCACATGATCAAGGTTAGAATTGGTTTAATGCGCGTATTTTTAAATTGAAAATACTCCAATTTAGTGTATTCACGAGCAGTCATTTAAGTGGGTGATTTATCACCGAGAATTTTTCCTCCAGGCACAGCCGCTTCCCTCACGCCAGCGGGCACACAAACAGTCAGAGCAGATTTATATATCAGGAGAAAAATCGGTAATGGACCGAAAAAGAAACAAGGAAGAAGATAAGAATACTCCTGGACACTGCTTATTTATATTAGTTTTTTATTTCATTGTATTGTATTATTTAGTTTTTTCCTTTGTCGTTGTTTCTACTTTGTTAATGCCGTTCACTGTTGTTTTTTACTGTTGTTGTTAGTGCTGTTGGCTAGTGAAAAATAAAGATAACTATTTAACTTATTTTTTGTGTTATTT
>NW_003526943.1:10852183-10852912 GCF_000181795.1 Trichinella spiralis
GGGGTGTGGCTGATAGGTAGGAAAAAATCGTGTTTGAACGTTTCATACAATTTCATATAAAAATACAGTCGAAACTTTAGTAAAGTGCATAAGATTTTGGCCGAAAAAAATTCCCTGTAGTTAATTAAACGGCAAAATAATGGAAAATAATGGAAAAAAGTTAAAAGTAAAATTCTTTGATTGCTATCAGGAAAGATTTTCAGAGAACAGTCTGCACAGTGAATTTGAAGCAGCTTTAACTGCTATTCTGCTTGGTGCTGTCCATCGCTGAATATTCTGATGATTAGCTAAAGGCGATTTTAATACAATAGAAAAATCAACAAGTGATATATTGTCCACAGCTGCAGTTGTCTGCTAAAACTAGGCATGGCAACTGATAATTTGTTAGCATTTAAATACTTTTCTAATTTCCGGCTAACTGTTCTCTGAAAATCTTTCTAGCTAGCAATCGAAGAATTTTATTTTCAACTTCAGAAAGTTTTTACCTCTTTCGTCAGTGTTATTATTTTCATTCTTCTGTTTCATTTAAATAAAAAATCTGCAATATTATTTACAACTTAAAAAACAAATTTATTTATATATTTGGTGTAAATTATAAACTTTCTATTTTTTACATCTGAACGAAACCGACTAGGGGCGTTGGGTTGAACGCTTAAAATTGCCCTTCTGTTTTTCAATTTCCACCTTGGCAAACCTTTTTAATGTATAATTTTTAAATGGATAACGAAA
>NW_003526943.1:10853564-10853761 GCF_000181795.1 Trichinella spiralis
AAGTTTATACTTTTTCATGATCAGCATTCCCGAAAATAATTTTTATCATTATTCTATATTTTATTGTACCAAAGTGACGTTATATCAAATGCGATAGTCATAATTCAGAAAAAACAATACAAAAAAGAAGTTAAATAGTGATTTTTATTTTTCACTAACCAACAGCAGCAGCAAGAACAGTAAAGAACTGCCAACAA
>NW_003526943.1:10854303-10859524 GCF_000181795.1 Trichinella spiralis
CCAGTTCTGGATGCGACATATTATATATTATACATAAATCTGCCGCCACTTTTAGTAAATAAAATTTGTTGCCTGATGAAATTTATCAAGATTGGATGCTAACTTCCCGGGTGTAATATCAGAATACTGAATAATCTGTTTGAAAAATCTGGAATGTTGTAGCAACACTTCTAATTTCCGGGTTACAAAGGGCACTAATGCTAACGTTACGCGTTAGCTCGCAATTTCACTTAATTTTACGCATGATTTCACGCATATGCCTTTGTCAAACATTCTTCGCGTTTCTCGTCATATCGCATATGTTGGTAATGGAGATTTTAATACAAAGGGAAAATGCACAATTGACAAATTGCTCACAGTTGCAGCTTCCCAGCTAAACCATGGAGTGTTCTTGATTTTACTGGGAGTGTTCTATTTAAATCTTTCTTGTTTACAATCCAAGAATTTTACTTTAATATTTACAAAGTTTCTTTCATTACGAAACAATCAGTATATGTATTTTTATACATGTCGATTAGTTTTGCTGTTTGTACGAAAAATTCTGTTTGACGTTCATACATTTCATATAAAATACAGTCGAACTTGGTTAAGTGAACATTGAATACGTGCATAAGATTCTGGCTGAAAAAATTCCCTGTAGTTAATTAAACGATAAAATAATGGATAAATGCATGGAAATTCTTTCGAAATTCCATGCTGACTTATAACCAAGTTTAAATGTAATTTGAAATGCAACATCCAACAGATCAGCTACATCATAAGCGCTGCTTTTGATGCGGAATGTTTAAATATTTCGTTATCATTAAAATATACATTGAAAGGTTGCAACTGGAAATGAAAACAGATGGCAATTTAAGTGTTCACCAACGCACTAGTCGGTTTCGTTCAGATGTTAAAATAGAAAGTTTACAATTTACACCAAATATATAAAAAATTTGTTTTTTGATTTTTAAATAAAATTCCAGCTTTTATTTTTTATTTAAATAAATAAAATTTAAATAATAAATTTAAATAAAACCCCATAAAAAAGTGATGAGAGGTTTGTAGAACGTGGTAATGAACAACGCTATATCTCTCTTACATTACAGACAAGGTACATAGTGCAAATTCAAGTAATAGGATTCTTTACAAGAGGTCATTTATGGAATAAATCGCTTGCTAATAGCTAAATAAATTGACAAAAAGTAAAATCAAAAACAGTGAAAGCTGAATGAAATCTTATGTATTCAACCCACGGTTTAGTGCAAAACAAAATGAGGGCAGTGCAACAAATGAAAAATTTTCTAAAAGCATCACATACCCACTTGTATAAAAATATATAAATATATTTTTTCATGAATTAAAAATTGTAGTTTGTTAAACAGCAAGAATGCTATTCAATAATCTAGAAATTGTTCAGTAGATGTTTATGATTAGTAATTAAAATCGGTATATTTTTTGTCAACTGAAAGTGACAATTTACACTCATTCTGATAAAATTAGCATTCTGGAGTAAAATGTGATCACAAAAGCTTTTTCGTTATTTCAAAGCTTACAGTAATTTATAATGACATTACAAGGAACAAGCAAAGAAACATTTGCTATTTTAAAGGCAAAACTTTAACAGAACATTTATTTTGTTTGGCCTCAAGCTGTTTGGTATGATAATTTATAAATGCGCTAACTTTCATTTAACAAGCAGCAAAGCTGTTAAATAATACCGTAGATTTTAATCTCAAATTTTTATTATTGTTGTTATTGATTGGTTCAGAAATTGAAAAATGAAGTTGCGTTGCTTTATTACAATTCATTATTTAGCTGAAGGTTTTATTACTGCAAAGAAATAATGAGCTGAAAATTTTCAATTTTTCGAAAGCCACAGTTGTTTAACTAACTAGGTGTGGTGAATAATAGAAGTTTAACATATTTTACTTGAAAATTCCTTTTTATTTTAAATAAAAAAGTGCATTTGCATAATTGCAAATTTGGTTTTCATTTTTCTCACTGAAAAGGCCAGTTTGAAGTGACCTATAATTAAATGTTGGAATGTTCACTTTCGAAAGCGTCATAAAACTGAATAATTTATAATAATTACGGAAAAAACAATTATTTAAAGCTTTAAACATCTAACTTTATTGAAAAGTTTTTCTAACATATATACGTTTTTTGAAAGCATGCAAAAACTTATGCTTGATGAAAAGAAAATAATGATTGCAACACTTTTAAATGCAAACTATTTTTTTACCGTTGTAATTCTTTATGTTAAATGTGCATTTTTGCCCATATTTTTATGGAATAACGTTGAACATTAGACTGCTTTATGCTTCACTAAGTTTGGAAATGAATTCTGAAATCGATTTTTCAGAATAATATTTGAGTATAACTTTAATAAATTATTTCAAATCAACATCAAAGTAGCATCTTTTATTATTCAACAACAAATAATAACATGCATAATACACATTACAAATGCAATTAATGAATATACAGCACAGTACAAAATATGAAATATATATGAAATTAATATAAAGTCATCACTTAAATGTGCAGCGTCACAATTAACAAGTGATAGGGCTTCTTCTTGTTCGTGACATGAACTTCATCATCAGCATCATCATCATCATCATCATCATCATCCCCATTTCATATCCACTATCATCCCGTTTTCATCAGACATAAAGAAGATCACGTGATATCTGATAGTGTTCACTTTCAGTATCTTGTTCTTTTGCTTTTTCTTTATAAACGCGCCAATGTCTTTTAGCTGAAGCTGTTTGCATCACGTGCTTCATAATGTTCTTTGTCTTCGCCCAGCAAGGAAAATATTGAACTCTTCTGCTTTATCTTGTATAACGATCAGTTTATGTCCATTGAAGGAACAGCAGTGGCCTTGTGCAGGCATGGTTCCTGCAGTTCCATATTCGTTGCTTATTTCTTGACTGTTTTCTTCATTCTTTTAAATTGCTGACGTTGCCTTGACAATGGCTTCTACATTATTTTCAATTTCAAGAGTAGTTCTGACTCTTAGCAATTCACGTTCACACAGGAACTCAGAATCGAGTGTTTGAAACGTTGTGGTATTGAATGGATCAAAGTTGATGATGATGCTGCTGTGCAGATTTTAGAGAACTTTTTAACCTTTCCTTTCAAATCGTCGATGGGATCATAAATATGAAAACCACAGAATTATGTGACTTTCCAGAAGCAGTAGACGCCTGCTGATCATATGAAAGAAATCAACATTGTTTCTTGACCGTTCATTTATAGTTCAATTTTAATTTCATCCATCCAATTAAAACAAAGTTGAATATATTAGAATTTCCTTCTCATAAATGGGAATATGAAATTCACCTATTCTGAAATAGGGCATAAATAATAACTTCCTGGTTCCATATTATATTGCAATTTCTTTTTCTTCTTCTGCAATAAACTGAATTTCAAGTGTTCAGCTGCCAATGTCCTTGTGTTGATTGCCTTCGAGATCTTCATTGCCAAAAGCCTTTTTAATATGTTCATGAAGTTAATTCTTCCTTTTATTATACTTTTTTGAAATATATCAATTAACGCACAAATCCATTTCAGAGTTGAAGCAGTTATACACTTTCCACAGAAACAGCTGAACTTCTTTTATCTATCTTGTGTGGTCCAATTTTATGTTGAAACACTGCATGACAAATGGCCTATTGAAACTAGCGGTTGCGAAGCAACAACCAGTCTGAACACCATCCGCCTGCGCTTCTGCGTGAGCTTCAAATGCGCCCTGCTTTTATACATGCTATCAGCCAATAGTAATGTTCAGCAAATGAAATGTCACTTTGACAAGCATTTCCTGGAATGATTATTCAATTCTGACGTTTCATTGGTCAAAATATTTCCTTGAAATTGCTACTTCTACCTTTCGCTTGTCTTATATTTTTTCTTTTGTTTTAACTTTCAACAACTACATATACGCCGTTGTCTGCTTTTCGGGATAATTTAGCACTGTTGCGCCAGACTGTAGATTTTTTACATAAAATTCTTTATTTCCCGGAATTGTTGCTAAGATTTTGTTGTTTGAAGGGAAACTCAAAGTAACACAGAGACGAAGCAAATTAGCTAATCTATGAATTCTTTTGAAAAAGTTTTTTAAATGTTGAACATAGAGCAAGGTTAATGTATAGCATTAGCTTAAAATGAAAATTTTCCAGCCTTGACAAGCATTTTTAACTTTAATTAATTAATTTAATTAATTAAAAGTGTGTAAGCTGAATAATAAAAAGAAATGCTTTTTTATACTGTTGTCAGTTAAAACAGTTGACAATAAGAAACTAACATTTAAAAATAAAAATTTTCTGTGTAATTTTAGAAAAAGATCAGCAAATTACAAGCTCAATCCTATTAGGCAATTTTGAAATTTGCAACTGATTCGACAGCAAATACTACTGCTCTGTAACACATTGAACTTCACTACCATACACTGACTGTGATGAATGCGCAAAGTTTTTAGTAAACATTTTTTGTGAGTTTCAGTGTTGCGCTTAAAAAAACATTATTAAAAATATGGCATAAGAAATATATGGGAAAAGAGTAAAAAACCTGGCAATGTAAAAAAAATTAATGGGTAGATGGAGGGTTTACTTCTATTATATCACAGCCACTTTGTTGTGCTTTAATATCTTGATTTGTTATTTGATTATTTGATTTGTTAATTCATTACTTGATTTGATTATCAAAATTCACATTCACGCTAACAATTGCTTACATTTTCTGGACAAGATAATACTGGTTGCACCAGATAGCAGAATTTTCAGACAAATTCTGAATTTGTTCGCAAAATACCCGGAAGTGTTGCTATGATTTTCTGCGATCATTGCAACATTTCAACAATTGTTGACGGGTAGTTATTGATTACCGCTGATTGGTTTAAAATGCGGAAGTTGCAATATGTTTACCATGACATTTAGCCAGTAACTTTCACGTCTCTGCTTTATAATTTTTAAAATTTGTTTTTCCATTGACTGTTTTATTGCAATTGTAGTCTGTGTAGCAAAAGACATAAGAAAAAGAAAGCAGGGATCACAATGAGCCGAAATTTATTATATAATAATTTATTTTTTCATTTTTAATATGCAACTGTGGGGTGGTTTTACTCGGTCTCACTTTTCTCTTATTGGTCTTTGCCCACGCTATTTTATTGGACCGTCAAATCTTTGTCGTATTGGTTTTCATTTTATTGGACCGTGAAGTCTTTGTCATATTGGTT
>NW_003526943.1:10859534-10859816 GCF_000181795.1 Trichinella spiralis
CAAAACGTATGTTTGTTGGGCAATTCCCGGAAATTGACACTACGCAGAGCAGTAATGATACCGCCTTTTCATTGAGTGAATATATGTTCAACAACACAACTCTTAGCGACAGAGATTTATATATAAAATCACTTCCGGTTTGAAATAAGGTGAACTGCTGCAGCAACTGCCGTCGACAATTTTCCTTATCATATTGCATAAGGTTACTCTCGTGACGCGCCTCGTTATTTGTAGCAGTCGATTCAACGGCTTTTACCAGTTCTGGATGCGACATATATATAT
>NW_003526943.1:10861758-10862520 GCF_000181795.1 Trichinella spiralis
TCTGACGCGTGCCTGTAAATTTCATTTGCAGACACTCCTTTGCATTTTATTTGTCAAATATTATTTCATTCTATTTATCAAATTTTATTTTATTATATTTGTTAAATTTCTTTCGTTTTATTTGTTAAATTTTATTTCATTTTATTTGTCAAATTTTATTTCTACCTTTTGACTGTTTTATAATAATTCTGTTGTTCTCAGATTGAGGAAAGTAAGATAATGAAATTTCGATGAAAAAATAAAAATACAATACAATACAGACTGGAGCAAAATGGCGTTTTTTATATTGTATTAATGTAAATATCACCTATGGAAGAATTTGGCAATACTTTTGTTTCCATATTCATTGCAATGTGATGAATTTTACATACCAAATTACATTTTACATTTTACATATACCCAAATGCGTAGGTCATGGTTTTATTTATTTGAGAAGACATTAATCAAACTATTTTTACATAGCAC
Source organism: Trichinella spiralis (assembly GCF_000181795.1). NCBI lineage: Eukaryota > Metazoa > Nematoda > Enoplea > Trichinellida > Trichinellidae > Trichinella > Trichinella spiralis. The sequence continues at coordinate 10,862,224 of NW_003526943.1, forward strand.
GGAATCTCCTGATCTATCGTACTTATACCGCTTTATTCAGCATTACAAAGTATAACATAGTATAATACGAAACAACAGTATAACATAATATAATACAATACAAACGAACAATATAATAAAACAAAACATCATACAATAGAAAAGCAATAAAAAACTGTACAGGAGTAAATAAAAATAAACAATGCAGTTGTACAGGAAAAGCTGGCACTCAGTAATTATCCGCCTCGGGTACTAGGTACGCCACAGCTCTTAAAAACTGCTCCAGTGTACGCGTACCGCTGTTATGCGTTGCTGCAG
>NW_003526943.1:10862530-11147102 GCF_000181795.1 Trichinella spiralis
CCTCCCTCCCTCCCTTTCTCCTCCTCCTCCTCCTGCCCCACCCCTCCCTGTCCAAGAACACAACAACAACAGTCGGTCGATCTTTTCCAATATTCGTGTAAATTCAACTTTTCCTCATCGTTTGTTCATGCTTACATAATCAGGGAAATTCCACAATATTGAAAAAGTCCCATTAAAAGATTCAATTAAATTAAATTTCAAAAAAAGAAAACAAGCAAAACACCACCAATATAATCAAAGAATAAATAAAATTTGGACAACGCTTCGTTGTTCATCTTGCGCAACTAGTGTTCGCTAGTGGTAGTAGTAGTAGTAGAATCGATTGCAGAAAATTCGAATGAAACGTATGCAAACCGATCTCCTATTTGTCTAAGTGAAATTAATGGAAAATTTAAAAGGGAAATCAAAAGAAAAAAATGTTCACTAAAAGCATTATTTTACGAGCTCATTTTTAGATGTTCTTATTCAAAGGTGGTGAACAAAAGAACAAAGAAAAAAAATAACAAATTCAATCGTAATTTGCACCGTTTTCTACAAAAAATATCTTTCGATGAGCAGGTTAATATGGACTACGGTAGTTTATTTATTGCTCAAAATGCTGCTATTCTTTTTGTTTGAACGAAAGCAATCGACGAACAATTTTATCGACGAACAATGGAATACTTCGAAAATTCTAACCGCTGCAAACAGAATAATCGCGCGCACCACACACACACATGCAAGCGTACATACAAATGCACACAATGCCGATCGTCAAATCAAAAAATGCTATATTAGGATAATATATATATATACTTTGTTTTCCTTAACAACAACCACAACAATTTTTATAATGCTAAAAATGCGATAAGAAAATTTACACTTTTAAGTGTACAAGTAAGCAATGGAAAAAGAAAAAATAAACCACAAAGCACATCACTAACGTCAATCATTGTTCAAGCAAATTCAGAAGATAAAAAAAAAAGAAGCAGGAAAAGAAGGAGAAATTCAATCAATCAATTGTGCATTGAAGAAGTATTATAGAAACAAAAGTGAAACTGAAGATAGGAAAAGCAAAAACACTGCTAGCTAGCGAACCAAGCATCGAAATAAGCGACCAGTAAAAAGCTTGAATTTCACCAACTTTTGTACTGTGTGCTTGTAATAAATTATTAATTATGGAAAATGAACAATTGGAATCAATGTGCAAGAAACAACATAACGAATTGTTCATAGTGGAATAGCATTTTCACACAAGCATGTTGGAGAACACAAACCGATTGATCGAGACGATTATTATTATATTGTCTTATTACTTAAATGTGGCAAGAGTGAAAAAAAGCAAAGTAAAGAAAAATGTAGCGTTGAAAATTGAAAAAAACTTCATCACATAGACAAAAGAGAAGAAATTATTAACAATTCATCATTTCACCAATTGTCAAAGAGGGAAACAATTTTTACAAAAATACAATTTATAATTTGTCAAAATGATATTTTTCTTTCATTTATAGATATTAAAAGAAAAAACAATTCTTTGTATTCCGAACCTGTAAAGATGCATTTCCGTTGGTCAGACGTGATGTAAGTTTCTTCATTTTCTTTGCCAAATCTTTGTCAAAAGTGTTCACGTGATATCATGCGTTGCCGTTATGAATAAAACAATTTAAAAAAAAGAAAAGAAAAAAAAATAATAAAAAACAAAAATGTTGCTTTTATTAAAAAAATAATATAATAATATGTTTTTTTACTGTTTAGAAGCAAGAAAACTAAGTTTGAAAAAAAATTTCCGCACAAATTTCTAAAAAGGAAAAAAAGCACAAAACAAAATAATAGAAAAAAATGCCAGTAAAGCAATCAGGCAATAATGATGATGATAATTATAATGATAATGATAATAATTGAACAAGTTTGAACGCAAAGCGACGTTTGCAAAAGCGCAGCTGCTGTGTTATTAGCTGCTTGCTGCTGCTAGTTGGTCTCGCAAATCGGCGGCGTTCGGCACCAATTGAGAAAAAGCAAGCCAGGAACTGCCGAATCGACCGACCGACCGACCAACGCCTAGCGTACATGCGCCTACTGCCGCACCCGGCGACAGCTTGAAAAACACACTTTACAGTATGATTGAATAAAAATAACTAGGTTCCATGGGTGTTGTGAAATTCATTATACGACAAATTGAGAAAGGAAACAAAACGAGCAAGTTGAACAGCAATTCTTCTTTTTTTCAACAAGACAGCTTCATTTTCAAATTATCATCCATAATTGCTAAAAATTGAGCAGTTTCTTCAAGGTTTTTTTTTCTTCAATTTTGAACATTTACAATCTTTACTTCAATTACAGACAATCGCAGCTTGTATAAAAGTCTACGAAACAAAGAAAATAAACAAATAAATAAATAATATGAATTTTTGATTAACTGTGCCGAGTTTTGCAATCAATCGTAATGATCATTGATCAACGTTGTCAATGCTTTTGTTCAAGGGATGGTTTTGTTGAGATTTTTTGCACAATTTAAAAAAAAGCGTAATAGCAATTATCTCGAAGAGAAAAGAAAAAATTGCATGATCATTATTATTAAACTTTTAACATAACATATGGAATTTTTTCAAAGGCAACTATACAAATGTAAGGATATGCTTTTATTTAAATTTGAAGAAATTCATTTATAAAATGAACAAATATATATATTCTTTTATTGCATATTCCCTTTTTTTAAGATAAATTGGGATATCATTATGAAATTACTATTTGGAAATTTTGTTCAACGAACGTTCAAATAAATCATTCAGTCAGGAATTTTTGAAACGCATCATTCTAATTTTGCTTCACCGCTCGCTGTTCCATTGGAAACATGCATATATATATATATATATATATATATATATATATATATATATATAATATTGAGTAACAACATCTTGTTAAATTTGTTCAATATGAATATCAATTGCAACTATCACTTACTTTACTTTGCCATTAATCAACAAAACCTCTCTGCTCTTATCTGAAAGTTTTCAAGTAAACTTTGAAATATAACAATAATTTTAATATCTTTCTATTTATAAAGATTTTATTAAAATTTACCACTAAGCAAAAAAAAATTACATGTTTACAATAACAAAAATAAATAATACAATATAAGAAATGAAAAAAAAAATCTTTCTTTTCCACTTTGCTTGCGGCTTTTTATATTTTACATATTGAAAAATTTGCATTAGTAAAAGGGGAAAAATACAACAATACTCAAGAATAATCGATCAATAATAATAATTGAGAAAACAAACATAATAAGAAGTTTTCAATGCATTTCCAATTTCACATGCTATTGAAAATTTTATTATTTTAATTGACCAGTCGGTCAATAAATTTATTCTTTCTTTTTTGCAACCTGCTTTCATATTTGAGTATATTTGAACGTGATAACTATTTCATCAAACTCTATATAAATATAAATATAAATAAAACAATCACACACAATTAATGCATTAACAATGCACATCTGGCCGTCAAAGGTGGCATTAAAAATACTGACAAAAAAATTTGCTATAACAAGCTTAATGCTAAAAAAATTACATTGTCTAGCTTGTAATAATGTTAAAAACATAAAAATAAGCATAATCATGCATTTCATTTTTCTTAAAATAAATCTTGAACAGAAAATTGTTTTGCACGAGTTTGCATTCAAAAAATTTTTAAATTGATTATCAATTCTACATTTCATCTCGCGTCAGAGCAATTTTAAAAATACACTTGCAAAATTATTAATATTATTCGATAATTTTTATTTGAATAAATCTGAGAAAAAAAATTAAAAGTCAACTAACTGTTCAACAAGATATTGGTGAATTGAATTTCAACTTAAAATACATATACAGCATTGAAATTTTTGTTTTTTTTCATTTACAAAAAAAGTTAATTATGAAAAAAGGCATCCCAAATGAAAAAATTTGTAAAATAAGGAAGACATTTCTACAATAATTGTTAAATTAAACAAATTATCGAAGAAAGACAAAAAAAAAGAAATCGCCATTCATACGCAGTTCGATACGGATATGAGCGGATTTTCAGAATATACAGCTGACAGCAATCTCAGTTGGTCACTTTCTTGTTTGAAACTCAACGCCACTCCCATAAATGGCAACGTTTTGCTTCTTGTAAGAAATTCACAATTTCTTATAAAAGTCACGTTGAATCTTGAATTTAAATTAAAAAAATAAACTTTTCCAGCATGGTGAATTATATATAAATATAATACTTTGCCGGTGGGTGTCTTTTCGCCTCTGCTCCTATGAACCACAAAAAATCACTAATTCTCCACACTTGTTCAGCGTTATCATCCTGAATATAATTTTATTATTATTATTATTATTCTTATTATTATTGTTTTAGTTATGAAAATCAATTTCACATTTCACCTTTTGATTTCGAAAAAGCATCAGTTCATTTGGGAAAAGTGCCAAGTATCGTTTGGCAAACGACTTCGTCACACTAACATAAGCCGTACTCCAAGGTGATGATGATGTAAATTTAGTTGCGTACTGAAATAAATAAATTTTAAACTTTGATTTAAAAAAATTCAACGGATATTATTTTTTTTAAAAATCAGCTCACATCGTTCAACTTTGATGAAATTGAATCCCCTTTGACGATCAAATAATTACCAACACGATCTCCCAGAGGCCAAGATATCCAACGCATGATGATATCAAAAACAGATTCATCCGACGGTACTAGACGTTCTGAAGATGAAAAAACTATTATCAGTGTTATTAATAAAATGGAAAAGACGAAACAGAAAAAGAATATTTCAACGAACCAAGTTGCCCATCACAGATAACTTCAAACAGTGCAATTTGGGATGGCAACGATGCCACGCCGCGTGATCGCACGTATTCACAAACATTTTCGGCAGTCAAATCCACACCCACCTGAAGCAAATAAATTATAAAATTAAAATTTCATTACTTCAACTAGAAGAATACAATGACAGTATTTTCGTCTTTAGATATAGATTTATATATATACCTTGATGTTGAAAGAAATTCGATCCTTTTCCAAAACGTGCAAACAATGCAAAATTCCACTACTGACTTTCTACAGAAAAATAAACAAATAAAATCACAAGTTTAAAATATATTCAAAAACCAACAACTTTTGGAGTTCCTGTAGGACTGATGAGCTTTTTCTTCGCTTTTTGTACTAGCGAATCTCGTCGATTCTCCTCTTCGCTGATGTTGAACAAAATTTCATAATTTTCAATCAAATCTGCCATAACGGTGAACAGTTTCACGCTATATTGAAAACTGATTTTATCTTTGTCATCGTCAATCTGCATATGAAAAAACATAATAAAATAAAATATAATCATGTGAAAATGTGGCCAGTGTATAATCTATACTTGATTCATGCGAAAAATTGTCGGACTGAAAATGCAAGCCAAATTTTGCACGTTCATTTTGTTCGTCTCACTGAACTGAGTCACCTCTTTCAAATGACCAACAAGCTTGCGCAACGTTGAATAATTTATTCGACCAAGCTGCCGAATTGCCTCATCATAATACCTCAGTCGACATTTCCACTCGACCGTATCTATGATAGCAATGCAAATTATTGGTTTATTTCAAAAAACAAACAAACAACAACAACAACAATAATTCAATAATTTCAATATTTACCGTTGATATGATTAAGTAAACTGATGGTGATATTTTTCGGTACCAAGGGTTCGTCTACTGAAGCGAGAAACTTTCGCAGAACACTGGTTACAGTATGCACAGAATGTTCATGAGGCAAAAGGTGAGTTGAAAATGGATCTACAAAAAATTCAAAAGCATAAAATAGATGGAATCGAATCAGAACAAGAAAAAAATAAGAATAGCAACCAACCGACAATCAATTTGGAATAAAGATCGTCAATTTTGGAAACAGTACCACACATGCGATGAATACCTTCAGTTTCCAACCCTGCAACCATCGGAAGATAACAACAACAACAATAAAAAAAAAGAAATTATCAGATAATAATCAAAAAATAAAATATCCTTCTACCGTAAACAGAAATGAAATTAATGCACTTTTCCACAATCATTGGTACATTGTCAGAAGATAATCGTTGCTCGGACAACACATTGCTTTGTTTCTGAAAGAAATTGAATAATGATAAGGTATAAAATGCTTCATTTATGATTTGTCTTTTACATTAATCATTGATTGAACAACGGCTCTCCAAGCTGAAGTTATCGCTTTAGAATCTGCTTGAATCCAAAGAGTACTGAAAATAAAACCAATATTAATTAATAATATGAATTTTTTAAATCATACTCATTTTCCATTAACAAGGCAAAACAAGGACCCTTTTCTTTTACATCTGCACAGCATTCGTGCTTTTCTGCCATATCTCCTGTTTGATAAATCAAAAAAAAATAATAAACTTCAAACTCTTGACAAAAATAATTGCAATCACATACGGATACTGTAAACTTTGCGAAAATCAACTTCGAAAAAACAATCAATTCCTTCCGTGGCATAATACAATGAATAATTTCTTTTAACCAAATCTGCACATGTCCAGATCTAAAAGATATTTTCAATTTTTACAATATTAAAAAAAACATAAGAACAGTAACTCTTACTCTTGTAGTACCATGTTTGATGTACACTTTTCCAACCGTGTCGAAAACCTTAAATTAATGGAAAAAATGAATATTAATTTTGAAAACAAAAATTCCTTACGCCATCCATTCCACCCATCACATCGCCAATAATGCTCTAAAGTAAAAAATAAAACCGAACATCAGTTGCAAATTTAAATAAATTGTTTCAAAACAAAAATATAAATTCAGTATAATTCAACCTTTCCAAGTAGTGTTATCCAAGCGGTCAGATCATTTTCATCTTCTACCACAAAACGCCTGAATTTGATTTTCTTCCTCTTCGGATGCATGTAGTGTAAAATCAGCACAGGCTCTACTGCCGATTCTGAGGAATGTTGTTTAGAAACTAGCAATATCTTATTGCAAGGCAAGCAGTCGATCAATTTTTCACACTAAAACTAAATGCTTGTATAAAATTCAAATTAAAAACAAAAAGCAAAAAGAACCAACTTACAGTATCATCGACAAAAAAGGACAACTTTTTGTTTTTCAGCACAGCCCACATTTTAGTCATTGCTATAAAAAAAAGAAATCTAATTAATAATAGTGATAATTTTATGTACAATCTGTGGAACAATTGGATGTAAAAATATCACACTGCTTATATAATTGTTTGCAAATATTGCAAATTTAGTATGAGCAATAGAAAAGATTGCATGCATCATTTGCATTTTACTTGTTGCTCTTCCTTTCTTTCCACCTATCCATCCTACAAAACACACGTTGGCGTTGAGAGTCAAAATGGGGCTGTGAGGTTGGTTTGATGCTGTATCGCCATTTCCAACACTTTCAGCATTGTTGTTACCGATGGAATTCAGCCGATCTTCAATCGGTTCTGATTCACCACCGGAAGACCAAGAAACCGAGTTCCAAAGAGAATTATCACTACCAACTGACTGTGCATCACGATAGCTTGTCTAAAATTTAAATAAATTTCCATATCCATCAAATCAATGTAAATCAATGTCAGCGTAACATTCAATAAAGTTGAAATGAAATAACATTTCAGTCAAAAACGACTAAATTTGTTATTAAATGTTATTTGTTTAACTATATCAAAATTACAAATTTCATCCAGCTTAAAAACAATGAGCACAAATAACAGTTGGATGTCAAGTGATGGATTTCTTCAGTTGGGCAACAAATTCCAAAGACTACAACTACAGCAGCACAATGCACAAAAAATTTGAATTACTTTTTATAATAAATTTTAAAAAAATTGAAATGCTATATATTAAATTGTGAACCATTAAAAATAATATTAAACTTCGAGTACAGACTACTTGTACCTTCCATCTATCATGAAAAAGTGTGTGCATTAGCATAAACCATGAAAAACACTATAATAATGTATAAATTGACATACTATAGAGAATCTGAAGGATTATATTGTAAAATCAGAAATTAATAGTAAAACTACTGATACATGGAGAAATAGAAAAACGACAGAGTAAATTTGAAAAAAGTACTGTTTTCTTCATACCTGACGATTGATGACTGACTGTAAATGTGCTACAGTATATATCACACTTCAGTTGATTTAAAAATAGATCTTTTCGTTTGAAAAAAAAATAGTTTCCCAGTGTTTAAAACAATAAAAAGTGAAATTATTCCTTTGTAAAGTTTGTGTGGAATATTAAAATTTAATAGTTTAATATAGAACAGGTGATCAAAATTGAATAATAATAATAAAAGGCCAGTTTCAATCACAAAAGCAAAACCATCGTTCAGTTGAACCGCATAGAAATTGTCGGTAAAATGTTTACGCGAGCAAATCAAAGAATTATTGATCGATGAAAAAATGTACGCGTCTGTTGAACCATTTTCCAATAAATGCTTGCATACAAACGATTGCCAGTATACAATTTCAGTAGAGGCTGGCAACAATTGTTGTTGACCTAAGCAAATTATAACAATGCCATCAAAACTACTTTAGTAAAAATAAAAAAATAATTATCATCATAAAGTTAATTATTATTTTTTTAACAACACAATTGGTGATCAATTTACATTTTTTTTCACTGTTAACTAAAAGTTGTGATGTGTGAATCATCGAAATTGTCGAATGATGTTTCATCGCAAAAAAAACAAAAAAAGAAGAAATCAAACCTCGTTCGAATCTAATGCATCGATGGATGTGCAAAGTTCATTAAGGGCGTTGTCCATTTCTGCTTTTTGAACAACTTCATCCACTTGCTCAGCAGTGTCAACTCTTGCCAATCCGGCATTATCCAAGCCTTGGTTGGATTTCTGTACAGCATGGGCAGTGTCGGGCTTTTTGAGCTTGGAAAGCCGAGGAGTTGGTTTCGGCGGCGTGTCCAAATCCATTTCAAGCCTGCTTGGTGCCAACTTTCTGAAGCTGCTTTGTCAAAAATGAGTCCTCCACAAGCAACAAGAACAGAACAACGCTGGCAGGCATGAAATTGCAAAAGCAACCGGCTGAAAAGCGCGCTTATTTGCTGCCGGGAGGGCACGGCTGCAGCTAATCGTTGCCCAATGTAGAACAATTTTCCAACAGGAAATCAACAATCAGTACAATCACCACAATGGCTAACAGGAAATGATGCCGCTTATTTCAAAATACCGTCCGGTCAAACCGTATGAAAATTTTCCATCAATGCTTGCTTTTCAACAAACGGAAAGATAACGCCAATACACACACATATGAAAGAATCGAACAAAACAAAATCAAATTCAAATATGAATCACCATAGGTCAGACGACCATATGCATATGCAGACGAATCATACGAGCTGAAATAATACTCACGGGTCAGATGTTTTAAAAATCAAATCCCAATATAATAACTATTACATTCATAAAATTAAAACGACATGCAAGTAATAAATTTATGAAACATTATGAATTATAAAATAATTTATTAAAACGAACAATATTAAAAAAAATATTTCTGAATAACCTGTTCAGTTAACACGAATCAATGTTATACATGTTAAACTAATTTAACATAAACATGGTGGCCCAAAATTAAGAAAACAAATGCTTATATACTGACATAATACTGAATTACAGTAATCATAAAAAATTAAATTATCTGTAAAAATTATTTAAAAAATTTATTTATTTAACAATAATTAACTTTTTTATATCACAAATAATTAAACTGAAAAGAGAAAAGAATAAATACGTCATTCAAGTAAATAATTATACAATCATCATGCCAACGTAAAAATTGCAATACATCAAAATTAAGAAATGATTTGAAATTTATGCTAAACATTTCGAAATATCATTATAAATCAACATTAAAATAAAGGAGACATTTAAGTAAGAAATGTACCTTTTTTTTAAACAATCATGCCTACTTTGTCATAGCAGAACATTTCAACATGCAAATCTTGCGATAGAATAAATTTCTTTTCCTGATAAATTTATAATTAAGCATCAACAACACCGTACTTGAGAAGAATACACTTTAGAAACAACTTAACTATTATTAATTGTAATAGCAATAAATAAGTGTTGAATAAATCTGTAATTTACAAAGCTATTTATTAAGCTCAAAATTATAAAATTTTATTAAAAATTATTTTATTGCTGAATAGTAATCTGTTATTTGGTAAAGGCAAATCTATTCTAAAAAAACTTTCCAAAAAATGACTGAACACGAGTTTCAAATTTACTGTATAGTTTGCAGTTCAACAGAATGTTGCAGTTATGTTTGTGTTGAACTGGACCGTATTTTAAATAGCACTGAGATTTAATTTTTAATTTTAAAAAATGGTAGATCAACCGAAAAAGTAAGTCATTTTTGAATAGAATTTGAAGTATTTTGCATTAAATGAAACTTAATTAAATTAAATGTATCCGAATAATTATCCAAAATAAATAATCAAATGTGATAAAACTAGAACTTTCTTCAAACGCTGATAAAGCAATGTATTTTTACTGTTTAGATATGGACTGATTTTAAAAAAATCTGCGAAAGCTCCGTTATCCGCTTCCAAACTTAGCGTATTTGATAGTTCTAGTGATGAAGAACCGGTATAATAGTTTTGAAATTAGCTTCTGATTATTAATACATACATATATTAACATTTTTCTCATTTTATAGAAAGAAGCATCTATTTCTAAAGCGAAGACGGTAGCGCAAAGCTCATTGAAACTTCAGGTAGGCGTTTTGCTTATTTATTGTATAGGAAGTTGCATTTTAAAGTAACAATATATTTTGAAATTATATTTCATTATTGATTTGTTTTAATAGCATTCTTAAATTTACACGTCATAATTAGTTTAGAATCATGAATTAATTATTATTTATTTCAAATGTAGCAGTTTCCGATCATGTTCTAAAGTGAACAGTTTTAAGATATATATATTTTTCAGAATATATTCATAAAGTCAATTTTTGCATTTGTAGAAGAGAATGCTTTTTTTAGCATGCAGTACAGATTGAAAATGCTTTAATAGAAGATCCAACAGCATTTCAATATGATGAAGTGTACGATGAAATGCAAGAAAAGCGGAAGAATAGAAAAGAAGATAATGAAGCCAAGAAGGATAGAAAAGTGCTTCTTTCAACTATAATTTAAGCTTAGAAGATAAATAAATTTTATTTTTAGCCAAAGTATGTGCATTCATTGCTGGCTGCTGCTCATAGGCGGCAAATGGAATATGAAGCTGTGGAAGAAAGGAAACAGCAGCGTGAAAGAGAAGCCGAAGGCGATCAGTTCGCAGATAAAGAAGTATGACATTACATTTCACTTATAATTTGTAATAATTCGATTTATTTTGAAAGCTATTTTTTGCGTTATAAAGTGAAATTTGAAGCTTTACAGTATATAGAAAATCATGTTCTATTTGAATAAGAGTTACAGTATAAAAATATATAATAATTTTATTTTCTATGTATTAATTTTGAAATTATTATAGACGGTATTTTAAAAATTAAATTGTATTTTTGTGAAATATTTTAGGTTTTTGTTACTGGTACATATCGTCGCAAATTAGAAGAATTGCAGAAGCACAATGAAGAAATGGAACGGAAAGACAGATTGGATGGTTTCTGTTTATTGTATTTTATTTTGTCTTTTTGTGCTTTATTAACAGTTATAATTTAAGCTATGATGGATGTGTCAAAACAGAAAGATTTGTCTGGGTTTTATCGTCATCTTCTTGCTGATGTGACTGCGGAAAGTTCGAATTCAACGAGGTTTTGTACTTTTATATTACTAAAGAAATTTTTTGGTTAAGAAATGTAAAAAGCTCCTTTTCAGTGCCGATGCTTCATCGCAAAATATTAATGATAAACTGGTGGGGTTTGATAAAATTGAATCAAAGACGAATACGAAAAAGCAATACAGGCGAATGCGTGATGAATCATCATCATCTTCGTCAGAAAGTGAAGTTGCGAAAGATGATCAGAAGAATACAGGTGATGTAAGTGATTTTGAAATGGACGAAGAGCAGATTAAAGAGGAATTAAATAAAAGCAAATTGGAAGCAAACAGGAGAAAACAGACGCGTCACAGGCAGTTTTACACTCCCAGCCCACCTCCACAATTGCATCATCATCATCGTCATCGTCATCGTTCAAGACGAGAGGAAGAAAGACATGCAGATCGACATCGACATAGATCACCAAAGGAAAGGCGACATCACAGATCTCATAAATATAGACCAAGGGACTCTCCGTTTGGCGATGAAAAACGTCGAACGCATTCGAAAAAGCGTGATCATGATACTGTTAAAAGGGAATCTGTTCGTTCTAACAGAAAATCATCCGAAGGTGAGAATGCGGAAAGTTTAGAACAAGAAGCCGATCCTGTGTTGGGTACTGTCGATCCAAAAGTAGTTAAAGCAAAACGTTTGAAAAAGCTGAAGCAAATTTTTGCCCATCGAAATGATGAGCAGGCAATTGAAGAGTACCGTGCACGTTATCTGCAGCGCAAACAAATTCGAGAAGCAGCTACTGTTGATGTTTAAAAAATTATACGTTAGCTTTTAATTTAAAATTATTTACAAAGAAACTGCTGACATGTGTAAGAAGAATTGTTTTTCTGTAGAATAAAAGTTATTTATGGCATTTATTGTGCATAACAAAGATGAGCGACAGAAGACAGTAAACAATTTCAGCGTTAATTTAATGTATTATTATCGACTGTTGTTGTTGATAGTGGGCGTTACTTAATTAACACATTTGAAAATTAATGATGCATAAAATATGATAAATGCTGTAGTTAGATAAATAATCTTCTCTGAAGCATTCTTCACAGTTTCTTGTTTTTTTAATTCTACACATTAAAACATTACGTATACATTAAAAATTGCATATCTGATAATTTATTTTAAAAAATTAATAATATATTTTTAGCGTTTCATTTGAAAGCATTAATGTTAACAGCGTAGAAATTGATTAAAGTCGATGTTTGATTTGAAAAGATAAAAATATTTAAAACTCTTAGTAGTCAAATATTAGAAAATTTTGCATTTGGCTAAAAACAGTTACTTTCTCCCCGAATGGAACAAGCACAAATAAAGCAAGATGCAAAAAAATAAATTTTAAATTTCAACGGACTATGCTATTATTTTGTAAAACTACGCAATGAAAAGATTCTGCCGTGACCAGGATTCGAACCTGGGTTATTGCGGCCACAACGCAATGTCCTAACCACTAGACGATCACGGCTACGGCATTTTTTTATCATAACATATTTATCAAACTAAATGAATAAATAAAGAAATTTTTCTTTTAAAAATTGTACATTGAAAATAATTATTATCCTGAAACATCACATTTAAAAAGTATTCAAAATTTTCTATGATGTGTTGTTCAAAAGAAATTGATGATAATTGACTTTCGAGTTAATAAAAATCGACTAATCACTGCATGTGAATAAAACTTTTTTCCAATATTATAATAATTATTACGAAAATTTCAAACATTTTGATGTTTATTATGCATTTAATTTTTTATAAATTAAGTGTATAAAATATTTCCTTGATTAATCGGCAATATTTTGAAATTCATATATTGCTAACATCACATGAAAGTAAGAGTTTATAAAAAAAGAATTTTGGTGAAAAGCAAAGAATTTTAAAATAAACATATGTCAATTTTGATTAATTTACAAAGAAATGTATATAAATTTTAAATAACTACTGAAATGCTGTTTTGAAATTTCCATCGATTCTTTTTCAATATAAAAACTTATGAATTTTTGTCAGGTAGAAATAATTTCTTGAAATTTTAATTATCTCCCCTATGATTAGATCGAAGCAACACAGCATGGTTGTTTTATTTTATTTTACTTTTAACAGAAAACTCCATTATAATATTTGGTGTAAAAAAATGCACGTTTTTTAGTTTTGCTTTTAAACTAGTGATTTCACAATTGATTGAATGAAAAATTCGTTTTGCACAAAGTGATAAAAAAAATGAAAGGATTTTTATTCAAAATTATCATTTCTTGTGGACTTATTGTTTATTCGACTTTTTCTTTTATTCTTCATATTTCTTTTGTTTAATATATCAACTAGCAAATGACTGCTTTTACAAATGTCTCGCATGATTCAATTATGAGTTACTTTTTAACCAAACAATTTTGCTATGTCCATTGTGAAATATGAAAAACCTTCAGCTGGTAATGGTCAATTTATACTTTTCATGCTTGAGCAGATGCTTGTTCTGTGCATACACATGAGAATAGCTGCAGCCATTTATTAGTCGAGGCGATGCTATCTAAACTATGAAAAAGCAATTACTAATGACTATGACAAGCCAAGTCAAGCAAAATATTGAACATTCTTTCTTGTATGCATGTTTCTTTGAATACTGTGTGCTGTTGATCAAAGTGCAACTTAGCACAGCAACTGATGCAAAACGTTGACTACATTTTTGCTTCATTTTTCCACTTCATTTTCCACAAATATCCGTACAATCAAAGCTGTAACTTTTTCTGCATTCAATGAACCATAATGTAAGCATTTTTTAAGCTGACAATTGAAAATGGAGCAGAAAATGCGAAGAACATAATTCCATTTTTTCCCATTTTGTGCTTTTTATTCCTGAATTTTAGAATAAATCATAACTTCACCCACGATTTTAATCGATTCTTTCATGCTGTTTTTGTTCATTTTTAATTTTTATTTATTAATTTGCTATATTTTTATGTTTATTTTTTGCTTTTCAACTATGAAATAATTCTTCAAACGTAACCATGAATATTAATCATTACTAGTGCAATTTAATGAAAATTTTATTCTATTAAAATATTAAAATGCAAATTTTTTGTTAAAATGATGTCATCATATATTTCAAGTTGTGCTTATTATTTATTGTTCATCTCAAACTGAACAGCTTTCAATTAATATTTGATTAAAAGCTGTCTTTTTTTGAATTTTCAACGGAAGATATGCATAATTGTCACTGTCACCGATTGTCTGTTCACTGAAATGAAAATATTTATCATTTTTTAAATATCTCTTTACACAATTTGATTGATATTTCAAACATTGCACACACAAAATATATCATTGCGAACAGCGCAACAACCTGAAATATGCTTTGATCAACTCATGCCACAAAAGTACTTAATATAATGCTTTTTCAATTGCTAAACTTAGTTTAAACGCTCAAAAAATCTCTGCAAGCAAAAGAAACTTTCAAACAGTTTAATAAATTGCCATGGAATTGTTTTTAAAAAATCACTAAAAAATTACAAATTTATGAAAGTTGAATACATGACAGAGAAGGTTTTACAAAAGGAAATGCTTTGATGATCCTAGATATACTAACTTTATACATTTTATTGTAATTCACATACTTCAGAAGAAATATTTTTATAAAAATGTACTGATATTTTAAAAATTACTGTTGCAAAAAGCATTTAAGCACAAGCAGATGATATTTACATTTGAAAATATATGCTTAAATTAAATATTTTGGTATTTGCAAAAGCTATTGTCAAAGATGAAAAGAAACATAGTAGATGATGTATTTTGGATAGATGTAATTGAATTAAAAGTTACACATGAATTAAATATATTAAATTGATGTGATTTTAAATTTATTAATTTGAAATTATTCAACCAATAAAAGATAAGATGAAAATTTATTAATTTCTTCGAAAATTATTTAGCAAATCAAAAAAAGTAATTTTTAATGCTTTTAATTTTATCCATATTTTGTTATGGAATTGGAAAATTTTGTGCATAAAATTGGTTTGTAGTAAAATTAAGGCACTTTTTGAATAAATCATTCAGTATATTGCATAATATAGGTGTTCATAAAATTAATATCTACCCTTCAGTTATGGCAATATGGAGTGATAAAGTGGATGGGTGATAATTTACATTCTAAAATGAGATTGTTCATTCAATTTGCCGCACCTGTGTTCGATCAATATCCGGTCAAGCGGCCATGTAAATGCTAATTAATGAAAATTACATGTGCAAGTTATTTCGTTCAGTTTTGGCTGTCCGTAATCGATGGTCACTGTTGACTTGCACAATTTGCCGGTCAGTACAAATTGCGGGTTATGACACAATAATTCAACCGGCACATCAACAATGTGTCCTAGCACAGTTGTTGTTGACAAGCAGTATGTTAAAATAATTGCTTCACTGACACATATTTAATCCTTTCCAAGTGGTCACTTCGGGGTTGGCAATCGATCATCGATCCAGACGGTTGCTATTGGCCCGAGCTGAATGCAAGCCCCATCCATACCAATCGGTTCATCACTTTATCACCAGGTGTCGTTTTGGTACTTTTACTTTTTCACCTTCATGTTCGTTCAAGTTTGATCAGTTTGCCATTTCGCTTCTCCAACGGCAGTTGCGTATCGTTTGATCATTTTCACTATCTCCCTTCTTTCCAAAGGTACTGAGCCACACGGTTATTAATTGTAATTTTTCATTCAAAATCACAAACTCTTCCCATTTATTAATAAATTTATGAATTATGAACTTTCTTTTTCGTTTAAGCTTTCAAGCAGGCGACAAAATGAAGCTGGTATCGTTTGTGGTGATCATGCTTGCAGCGATTCTTTTGCACGGCAATTCAAGCAGGGCGGGCGTGGCAATGCGTGGCGCCTATCCTGGCAAAACGATCGACTCATACCAAATGGACGAACCATTACCGGTCGACAGCCGTTTCAACGAAGATCTCTGGCGAATGATGGTACAAAATTCCGCCGTATGGCGCAAAAGAGACATGCAACCTGATTCATCTGAAGTCGACCGACCCTCTTGGAAGAAGAGCAAACTTTGGGGATATGGCAAAGCCGTCTGGGGCTGAATGTTTTGTGGTTTTCACCTTGCATTGCTGTTTCCTATTTTTCTTTTCTCTGACCACCTTGTATGCGAAGTAAATTTGCTTCTATTTTGGAAATTATTTTTTGCATAATTTTTTCTCATTCGAAAAAAAACATTCGAAATGTAAAGAGATGCATGGTTAATAAATTTAATTGAATTTTGTAATCTTTTATCTTATAAACATTTGAAACACCCAGAAAAATAAACTTTACTTATTTCTTCTACTGCTACTTTTTTCTTGAATTATTACTCGTAAGCATTTATTAGCAATGGTATCTATCAGTTCAACTGAAAAAAAGCAATTGCATTTTTATAAGTGGCTGATATTGAGCATCTGAAATATTTATGATCTTCACAATAGCCGTATTTTCTAATTGTTCATTATTGTGAATTATTAATGTTAAACATGATATCATTATTGCAAAAATAGGATAAGAATACAGTTTTTTTAAAAAATTCTCATCATAAAATTTAGCTTTTCCTATTTCACATTTTAATTTATTCTCTTGAGAGAAGAGAGTACTGTAAAATTTTGAAAATACAAATAAAACATAATTTTCAAATGATCGCACTCTGAAATGATTGGAGAAAATTTTTACCAATACAGATGTGTAATGAAATGGCAAAAAGATATGGCTAAATGATCAATTGTTGAATATTGCGGATGGTGATCATTTGAATTCTCCAGCGATTTAGCACAGACCGTTAATAAGATTGCCTGACTTTAGCTGAACTCAGAAGCTGAAATGTGTGGCTAGTTGGAGGGTAAAGAAAGAAAAGTGGAAAATTAGTTTGACTTTTGAATGTCCATAAAAGCGCTGACAAAGGGTTGATTCAAATCAAAATTGCAAATTCAACTTGCAACCGATTTCAAATCCTCGATTTGATGATGGAAAGAAACAGCAATTACCAACACGCATTAGCAACAGACTTAACCAACAACATAAACTGAATAAACTCAACATCAGCTTAATAGTATTCTTCAATTATTTCAACAGATTCTTCTGATGGTAGATTTTGCTTTGTTTATGGAAATTTCTGCAAGAGATCTGAGCTAAGAGTACTGAAGAAAATTGAAAAAGCATCTCAACGATTATGAATAGAATTCACATATTCATTTCTGAAAATGAATAAGTTGGGAGATTTTTTCAAATAAGCTAATAAGATCTTCAACAACAAACAATAATTCAAAATTTTATCATGATTCCACTATCTGTATTAGATGCATTATTTGGAGTCTATCACCTGTCAGATGAAATGCTATCAATAAGTAAGGCTTCGAATTAAGACACTTTTTACTAAAAAAATAACTTGATGCTTTTATTCCACTACAGTGCATAATGCTATTGAAAAAAATATTAACAATTTAATTTCATTTTAATATATATTACAAAAATATTTCAATGATTGCATTATCATATATGCATAATGTAAATTTAAAAGATTGATCAAAAATTTAATTTAAACAAAAATGAATAATTCGTTTAACGATAAATTTTTATAGCATTTTTACAGCATCATATTATATGCACAGCCAATTTATTTTGCATGTTTCTTGAAAATACTTTCACTTAAATTTAATTTTAGTCTTGCACCATTGATTTGAATAATGAAAGCTGAAAACAACAATTTGCTCTACTGGTTATTAAAAATTATATAAAAATAAAGGAAAACAGTCACTGAAATAGCACTGTTTAAAGCAAATGAGCTGGAAACGATTAAGATAAGCGTAAAAACAAGCACTGCTTTTCTTTTACGTCAAACTAATTGATAACAAATCAATTATCCAGAGCATGTATATGATGATATTTTCCAATAAGCATATTATAAAATAATTTCAACTGGTTAAGCAACTGGTTAAGCTGAAAATTCTTACTATGCAAAACATTCACATAAAATAAATAGCAGTTAAGACATTTTTTAAATTAATTCATAAAAATGGTTATGAAACATCATTTGAACTATTTTAATTGTAAAAAATGTTATACACTGAAATAAAACATGCAGTTTCACTTCATGAATATCAATTTTTCAGTTAGTAATTTTTTAATTTATATTTTTTGTGTTGCTCTTCAACAATAATTTGAAAAATGCAAATTCATTTGCCGTAATGAGATGAAAAATTTTTAACTGACCGCACAAAATTGTAGAAATTGCAAAATTAAAATTATCATTCAGTATAATTAAATGCTAATGCTGCAATAAATAGGATTGTATTTACTTTATATGTTTACTACTCATCACTATTCTAACTAATTAGTGCACTTCAGATTTGCTGAATAACTAAAAATAATTCAATGCAATTTGAATGATGTATGTTGCAGTTTAACGATAGCAGCGTTGAAGTTCCAGTCATCAGTTAACGGAAGTTTAATTAAAAATTTTTGAGAAATAAAAAACAACAATCATTAACAATCAGAAATGTGTTGTAATAAGTTATTTATTATAATCAAAATTTTCACCTAAAGCCAGCGTATTAAAGCATATTTTTAGCCCATTTATATTTGATTTATAAAAAGTTAAAGCTCCTTTGTAAAATTAAATAACAATAATGTTAAATTTTTCACACGCTTAACAATTAACATATCGACAAGGAAGCAATTATTTTAAATAGTAGTTGTTAATAAAAAATAATTTGATTAAACGCTTTCAATTTTCATAATTTAATATATGAATAAAGTTATGTGTTCTCTAACCAAAGGGATGAAAATCTAATCACAAGAATTAGTTACCTATAGGGTAAAAGTTAATCAATATTTACACCTCTTTATGTTACCCACAAATAATTAAAAATTACTCATTCATTTGTATAAAATTTAATTTTATTAGCAATTATCTTGTTTACATTGTCTATCTAATGAACAAACAACCAAAAATCAAAGCAAAAACTTGTTGCTAACGTTACTTAGCTTCCTGTGTGTTACATAAGATTGTATGTTTTTTTCTATACAAATATGCAACATACAAAAAATTATTTTGAAATACATGAACAACATTCATTAATAATTTTTACAACAAGCAAAACTGACCAAAATGTTCTTTAATTTGCATTAATTTTCAATTTTTTAATATTCAAAATCATTTCAACATGCCTCAACAAAATGCATTTGAATTTGAAACTGCAGGTAAGCAAAAAAAATTCTCTGTATTCTATACTTGTCAAAAATTATCATTAAAATCCATCTTCCATTGCTGCTAATAATTGCAACTGCGCACAGCATTGCATGTTTGTCGGATAGTTTTCTTCGTTGACTATGAAGCGTTTTCCAAAACCAAGTTGAAAATACTGCGGGTCAAGACGCTTCTGCATTCTTTGGAAGTAGTTTTGAAAATGGATTCGTCTACCATTATTGCTACAGCAATTTTTTGTGAAATAAGAAAAGCAATGCTCACATGTATAAAAATGTTTTCTTTACCTCAACTCATTGCTGTCTACTGAAAATTGCTGCATTACAACAATAAATGCAAACAAAGTGATAAAAATATTCATTCCTAAAATATAATGCTTATAAATATTTTATGATGAAATAATGTGAAACATATTTGAATGACATGTTTATTTTGATAACTTTACAAAAAGTAGAGTAGGAAATCAGCATGAATTAATAGAATTGTAGCTTGTTTAATTTAATGCAATTGTTTAAACTGTGCATGCATGAAATAGAAATAACTTTTATACATTCATGAAAAGTTTTATGAAATATTATTTAAACCATTACAATATTAAACAATGCACATTAGAATTTGACTTAAACGCTAAAAATATTACAAATAAATACACGGCAATTAATTTGACTGAAGATTAATTTTAAAAATTACTTTGCTGATTGATCAAATATATATATATATATATATATATAAATTCTATGAATAAAAGTCTGTGACAATCAAAAGTCAAATATACATTAAGAATGGAATTGTCAACCAAAGCATTAATATAATATAGTTTTTATGAAATTTTCATTGTTAAACATATTTCCAAAATATGGATGGACAAAATCTATCAATTACTTCTGCCATTTTATTAGCTATTTTGTTATTTCAATATATTAACAATTATCATGCCATTTGATTTTTTCATTTTTGTATTTCATATTAGTAAATGTAAGACATTAACACTTACTTTTTTCTATTTACTTCTTTAGCTGAAGAAAGAAAGAGAGGAAAATAGAAATAAGAAGCTGTTAAAGACAGAAATTAAAGTGAACTTTACGCTTATCTATGCATGATGGAATTTTATACAAAATCTTAAACTCATAAGAGATTAACTGTTGCAGACAAACCGTTTTCAATGAATTGGTTCCTTCTATAAATGTTTTTATTAAAAAAGCAAATGATTGATTATTACATTGAAAAAAGCAATTATAAAACAATTGGTTTATTTATTGGATAAAATTTGAACAACGATGTTCTTTTCAACGTTCAAAAAACTGCAAAGTAATAATAAAGTCGTCAATTAACAATAAAGGGTAATTTATGGTATACTAACGTCGCTAGAATTGTTTACTGCTGTCTGAATGATTTTTGCAGTAAAATGGTATATTCTTAAGTGTGACATAAGAAACAGGATATCCAATAACATAAAAGTCTAAATACACAAAAATATGCTTCAAAAAATATGCATTATTAGCAAGTAAATCCATTAGATAAATTTTATCTGCATAAAAGTTATAAATTTTAGTAATAATAATGAAAGTGATGAGTAATAATAATAAGTTTCTTGATCTTAACACGATGCAGTAAGAAAAACCGCTCAAAATGCTTACTATTCTATTAAAAATAAATCACTTGTTTTTTAGCTAAGCATTATCTATGTTGAAACAGTTACCTTTTCATAAAAATCTTTAAATTCGCATCTATTATAAGATAATATTTCAAACTTCTTAAGTAAGTTAATAAATAAATAACATGAAAATAGCTATCAGACGAGCGGTTGTCTGCTACATTTTTTTTTCACTTGAGAATTTCATAAACACTGATTGTATTGTTCACTGCATCAAAAAAAACAATCAAAATAGCTCATTTTTATGATAATACATTTCAATTAATTCTTTTTATATAATACATAATATATCTAAATGCAGCGCATTGTGCAATAGAATGCTATTCATCATTTGGAAGCTCGGATCATCGGATGAAAACTTTCTTGTTTTGTTCTTGCAATTCAATTTCTGTAAGCTCAAGCTTGCATTTAATTGACTCTTCTACGAGATCCAGATGCATATGATTCAGAATAGTGTACAAACGGCGCTTCAGCTTCTGCAGATAATTGCTTTTCTGTTGATTGTGGAGATTGCGATGGATAAAGCGGAGCAATTCTTGCGTGTCGAATAACTGACCTTCTGACTATGAAACTTTTTACGAAAACTGGGCGTCATTGTGACCTACAGTGATGCTTTACAGATTGAACTCGTGCTGCAAACATTTGACGCAATCCATATCTTACAGATTGTATAGGCATTTCTGACAATGACCTAACTTATAAAAAGTTCACTAGTCGGTCATATACATCTAGTAGTCCACGTGATATCACATTTACAATCAAGAATACGATTTGTGATAAAATGATTTGGTATCTCCAACATGCTTTAAATTCATCAAAACAGACCTTGGATTTCTTAAATCATCAGCATTATCTTCCGGAATGTATTCTGAAAAGTTATAATTTTAAGAAGACTTCAGTACTCATTTGCAATGCATCTCTAGTCATCATTCTTTGTCATCAGATGACGTATGGAAAAGAAGCTCCACCAGCCATTTATTAATAAACACTGACATTTACTGAACAGAATTATGCAGAAATAAACAAGTAAGCTCTTGCGATTATAGCAGCAGTAAAGAAATTTCATGATTATTCCTCATTGTTACAGACCACACACCTTTGTTAGGAATATTTTCACCTAACAAAGAAACACCATACATATTATCACCTCAAATGTTGCGTTGTTCTATAATTTTAAGGCCTATAAACAAAATTTTAACACGTATGACATCTGTAACACGCCGGATAAGTGATATTTTACTAGATATCGTTTACTGATATTTTAAGTTGCTTATCACATAAAATTCCTGATTTAAGATCCCTCCATCTCTGGAAGTATTTATGCTTGAGTAAAAGTTTTACTGCATTTGATTTTTAAATAATACATAACATTCTAATACACAACAATATGATTTTAATATTACATAATACTTTTTAATGAAAATTTATCGTTTTATAATTGATGTGCAATTATGTGCTATTGAAAATTTCAAGACTATTTGCAATAAAGCAAATATTTTCCACGCAATTAAAAAACAGGCAAAATAAAGACACCAAATATTGCAAATAACAAAAGCACAATTACGTTAATTAATTACAAAAACACTATAAACAGACTGAGAATTCTGATAAATACAAAAGAAACATCTGTCAGACGCGAAAGCACAAGATAAGTAAATGATATTCTGCTATTTTTGCTGATAATTAGGGCAAACTTTCGAACTGTTACTGAAGTGATGAAATGGTGAAGTAAGACAGACAGACCTTATGGCATAGCTGCCGGATGTTTGACTATGGCAAGGTATTTTTATTTTTGATCTCAATGATCATTTTGGAGCTCCACCAGTGGACTTTACCGCCCGCCTATTTATACGAAGCTCATAATTAATAATATATATAACAAAGAAGTACAAAAACAGGGCATAAAAGTACTGCGAACAAGAAAGCCAAACAGAAAGTAATTATCTGTTATTGTTCAGCTTGACCTCTTCTTGCTAATTGGTAGGATCATGTATTTTTACCAGTCGCAGAGGTTATAAATAGTGCTTCGGTCTGACAGTAAGTCAAACCTAAAAAAGCTTAGTTACGAGTCGGTTGCATCAGCAGTCATTTGTAACATCATATTAGCAGGTAATTCTTGTTAATTAATTTGATTAAAATTTCACTAATAATTCCAGAAATTGTCGGCTGAGAATCTTATAGGGTATATATATATATATACAGTCGAACTTGGTTAAGTGCACATGGAATTTGACAAAAATTTCCATGAACATATTCAAGTTGTGCATTTCTCTAAAGTAGGGAATTATGCAGAGTAATTGAAAGGAGCAATAACTTCACATGTATACATAGGTTTAACAATTTCTATTTTTTAAGTAAAATAGTCAGAAATGTAGGTTTGAATTATATTTTGTGGTACCAGCGTTACTAGCTGCTCTTCAGTTTTGTTTAGGTCTGTCTGATTTATTCTGTTTTCGAGAAAATATGGCTGAATTGTCACCAGATCTGCGACAACTTCCTTGTGAATAACTTCCTAGGAAAGCAGTTGTTGTTTTGACTTTGGGCTAGCTTACCTTGTCTGTGATGCGCGTGCTTATTTTGATATAGCCAACAATAAAGTTTGCCAAGTATCAATAGTTGTTATGGTTGATGATAAAGGTTAAGCGGCCGAGAATGCGCCTATTTTGCACTTAAGGACTATAT
The DNA here is from genome assembly GCF_000181795.1 of Trichinella spiralis. Lineage (NCBI taxonomy): Eukaryota > Metazoa > Nematoda > Enoplea > Trichinellida > Trichinellidae > Trichinella > Trichinella spiralis. The sequence continues at coordinate 10,886,906 of NW_003526943.1, forward strand.
ATTGCGAACAGTAAATCCCGTGGACGTCAGCAAAATGATGCATTTATCCATTATTTTACCCAGTAATTAACTACAAGAAATTTTGTTAGGACAAAATCTCGTGCACTTAATCACGTTTGACTGTATATATATATATATATATATATATATATATATATATATATATATTTATTTATTTATTTATTTACATTTTTATTTTATTTATTTATTTATCGGAATAGATTATGCATAGCTCAAATTTAGTTGCATGTTAGTTTCATATAAAATAGTGCATATACGTATATTCATTTTAAATAAAATTACATTTAATTAAAAAAAAATTAACATTTGTATTTAAGAAAGCTTTTCAACACACTTCAAAATAGATAATGAAAATTAAAAAGTACTGTAAATACGAAATATAAAACTTAATGATCATTGATTACATACTGTATTAAGAACTTACGGGTGCCAAAAATTATTAAATTCCAGTGGTAGGTGTGTGATGTTTATTGTCGACGAGAAAATGTATTGATTATATTTGATTTTTAAAGGTATTTTATTGCAACTTTAAGTATATTAAATGTGAAGTTGAAGCATAACTAGCTGCGTTTGGCAAAAATTATATCATACTATTATAGGTCACGTGAAAGGAATACAGAACTCTGGTTCAAGTACACGAACTTCTGCTGAAGTTGTAGCTTTTATTTAATCAAGTGAAGCATCAGGAAGGTTTATTTGGAATATTAAATTTGAAAGAACTTTAAAGTTTTCAAAATGGATGACATCGACGATGGCATTGATTTTGGTGATAATGCAGATGTTGGATTGGGGTTAGATGAAGTACTTTTGGACAATCAAGCTGAACTTGATCCAGAAATTGAACAAATTCGTGAACGGTTGAAAGAGATGGAAAGAGAAGCACAGCTGATTCGGAATTTGCACTCCGAGGTCGAAAAACAAATGACTACCGTACTGAATGAATCTTCATCGACGATACCGCTTACTACTGAAGAAAAAATAGAAGTAGATTCTCGTTCCGTTTTTGTTGGAAATGTAGATTATGGGGCAACGGCAGAACAGCTTGAAGCTCATTTCCATGGATGTGGTGCAATAAATCGAGTTACTATTCTTTGCGATCGTTACAGTGGTCGTCCGAAAGGTTTTGCATACGTTGAATTCGCTGACAAAGAGTCCGCTCAAGCTTCTTTAGCTATGACTGATACTCTTTTCCGAGGACGTCAAATTAAAGTTCTTGAAAAGCGAACGAATCGTCCAGGAATGGGTAACACTCGTGCGCGACGTCCATATGGAAGAGCTCGCGTAGTATATCGCTATGTTTATCCAAATCGTCGTATGCGTCCTAGGCGAAGATCTGTTTATACTCCGTATTAAACAGTACGAGGCATTTATTGATTGTTTAAATTTTATGCTATTGCTGTGCACATTATGTAATTACATTCTTTGCTTCATGAAGAAAATTTGAATGTGTCATGAGCAACATTTCTGGTTTAACTTTATATCTACCTGCATGTCAGTTTTGCAATTTTCAAATATTTGAATAAATGAAAATCAATATTTTACTGTGGTCTAAAAATTAGATGATCTGAGCATATATATATTTGTTTTTGGTGAGTAAATGATTAGATTGTTTTTCTGCGGAAATATGTTTTATGAGATATATACTGCTTGTATAACCGAATGCTTTAAAAGAAACGTTCCATATGGAGCCAAATATAAATGAATTCTATTCCATTTAATGAAGCCATTTGATTTAAATTGGCACAACAGAATTAATACAGTCCACTTGAACCTGCACACCATGATAGTTCATTAAAAATATCCGATTTTTTATATCCCATATATTAAAAGAATATTTCTAGCAAAATGGACGACTAATTTCAAAATTTGCAAATTTCGACATATAATTAATAATTCTGCTCATAACACGGTTTCATACTTCAAAAAGTTTTTAAGTTTAACACTACTTACTTATATGTATACTGTATTAATTTTATACTTTCATGTTATAGTCAACGCGAATTATGTACTGTAGCATTTTGGAAGTTATTTGAATGAGTTTGTCAAGAAATCGTTCTGTAATGCATATTTGTAAAAAATTTTATTTTTTATTTTCTGATTAACAAATTTTATTATGAATTTATTGCAGAAATTCTTTGATTTTATAAAAAAAGTCTTTCATTCTTATCTGAACTGACTATAAAAATACTATTTATGTCGCATAAATTTGTTTTGCTTCATTTTATGCTCTAAAGTTTTAATGCTAGAATTGATTGTCCTACACCAACAGTGTGATCATTTATTAAATTGTGTATGATTATGTGCAGTGTTGTGTATTTTAAACAAATCTTTTGCTATTCTGATTTCATAAATCTTAATTGAAATTTAAAAATGAGAACTTTGTAAATAGACAGCATAATATTTCTGATATTTACTGACCTTGGCAGTAAAATGAGAAATTGCTTTGCTGTCATTTACGTTGACCAGTTCACCTACAGTTACAAATGCAGCCAATTTCGCATTTAAGTTGCATTTTCCTGTGGAAAAGCATATATATTTTGTGCCATGAAGTTATTAAATTTTATGAATATTTAACCAAATTGAACCAAAAATGTTTATGAAAAAATAATCAATTTTAGGCTGTTGTTGTAGTTTGAGCTCGGTGTAGATTCTCAACCAGAATATTGGTATTCTATTTGTAACTCGTTATTTTGGTGCGGCTGGATTTTTGTTGTAATTGTTTGGTACATTTGATTTGCCTGGAAAAGAATAATGATAGAAATAACTGATTGTCAAAGTAATAACTTGGGAATCTTCCATTTTACTCATTTAATAATATATTTAAGAAATTGGCGTCGGTTTGGCTGGCTTTGGAATATCTTTCATATTTTTTGGAGTGTTGTTTTTTTTTGATAAAGGCCTTTTGGCTATTGGAAATGTGAGTTGATGGCAATTTCATTTTGCTTGCTATTTTAAAGCACAATTATTTCTGCTACATTTCGATAAATTCTTAGATTGAAAATGTTAATATAGACAATGTTGCTATTAAAAATTTATGCTAATTTTTGAGTTAATAATAAGATACTTTTTAACATCATATGTTAAAATTTTAGTAATTATTAAAGCAAATGGAAATCATTGATTTGCACAGTTGTGGTATAAATGTAATGCTGTGTTGTAGATTTTGTTTATTTCTGGACTAACTTTTGTTATTGGAATTGAAAGAACTGGGCGATTCTTTTTCCAATCTCACAAGATCAAAGGCACAGTATTTTTTTTCTCTGGTATTGTCATCGTGCTTTTTGGATGGCCAGTAGTTGGTATGCTTGTAGAATCGTATGGATTTTTCTCCCTCTTCGGGTAATTTGATTTTTTGGTTTAATTTTCATATTACCTTCTATATTGCATTTGTTTGCAGAGGCTTCATTCCAACTGCTGTCAATTTCCTTAGGCGAATACCGATAATTGGTACAATTTTGAATCTTCCCGGAATAAGACAGGTACTTCCTCGGAATGAAATTTGAGTTCACATTATATGGCAATAAAAATTCACTTTTCAATGCATGTGATTGTGAAAAACTTATGTAGCAGGCATGTTAGATAATCTTTGAATGGACTATTGGAAATTTTTTACTCTTTATATATCGACTAGTATATGTTGTGCAAGAGTTTTGCTCGTGTATTTATAATTTGAATTTGAATATTTCATATTTAGGCATGCAAAATGCACTAATATGGTTATGTTGAAATGAATAAAATGCAATAAACATTAGATTTATTGAAAGCGTGGTAGTTAATTTTTTGTTTTACTAATTCAACGTAAGAATGTGAAGTTTTTGCCAAAACAGTTGCTACATAAGAGCATTATTATTCCCATAAATTAATCTGTTCTCATTGGTTTGCAAGCAAAATTATCTGCAATAATTATAAAAAATTTAAAATTCAGTTTTAATGTGATCATGTGTTTTTTAGATTTTCGATAAATTTGCACCTGAGTCGAAGTCTATGGTGTAGAAGTTCGACAAATATTTCAAAAAATTGAATGTCTGTTACCGGTATTCTTCTGTCAATTTTCGTTGAAGATCACTTTTGATTTGCTTGTTATTTTATTTTAACGATTTAGATGCTCAAATTGAATAAAATATTGTTATTGTTTTGTTACACTGAGAATTTGAATAAGATGGGTCAATAAAGTAGGAAATAAATTTGCATTTTAACTTATCGAAATTTTGGTAGATAAATTTTTTAATGTAATGAAAATATCGATTTAGTAATACTTTTTTTGATTTTTATATAAATTTTATATATGAATATATGGGAGTATTGCATCAGCGTCCTCGTTGTGTAGTGGTTATCACATCTGCTTAACACGCAGAAGGTCCCTGGTTCGAGCCCAGGCGAGGACAGGCTTTTCAACGTTGATATTACATTTTCACTGTTTTTTAGCATAACTATCAACGGGCTGCTATTTAATATTTTTGCAGTTCTTATCACATACTGATTTCATAAATCTGTAAATGTCTGTTATGTGTGTAAAAAATAAAAATTTTTACAAATATGCATCATAGAACGGTTTCTTGACAAACTCATTATGTATGTAAAAATATTATGTAACAAATTGTCACATTTATAATTGTAGCTGCGTTTTTGTTAGAAAACAGTTTATCGAACATTCATACCAGTGCATTGGAAATTATTCTATTTATCCCTGAACATGAAATAAATAATGTTATTTTAAAAAAGAAATATTTGAATATTATTGCATTCAAAAAGAGTTGTTCTAAAATATGTATAATAAAAGTTAAAGTAATAGTGATGTTTAGCGATATTTGCATAATTTAAGTTTATAATAAATAAATTGATGTAAATTTATTAAATTATCAATGAAAAAAAATTATTTATGATTAAATTTAAAAAAAGCCATTTTTATCAGATGAGTATGTGCAATTTGTGATGTTTTAAGAAAATACAACAGTTTTTCAACGATTTTGATGTGATATGAGCAACGCTATTGGTGGTGAAATTTTTTTAGTAAAATTGAAACAAGCTAATCACAATAGTTATTAGTCTGCTGTTTGCTTCAATAGCAGCTGTGATTATGCAAAATTGTTGCACAATCTTATTCGTTTTGCTTACTGAGCAATAAAATGTTCGAAAAATTTTAAAAATGTAAAAATGTAAAAAAACTTGTAAACAACGAATTTCATATTAGGCTGTTTAGCATTTTTGATTATTTTGAGCACTTCTTTGGCAACGTTATTCAATTTTATTTGATACTTTAATTTTTATTTTGTTTGGCTTTTCATGCAAAGTTAAGGCAGGTATGATACTGGGGTACTGTATGGAAGCATTTTTTCGACCAATTTCTTGTTAGTTATAGTTTGATTGCATGCCTATGAGAGTAATTTCATCAGTAGAATGAAATAATTCAGTGGTGGCAAAAACTTGCTTTTATTGAAGTAATCAAACATTATTTAAATTATTTTCGTTTTCTAATTATTTTCAAGTACTACTGCCATTAAGTTTTTTGTTTCTTAAATGCGTCATTAAGCCAATATTCCAGTCTGATTGTGCATCTTTAAATATACATAAATTTTTTTTATTGTTTTGTAAATGGTAAGCTTTACATTCCAAGTTTTCACAAAATTGCACGTTCTGAAATCTTGAAGTTGTTTAATTGAAATAAAAAAAATATCCCAATTTGTTACTTAAATAGTGTAAAACTATTTGATTTTTAAACCAGCTTTGTTAAACATTTTAAGTTAAATTGCTTTAATATTTAAAGTTAAAATAATGGATGCACAAAATATTTTCCCCGTTATTCAAGAAATATACGTTGAAATGAATTTATATTAGTTGTTAGTATTTTTTATTTTTTCACTAGGCGTCAATTCGAATATTATTTCAATGTCAACAAATTTAAATATTGAAATTCGAAAAGTGTTCAGTGGATGGCCATTGGTTTTGAACTGTCAAAGCAACGGTGCCAACCAGGACAAAAAATCCGTTTGCTGGTGGTTTCAACAAAATAATCACACATATTTAATACCATCGAATAATGCTACACTAGCAGTAATGGAAAAAGCCAATTTAACACTTTTGACAGTATCGCCTGAAATTTCAGGGTATCATTTCATTTGCGGCTACCAGAAAAGAGCGTTGAGACGATTTGAAATTAAAGTGATGCTTTGCAATGACGATGATCCTTGCAACGGGCGTGGCAATTGTTTAACCTATCAAAATGATAAAATTGCACCCATAGTCTATTGTAAATGCAAAGATAAATATTTTGGCACTTTTTGCACTGAACATATTCCAATTGAATCATTTGTCAAGATGACTATAGTTGGCTGTTTAATTGCAATTTTTCTTCTTGCAACCGCTGCATATGCTCTTTTGAGGACAAGAAGCAAACGTATGTTGCAAAAGAAATCAAAGAAAAAAATTAAAAAATTCTCAAAAAAAGAAAACATCTTTTGAAATAAAGTAATCTATAATATTTGCATGGTATAGCTCTAAATATGATATAGAAAAATTTTCTTGTTAATATTTTCTTGCTTAATTTTGTTAATCAGATAAATTTATAAGTATTTGTGCTCAAATTGTCTAATAACAATTCCTCATTTTGAATACCACCACAAGTCCACAGTGCTCGTTAAAAATGTCATTCAATGTCTAAAATAATTATTATATTTATGACTGCGCAGTACAGTCAAATGTATCTTCATTCATTTCTATTTATGGAGCGCGTTATAGATTACAATTTAGGGCTTCATTTTATTAATCGTATAAATTGGATAGTACATATGTATATATATATTTTTTTGAAATTTATATTATGAAATGTACTTTATTAAATGTAGTAGTTTTAAAATGAATTTTTCTTGAGCAAATGTAATTTCAAAGATATGCCGAAATTGCAATTATACTAGTGCGTTTTAATTAACTGTTGACCATTTCACATAATAATGAGTCGCAAAGCATTTCAAATATCAAAGCAGAAGCATTTCAGCTTTAGTTTGTTTATAAAGTCAACAGATTAATTTTTCAACGAATAGCAGTCAATTATAATGGTTGCTTGTAGAAAGGATTAGTGTTAAATTTTCAACATACAAAAGTAAATTAAGATTATCGGATAATTTCTCTTACATTTTTAGTAAGAAAATAAGTGCATATACTTAATTAATTAGTTACTTATTGAACTTTTGGATTGTTAAAATTGCTTTTTTAAATAAATAATAAAAAAGTTTTATTTTTGCGTTATTGCTATTCATATATGTTGGAAATGGAAAGTTCATTGATTAACAATTAAGTGAAATTTACGTCAAACCAAATACCCTTAATTAGATGCATTTCTGCATCACAAAACACAAACCGAATTATGACCATTTGACCTGCTTTGCATCAACGAAAATATTATTCAAAGGGTGGGGCAGACAAGATTTATTGAAGTGGGGCAGTTAAGTTGTAAAATATTTCAATACGATTTAAATCTTGAGAATTTAATTCAAATAATAATGCAAAATATTTTTTACAGAAAGCATTGAATAGCATTTTATACGCATTCCATTGTAATGTAATTGAGTGCAATGTCTGCTGTTTAGAGTTAAATTGCTCATGTTGCTAATGGCTTTTAAGCGTATTCAATTTGAAAATATTTTATTATTTCAATCAGGAAAAAAGTGAAATTTTAAAAGTCAACTTCTGTCTATACACTCACCTATGTTTGATGTACAAAATGTAATTAAATTAAATAATTTGTAACAGATGACCATGCAGAACAACTGATGATAATTTTTTATAATATACCTCGTGTGTCTGTTGTTTTTCAAAAAATGAGCAAATCACTATTTTTTCTGTCAAATACAGTAATTTTTGATTGAATATATTTTTCTTTATATAAGCTTTGAATAGAGAGCTTTTATACCAATTGAAGACATTAAAACACGTAATAAATTTTGATCATGTTCAATTCAGAGGGTAGCTTCCTGCCCCTTTTTTGTCAACTGGATGCAAATAACCGTATCATACAACGAAAGCGTGTAACATCATCCGGTAATAGCGTACAGGACAATAATAGATGTGCTTTTACAATAACATGTATTAATATTACATGTACAATAATTTTTTTTGTCAATTTCAATATTAATGCTGTGTATTTCAATTTTGGCTGAAACTTCTGGTAATTTATTTTGTGCTTTTGTGTTTCATAAAATGCTATTTTTAAAATTAAATGTTCATTATTGCAATTAAATAGATCATTTTTATAACTTGCTGATATGATTAGTGAGTACTAATGACTTTATGAAAGAAGCAGATTAGGAATAGATGCAGGTAAAATAAAGTTTATTTCAGTATATTATTCAACTCATTTTATCTTTCTTGATAAAATGAAGTAAATTAACTTGCATAATCTATCTATATACATATGTAGATTTGCAAAATATTTTACAGCACAAACATTATAATTTAATGTGCAGCGATAAATAAATAAATAATAAATTCGGGTTGTTTTTACGTTAAAGAATTATAAATTGAATTAGTTCAAAAAATTCATTCTAAACTGACAAATAAGTGAATGGTTTTTATTCATTTAAATTAAGATAAGCATCAGTTTTAAAGCGTAATATATTTTCACGGTTGAACAATAATAATATTTGAATGATGATATTTCAACAAATTTATGACGTACTGGATTTGAAATTTTGCAATAGTTTAGAATACTCTTGATAGCAGCTATTTTATTTGTGTATGAAAATAAAAAATTCATATCTGTAAGCATGAACAAAAAAAATTTTTCGATTTAAATATATCTACTCACTACTACTCAAACTGTTTGCTCATTTGACCAGTTAATAAAATCAATCTTATTGGTACTAGTACAGTGTTATTACACGTTTGTATATATATGCAATAAGAATATGAATGCAATAACAAAATTATAAATTTTTTGATTCCACCTGATGATGAATAAACGAATAAAATAAATAACTAGTAAATGATGTGAATAAATTTTTAAAATCCATACTTCAATTCTTCTTTTCTGAAAAAAATATGTTCCAAAGCATAGAAGTTGTTGGATGTAAAATAATTTAACGATTGTGATAATTTTTAATAATTTAATATTATTGCTTTATTTATTGTGGAAATTACTAATGCAAAAGTAACTGCATCAGTTTCAAAAGCTTTTCAAATTATTAGCCTGAACTGCATTTCCATTATTAAATAAATTATTACTGCAATTGTGCAAAAGATATACTTTGAATAGGAACTGTTGACACATGTTTCTGAGCTAACAATTATGAAAAGTAAGTAAAAATTTTCAATTTATTCAAGTTAATCATTATTTTAATTGTCTTTGAAGAATTTTGTGGTGAAGTTTATTTCACTTACGCCAACACAACTGACCTACATGTGGAACATTTAAGCGATGTGCATTTTCACCAATTGCATCATCTAAAAAAATTTTGTGTAATTTTTCTATTGAAAAATTTCCACGCATTATCCACCCAAATAGCTAGTACGTACTTTTAATATTTATGTTTTACATGAAATTATGAATATTTAGAGGAAATATTAATCTGATATATTATTTAATTTTTCATTGTCATTTTTTTCATATGTTTTTAAAGAAGTTACCTATGATAAAGCGGGTAGTATAACCGCTTAGCATAAGTATGTAAATTCATTGGCATTTGTTTCAATTTATTTGTTATTATCAACTGCAAGCAAAAATTTAACATTTATCATCTTTTTTTCGAAATATATTAATTTTGAATTGAAAAAATTTTGATGAACAAATTTAATAATAATATTTTGCTTTACATAAATTTTTTTCTGACTTATTCTGAAAATCATAATTTACTAAGAAAATAAAATTTTAATGAAATAATAAATTTCATGAAAATCAGTGTTGCTTTAAAAATCACGTGGTTGTAAATAAAGATATCAGAACAATAAACTACGATCAAATGCTTCATATATTGTATATGATACATATTTTCCAAATAAACATAGATATATATATGCAAAATAATAAGTTATAAAAGAAACTAAAAGCAGTTCTTTGTATTGTATAAGCAATTCAAATCGGTCTTTTGAATGTATTTGGGGTTAAAATGAAAATCTATAAAATTTCTTGTTTCATAAAAATTTCAAGGAGAATAATTATCATTAATGGTGACGCTGTAATGGAAAACATGATTCAATATTTCACATTTGAGCATCATCTATTCTGCTTAAGTCGTGCAAATTCAAACTGATCACAAACTAGTAATTCGAGTTATATTGTCTCGATAGCTTTAATTTGTTAGAAAATTTCGTCTGAGGGCAGTGGAAAAATGATATGCATTCTTATATAATAGCCATCATGAAAATGAAGAAACAGGTTTGCTTACAAAGCAGCTACTGCTCTTCATGGCTTTATACTTTAAAAAATTTTATTTTTAATAATTTTACAAGTAGAAAAATTTATCTTCATTTTTCAGTTGCTTATTCAAAGGAACAATCAGATGCTTTTTGAAATTACATTTTTGCCTGATGTTTTACTTTCGATTTTTGTTTTCATCTTAAATTCTCATTTGTGCACTTTAACGGAGTTTCTCACGTTGAAACAATATTAATATGTGATCCAATTAAAATGAAAAAACTTTTCATCTTATATAATATTTATATTTCAAATATTATTAAAGTGCAAGATCTCTTTACAAAGAACACTGTTAAGTTTGTGTTTATACGTGGCATGTGCTCAATAATTAATTAATTAAATTTTATTCATTTACCACACTGAATTATTTGAATGACATATTTTTTCATTTGAAATTTCCTAAATTATGCGCATAATAATTATAAAATTTTCCATAAACAAAAACTGGTTGCACCAATTTTGATGCTTCGCCAAGAATATACTGTTCATCATAATAAAAAAAGAAATAAATAGATTTTTTATTGCACAATCGAGATATGCTTTACAGTATATACTGTACATTTAAACTTTATAAACTGACGACATCAAAAACAACAACAAAATTTTTAAATAAAGTTATTTTCCAATTTTATTTGTCAGCAGTTATTCAGGGCTTTTTGATGATGCAATCATTTGCACTGATTACAATCTCATATGATAAGAAAAATGCTGTTATTGCACAAAACAGTTGATATTTTTTTTGTTTTTACTTTAAAGTAAACATAATTGAAAATATATTTACGCTTACACTTTACTGTTTACTTGCTGATGCAAGCTATTGATATCCTGACAAGTTCAGTAGCTATTCAAATATATTAGTGAAAAGATTCTTCCGCTTTCGTTTCTTGCTCTTCTCTATACACTAATATTTCGCGGGTGTGAGTATAATTATTAAATATATTTGCATAAAAATGATAAAGATTTACATGCATACATACATGCATATATAATATATATCATTTGAATATGCACGTTTCTTCAGGAGACATAATTAATTGATGCTTTATTGCAATATCAAACAAGTTTTGTTTTTTCATAATCATATTATTTTTATTGTATTTTTTGGAAATTGCGCTATATTCCCTTTTCAAAATATTTTTTATATTAAACAAAATGTACAACATACAATTAACAAATATTTTTGCTTTACACGCTTTAGTACATAATATCACATTGCATTTTAGAAGTTTATCTTTGTCAATAAAAATGTAAACAATGTTTACAAAATATGAATTTCCTATAAAACTACTGTTTATTGCATAAAATATACCCAAATTTATGCATTTAATATTCATTTTAAACTAATGTGAATATTTATTTGTGTATTTGACGTTAATTTTTTAAAATAAATTTTTAAGTTCATATGTTTATATAATAAATCAAATTATATAATACAGTGTGCAAACTTATTCAGTCTGTTTAAGGTTGTTTAATTCTAATTTTCAATTTTCATTTAAATTTTTGCTCAACATGATTAATAAGTTTATTTTTATACGATGAAGCTGCAGCTTTTTGTCGTATTTTTTAAAAATAAGTTGCAGTTATTATTGATACTCGATCAAGCTGAATCATAATTGCTACGTCAAGTTGAAAAAAGAGTATTATTGTTCATTTCAAAAAAATTGTTTTGTTTTATTTGTCATCTTTGATCATCATTAATGAATTTCTGAATTATTTTACTTTTCAAATTCTATAATTCAAGTAATTATTATTAATTTCTATCATGGCAGCTAATGACGTCATCATAAAATTAGCTTTCACAGGTGACAGACGGAAGGTATTTTATCTAGATCAGAAAGACGCATCAAATGCACAAAATTATGTGAATGAGGTTACGACTTGAATTTTATTTTGTTTTATTTTTTTAATTCAGTGTGTAATAACTTACTTAATAGTCGTCAATTATTCAATTCATGTTCGAATTATATATCTAAACAGCTACATAATAGTGTCGATTACATTTCATTATTGTGATGAAATACAGTGAACATGCAAAAATAGAATGTTTACAAATATGCTTTGAAAATAAATTTTAATAATAATTTTTAAAATACAATTACTCATTAAATATTAATAAAAAACAAAACAAAACAAAAGCATAAGCAGAAGTAAGCGGAGTGTCAAATAGAGAGAGCTTTTTGGCGGACAAGAGCAGAGAATGACATCAACCGATGCTGTGATGAAAAGCTAAGCGGAAAGGGTTTCGACGTGTGCATTGTTGAATTAACCAGTTTCGTACCGTTTGAAGGAGCATTGAAAATTTCTGTATAAAATTAATTTTTTCGCAAAAATTCACATATTATCAAAAATGCTGAAAGTATCTGCTACAGTTTTTGACAATCTTCTTTTTTAAGCTTTCAAAGAAATTTTTCAATTCTTAAAATGTTTTTTCATGACATACGTCACTTATCAAGGTAACTACTCTCCGAATTGCTTAAATTTAATAAATATGATGATTAATTATAAATTTAATCAGTTTCAATTTTACACAGCATAACAAGCAAACACAACATGTATACTTACTTATTCATATCCAGCAATGCAAATCATGCTTTTAAATAAATGTGCTAATTCAGCATAAATTTATTACTTTGTTTTTTTTCAAAATTATTTTTTATCAACTAATTAGTACTGAAAATGATTTGGATTCAGATTTGTGATTTAAGTGATGTAGAGAAAGTTTGATAAAGCAGTAATAATAATAGCCTGATTTTTTTCTCCACAAGGTGGTGCAGGCACGTAAGGAGTAATAAAAAAAATAAAAAAATAAAATTTCTTTTCGTTTGTAACAGAGGTAAATTGGAAAAAAAATTTACAATTTCTCAGTTGGCATAATTTTCCGCTCTAATATGCAAATATTTGAATAACTTACTCTGCTGGTAGTTGTTATTTGTTAGATGAAATTTAAAATGCTTAATTTTAACAAAATGAAGCATGTAATAATAATAATAATAGTAGTAGTAGTAGTAGTGCTTTGTAATGAATTCAAATTGTTTAATAATCTGACTCATGATTGTATGTATAATTGTAGCAAAGCTCCATATGTTGCATTACAGAAGATGTTCTTCGAGAAATGTAATTTTCTTCTTTTTGATATTGTTTCAGATAATTTAATTTGTGAATGAAACGTCACTGAAAGAGAGAAAAAGAAATGGCAAAAAATGATGAAAAGCTTTTCAACATGAGCTCATTGGACAGCAATGGCGCCATTGGAGAAAAAGTGTTGGAAGTGGATTCGAAGTTTAAACACCAAGAAGATAGTTTGATCAGTTCGCTGAAGCGCTATCCCAGGAGTGTATTTTTTTGCTTGGTGAATGAATTTGCCGAACGATTTTCATTTTACGGCATGCGAGCCGTGCTGATTCTTCTACTGACCAATGTCTATTTGTTGCAAGATTCGACGGCCAAGTTGATTTTCCACGCCTTCATAAGTTTGGCATACTTGAGCCCGCTGTTCGGTTCCATCATTGCGGACGGCTTTTTGGGACGGTACAAATTGATCTTGTACATGTCGTTGTTATATTTGTTGGGGCAAATTTTGCTCACCGTGGGATCCGTGACGTCAGTGATGCAGTCGGCCAGTCAACCTGTCGTATATTTCAGTTTGATTATCATAGCGATCGCTACTGGTGGTATTAAGCCGTGCGTTTCTTCATTCGCGGCCGATCAATTTCCGGCCGACATGGTTCGAGAACGATCGCAATTTTTCTCATTTTTCTACATGAGCATCAACTTGGGCAGTTTTTTGTCATTCATCATAACCCCCTATTTGAGGGGCCAAGTTAGCTGCGATGGACGTGAGACGTGTTTTCCATTAGCTTTTGGAATTCCGGCATTTTGCATGGGCTTGGCGACGGTAATATTTCTAGCCGGTCGATCTCATTATTACCACGCTCCGGTGAATGGAACTGTGCTGCTTCAAGTGTTCAAATGCGTCGGTCATGCGGTGAAAAGACGATTTGCCAGAAAATCCACCAACCAACCGCCACTGCCCCACTGGATGGACTACGCAAGTCCCAAATACAGTGATCAGTTGATTGAAAATGTAAAGCACATTTTTCGAATGTCAGTTCTATTCATACCGGCCGTGATGTTTTCCACCCTGTACGACCAGACAGGCTCCACTTGGATATTGCAGGCAAGTCGAATGAACGGGCGAGTTGGTCATTTGACAATATTACCGGATCAGATGTCCACGGTGAATCCTTTGTTCATTATAACGTTGGTTCCTCTGTTCGAGGGTTTCCTATATCCGGCACTGGTGAAACGGGGCTATTTCCAACGGCCGTTGACCAGAATGACGTGCGGAGTTGTGCTCATGACTATCACTTTTGCCTTGTCCGGTGTGTTGCAAATTGTCATTTCACGGAATCTGATCACCCAGCCCGACTTGAACACGAGGCGAATTGTTCTGCACAACGACGATCCTTGCACGCTGGGGTACAGATCCAATTCGACTTCAGGATTGTTGCTTCCAAACGACGTCGCCACTTTCGACATCCCCTGCACCGAATCGATCACATTCCAAAGGATCAACTGTTCAACTTCGGTTCCAAGTGTGGAACAGTTGCAACCAGGAGCTGATCAGGAGGAAAAGCTTTGTGTGCCCAGTGATGGAGTGTTTGTCAATTTTTGGCCGGAAACTGTGATCCGATTCAATTATGCAATTTATTCAGTCAAACAAGTCGACAACAGTATGACTCGGTTCTATGTTCTCGTCGACGATACGGTTTCGTTGTCCGAAAATGCGACTCTAATATTCCACGAAGATGGTACTGTACGTGGTCGGTTGAAAATACGCTCCAACAGACATGCAAATTTCATCGATCTGAAACCGAACATTCTCAGCAGCAACATCCTGTTGGTCAGTTTGCAAAATTGTCCACTGGGCCAATCTTGCAAAGAGATTTTTCTCAGCACCACCGAACTGGCCATGGGCGGTTCCAAAATGGTGCTGGTGAACGCAAAGCTGAAATCGAAAGTGCTCGACATTGTGCCCAGTTACGGGATGTCGATTCTGTGGCAAGTGCCCCAGTGGTTTCTGGTAACAGTTTCGGAAATATTTTTCCAAATCTCAGGTTTAGAATTCGCCTACGCCGAAGCGGACGAGAGCATGAAATCTGTAATGTCTGCTTTTTGGTTGATGACCATATTTTTTGGCAATCTGATCGTCATGCTTATTTCCGGAACCCATTTGATCACGGATCTGGTTGTCGAAACGTTTGTTTACGCCGCTTTGATGGCACTTTGTACAATTCTATTTGTATTTCTTTCCCGTCGCTACAAACCTCGTTCGATTAATATATGATTAAAAATGAAAAAAAAGTATCACCACCACTGTTCATTCAACTTTACTCACAACATCGTATTTCACCTTTGAAACGATTGATCAATCAATCAATCATTCGCCTTTTTAATATTATCGGTTGTTTTGCATATATAAAAACTGCAATTCATACGTACGTCACACGGAGTCGTTACAGCATCTGCTTATAGTAAGTACATCGGTTCCAATGAAAGTTCGAATATATGGAACAAAACTTGTTGAAAAGTTTAATAAAATGTTCCCACTGATCATAATTATAGCTTCTTGGTAATGATATGATTAATGTTAATGATAATGAAATCATTACTTCAAAAACACACTGCTTCGATCATATAATTTGCATCGTGTTCTACGAACTGGTCCATGATTTGTACACTGTTGGTGATGCTTCTGTTACAGTTCTCGTTGGTGAATCCAAACTTCTGAATTACCATTATCAGTGCACAGCTCTTAGAATTCTTGAACATATTGCTCAGGAAATTCTCGTGCTACTGTAACATTTCAACTAGACGTTTCACCACTGTGTTACGTATGTTATGAAGGTTAGTTTGTTTTTAAAATTAAAAAATTTTTACAACCAGCAGAGTTGGTTGGATTGATAAATTTGCAAAGTGAACTTGAAAAAAACTAGGCTTGCAGAACTTATAGTTCATCCTACATCACAATGATAATTATAATCAATAAAGTACGTGAACAACATTTGAATAAATATTCCAAACAAATTTTCTTGTATGAATTCTGACTTTCTTCAATGGAACCAATATACTCTAGTTTTGCTTAGTCGGCCAAGAATTTTGCCTCACTTTCCTACTGGTTGTTAGAAGTCGAGTTTTCATTGCATGCTCATGGTTCACTGATTGAAAAATTATTCAATTTTGATTACGCAACATTACTACGAACAAGCATCCAGTGAAAAGTTACGTCATTAGCACCCAATGACAAGTCGACTTCCAACAACCAATAAGAAGTGGGGCAAAAAAAATCCTGACCAAGAAGACTAAAACCTTTTTTCAAATTTCAAAAAACATCAAAATTTGCATTCAACAAAATGGTCTGATTTACTATAATTGTAAAATTTTAAACAACGTTTAGTCGTTTACAAAAAAAAAGAATCACTTTATTTCCAAACACAAAAATGTGTAGTGTGTTCAATAACAGAAGAAAAAAAAGTCAATTTGACAAAAAAAATTAAAGCAAAAGATTAAAAAAAAAACTCAGGCACGTATGATCGACATTCTTACAGAACAAACGCAAGTCAGGCAAAAGAAAAGTGAGAAAAAAAATGAAAAAGAAGCAATGATGAGCAAAAAAACAGCACCAAATGAAAATGAACATAAAAACGAAGAAAAAAAACACATTGGAGAATTCCCGTCTCATTCACCAAAATATTAATGAAAATAAATAATTTAGAAGAAAAAGTAGACATTGTATGTCAGGAGGAGAAAAAAAATGTTTCTCGACAAATTATGAAGAAAAAAAAAATATATACACATATTCATTATTGTAATTATAGAGAAGAATTAGTAGTGGTGATCAATTGTCATCGAAGATGTACATAGTAATAAAAAGAAAAACAAAAAACAGACGTGTAGATTAAAAACAAAAAAGAGAAAAAGATAAAGCAACAAAAAAAGCCGTATATAGAAGAGAAAGAGACCAGTGGTTGTGGACCTGAAAAAGAAATAAAGTATAAAAATAACTTCATGAGAACATAACGGTGTATTCTCATTTTAATACCGGTAAGATAATAATAATAATAATAATAATAATAATAATAGTGATAATTAACCACTGGAGTAAAGAAATTGAGATTCAAAAAAAAATTTTTTGTTTTCAAATGAATATAGTGACAGGAATATAAAGAAAAAAAAATAAATATATATATAATACATGCGCATACCAGTAAGAATAATTAAAACAAAGAATGAAGAAGCATGCAAAGAAGAAATTAAAACAAAACAGAAGAGAAGAATAGTAGAATGAATGTTTTTGTTGGTTAAAATGAATAAATATTTTTGCTAAGACGATAGTAGTAGTAGTAGTAGTAGTAGTAGTAGTAGTGGTGGTGGTGGTGGTGGTTGTAATTGTTGTTGTTGTTGAACATGCAAAATTGTTTTCCATCCTTCCTTTGTCCACGCTCCCAATAATCAAAATCCGTACAAATACTGTAGTCGTTCCAACATGGGCGAAGGGAATTTGCCCACGCAATCCTGCCAGGCCGCCTCGCCCATCTGCTGTCTGAACGCGTACAGTATGCTGCAGACGAGCGCTTTCAGTTCGGTTTTGGGCGACGACCACGACGCGAACGCGTCGCACAAATAGGCAAAGTGGGGAACGACCGCGTCGGGATTGACAATCACCATACGACAAAGGCCGCAAAAGGCGGATTCTTTTTCTTCGTTGTCGCGCAAATTGCGCATCGACAAACACCACGGCAACAAAATTTCCGACAACTGCGGTGCCACTTCGGTCGAACAGTGGACACCGAATCGGCCTACTGTAATCGCGGCATTTTCGAGCAACGTTTTCGACGTGTGGGGGCGGTTCAAAATCGCCACCAGAGGGCGACACAACGTGCGCGCGTGGGGCAACAACGATTCGCCCATTTTCATCGCCAGCTCGCCCAGCGCCCAGATCGCGTTGTTACAGACCGACACTTGGTGCGGTTCCAAATTGCGTCCCAGAACGGTCAAAAAGTACATGACGTGCGGTTCGACAAGTGGCCAGCAGGTGCGCGCCAAATCGCCGACCAACGCGAACGAACTCTGTCTCACTTCGGACGACTGGTCGAGCGACGTCCGCTTGACCAATTCGACCAAATTGTAATGGGCGACCAGACTGATGAGCTGCTGGCCGAGCGTTTCGACCATGCCGCTGAGCAAGTCCAACGACGCGATCACGAAATCCTGGCCGCCGACTTCGACACCCTGGGTCGACGGGACCGAGACGATGTTGTCGGATCCCGATCCAGAGCCGGAGCCGAGCATCAAATCGGCCGTTGCCGTTTCGACGTTGCAACTGATCAAGTGGACACAGCGCGAAAATACCGACGTGGAATAGGGGAGAAAATTGTCCTGCAACGCGACCACCACGCTGGCCATGCATTCCAACAGCGAATAGCGTTCCCGTTCGGTGTCGTCGGTGCGGTTCCATTTGGCCATCAGGGGCGGCATCAGCGCGTCGACCAGCTCCGGTTTGGCGAGACAAGTGCCGATCGATTCGGCCAGCGTGCCGACCGCGTCGTACAGTATGAGCAAATTTTTCGCCTGGTATTTTTCGAACGCGGCGCACAACGTCTGCACCACTTCGTTCAAATATGGGACCAGTTCGAAATTCGCCTCCTCTTCCAGCGTGGCGAACGCGCTGCACGCCGCCTCCTGGACTCGCTTGTTCACGTCCAACAGCCGACCCAACAGTTCTTTGAGCAACTGTTCGAAATGGCGTTCGTTCGGAAATTGCAATATCCAATGACCATAACGACTCAACGTCCAACAAGTGATCGACCTGACCAACGCTTTCGAATCGTTCAAACAACCGATCAAATAGGGGACCAGAGTGGGCAAGTGGGGTGCCATGCCGTTCGCGCAGCCTTCGGCCACGGCGCCCAACGCCAATATGGCCGCCTCTTTGACCAGCCAGTCCTGTTGGAACAGATCGCCGTCCAAAATTGGCAACAAATGCGGAAGCAGCTCGTCTCTGAACACGTTCGACAGCACGTCCAACGTTGCCGCGGATCCTTTGCGTACGTTCCATTCTGACGACGCGTCGACCGAAAAATCGCATCCACTGACGCTATCGTCGTCGTCGTCGTCATCGTTGTTGTTGTGGTCATTTGCATCCACGTTACTGCTGTGAATATTATTAATTCCATCGTCCACGTTGGACATGGAATTCGCATCTTGTTGTTGTTGTTGTGGCTTGGACCGACGAAATCTCGGCTGAATATCTTCGGTACGGTCTGGGATTAGTTCGTCGCATTCCAAGTCGGCTTTCATGTTGCGCAAATCTTGTTCCGAATAGCGCATCCGTCGCACAAGAACAGGAATCAATTCCGCCAAATAAGGCCTGACCACTTCGCGGCAATTGGCCGGCTCTTCGGCCAGCGTGAGCCAAAATTCGCACGCCTCCAGGGCGGTGTGTTCGACCGAATCGCTGGTCCTGTGCAGTATGTAGC
This sequence comes from Trichinella spiralis, assembly GCF_000181795.1. Taxonomy (NCBI): domain Eukaryota; kingdom Metazoa; phylum Nematoda; class Enoplea; order Trichinellida; family Trichinellidae; genus Trichinella; species Trichinella spiralis. Next base: position 10,906,871 of record NW_003526943.1, read on the forward strand.
GGGCCACGGTGGGCATGTAGTTGGTCAGCTTGTTGAAGTACAAATTGCAAAGCAACGACAACGCCTGACACAGGCAATCGTGAATGGACTGTTCCGAATCGTTCATGCAGTTGAACAGGCGAGCCAGAAAACGGTCGTCGATGAAGTGGTCCAAAAATGGACTCCGTATGCCGAGGAAAAAGTTCACCGACTGCAAGCACATCAGGCGAACTTTCACGTTCTGGTGCAACAGCAGCCCCACCAGAGCCGGCATCAAGGTGCGCAGCGCGTATTCGCGGTCCTCGACCTGGTAGAAGGCGCTGTCTTCGCATATTTTCTGCACCACACTGAACGCGCCGACCACGACCTGATCCTGGTCGCTGTGGAGCTGGTCGAGCAATTTGACCACAAGATCCGGCCAAGCGTGTATACTCTCCTGACTCAGGATGCTCGCAATGACCACGTCGACCGTAGTGCGAACCATTTGGTTGCTTTCGCCCAACGCGTGCACGCATTCGGCTTTCACGTAGCGTTTCGCCTCGTCGGTGTAAGTCGACCAAGCGGCGTGGATATTGTTTTTTAATATCAGACCGCCCAACGAGCGGGTCACCTGCTGCTCGTCGGTCATTCTGGTCAACACGTACAACAAATAATAGGAAAACGTCGGAATCTTCTTCAACTCTTCCAACTTCTTCTGAACTTCTCGCTGGACGGCATTGTCGCTGATCTGAGACTGCTTCAGCAATTCCAACACTTGGGCCAGTTCGTCGGCTTGAGGTTGAAACTCTGCCGCGCTCATTTCCACAGCCATTGTTTGTTGTTAGCAAAAATATGCTGAAAGTTAAACTTATTTTTTTTTCAATAATAATATTCTTAGTAGAAGAAAAAAATATATATATATTCATTTATTATTTAAACATATGATATTCAAACTTCAAATCGAAGTGATCAAACAAAATTTTTTTTTGGCATTTTCAAAAATCGTATTAGTTATTTGATAAACAAGGACATCTGAAAACATATTTTTAACAACTAGAAAATTCAATGACAACAAAATGACCTTGAAAACAATTACAAAATTTTTTTCGACAAAATACAACCTACTACTTCCTATTTTACAATTCAACTTGGATATTAAAATTTCAAAACGCATTAAAATGTTTCAACATCAATTATATGCACAACAATCAATACATTCATCTTAATGGTTGTCAAATTACCACAAAAAAGTATTTTAAAAAGTACACTTTGACAAATTTTCAAATTTGGTTGTTTAAAACAACCTTTCCAAAGAATTCAAAATTTATCTGCCAAGTTCATATTTTCTTATGTTAAAATTTACTATTAATAAGATGGAAAACTTCGAATCGTTCACTACTGAAAAAAATTTTCTTTTTTATTAAACTAGCTATACAATTAAAATATGGTTAAAAGAACTGCAAATCACTAAAAATTCAACAAGCCATGCATGAGAACTGTAATGCAAACAAACTGAACATGTGTTAAATAAATAAAAGCTGTGATGAACAGAAAGTAGGTGTTTGACAAATAAACTTGACAGCCAGTAAATGTAACATTATTAGTCATTTCCTGCTCTGTCCCATTTAAATGAAATTAAAAAAGAAATTTAAAATATTTCAATCTACTGTCGTCGCATCACACTGCTTAAATTATAAAAAAATAATTACAGAATAACAATTGATAAAGATAGTAGAGCAACTAAGTGATAACTTTCATGGACAGCTAATTGTTGAACCGTTTCGTGAACATAAATTCGAAAAAGTGCACAGTGATAAAAACAATTTAATAATAACACATTTCAAAAAAGCTATGCAGATGTAATTTTAAAACTATATTAGTAAATTTTATTAGCAAAAGTTCAAAAGTAATACAGCTTACGAAGAATAATCGAAACCAAAGATACACGCAAACTAAAGGCAGGCTTGCAAAAAATCAATTTTTTAAATATAAACACAGTTGCCGAACTAACAAAATTTCAGAAATTAAAAAACAAAAGTCATTGAATACGTATGTGCTCTAATTTAAATTATAAAAATCCCCAGAAGCACAAAGTTTGCAACAATAACTAGGGAAACAACAACAAAAGTAATATTGCAACAATGATATTCGTGCAATTATTTTTTCTCCAAGATAAAAATGTTATTCAAATAGCCAACTTAAAACTGTCAGTTGATTAACAGCTTAAAAATATCATAATAATAAATTAAAATGATTCTGAAAATAACAAAATATTACTAAATTCTATGAACTGAAACGCCAACAGATCATGAGAAAATCAGCAGAAACACAATACATTGGGGGAAAACGGCAACAACTCACAAATTTCTTACTTCAAACTGTATTATTTGATGTTTTATTACTTATTATTCAAAACCAGTTCAGCCTCAAAATAACTTACAACCAGAAACTGACAAAACCAAACTTAAAGTTTACTCCACAATGAGACATACAGTAAAGTAATCTTGTTTTCAAGTTCAAATAATATATACTGTAGTTTATACGTAAGATTATTCTAAAACAGTGGAATAAATATGAAAATTGTTATAATGTTTTATAACCTCACATTGAAATGTTTTATAAATTTCAAATAAAATTATAAATTACAAATGCTGCAGTCAATGCTACAAGCTAATTTCTGACTTTGCTTATTAAGATAGATAGGTCAAATTACAATGATAAACAGTAGACATTTGAAATGAAACAGTATTTTTAAAACAACATATTAAGTAAATTCACAATGCTTTAGCTAAGAATTCTTTTCTATTTTTAATATTTCGTACATTTCACCATGAAATACTGCATGTTACTTATTACTTTTTGATGAAAATGTTAAAAATTTTTTTAGAACTTACATTTGAAAAGTTTATATTTCTGACGAAAACTGTTGCAAATTTTAATGTGAAGAAGTTTTTATTGGTCCATATTGTGAACGTCACGTAAAGTTTAACTCAATCTCATTTTATACCGTTAAGTACATTGTAGGATACTTTTTAAAATACACCATAATATGCAATTTTATAATAAGATTTTACATAAATATGGTTTAAAACGTAGAATATGAAATATTATCAGATATAATCTTTGTGAATTTCTGTTCTGCCTTCAAAATTTCTAGGCGGTAACATACTAAAATGAAAATGAACTAAAAATGTGAATCTTGAGCCACAAGAATCTAACTCAAACTTTTTTCAAAGAATGAATTCGGCGACATTTTTTATACTATGAAGAAGTTGCAAGTGCATTTTCAATTTATAAGTGAAATGTCCATGTTTTCAAACTCAAAAAATCATTGCTGGGAACACATGGCAACAGCAATAAATACAAGAAACGTAATTAAAAATTGTGAAATCAGTAGCAGTTATTAGCAGAAGCGCACTTTTTAATAAGCAAACAGCTTGACTGTAACAATATAATTTTTGTATATATCAGTCACTTCAATAGTGGAATTTTATTTTTTCATTGTTGAGAGTTGCAGAAACAGTGAAACAACTATAATACGATTAGGTCCCGTCAGTTCAGCATTATAAAGCTACAGTTAACAGAACAACCTATTTTTGTTTTTCACAATATTTTAATGTGGCAATATCAATCTATTGTTTAAAGAACATTTTTGGTAAATATTTCATTATAAAAATTATTACATTAATAAATAGTAATAAGATAATACAAAATTCAATAATTTACTAGTTATTAAAGAAACATTTTAAGGAAAACCCAATTATCTGTTTAAAATTTTAATTATACCTGCATTTTAATTTGCGCAAATTGAAAAATTACGAATTAAATTTCAGGTAACAGAAATTAAAAATATTTAATCTTTCAATTACCACATTTTCTCAGGCAATAAGTCAGATGATTTACTTTTATGTGATGATTTATTTTATTTAGACATGCATTGGTAGCATTTAAACCTGTAAATTTTATTATTAAATTACAGTAACATTTTACTATATGTATTATGCAAGCTGAAATTTTTTTTAATAATGAAAATGAACAATAAAAAATTTAATTTTTTATATTAAATTTATACAGTTCTTGTGATTTTTTAATCAACAAACAAATACCGTTGTACTGCAAACTTTTCGACATATTACAACGCCCACTACAGAACAGCTGCATGCTTATTACGTTGGTATGTTGCAGATCAGTCATTCTTTATTTTCAGCGTTATATCTTAATCGAAATTTGTAAACTACAATTACCGTTCACTGCTATGGATTTATAAAGTTATGAAATAGCAAATTCATCTTATCACTTATTTTATCACAGTTATATTATAAATATTAAGATTAAATTTTAAAAATTTAATTTCAGAATTGTAATTGAACCTGTAATTTAAATCAAATGAGAAATTAAAGCAAATTATAATAGTGTAATTTTTTTCGTAAAACTGCTTAAATTGTATGGCAAATAACACTCGGATGTCACTGCTTACCATTGATTGTGCGATGTCCAGAATTATTTAATTTGAATTTTTATCATATAGTTGTGTACGTATATTATAAGTTATGTATAATATCTTTGTTTGCGATTATTATTTTTGATTTTTAATTTAGCTAAAATATTCGAACCTGCATGTCTGAATATGATTTTTCCTCTGTAAGTCTCTAATATTGATAGCTGTTAGTTTAGGTGGCGTAAATTGTACGTTGAGTAGTGAGAATTATTCATCTGTGGGTAAAGAAAGATCAAATCCGACAATCCGAAATTGAATTTTCTTTTACAGTAGTCAATGATTTGTTATTTTCTTGTATTTATTTAATTATATTGTTTTAGTTTCTGATTTATCATTGACCGACGCCTTTACATCAGCCGACAAGTCCGTATTATCTTGCTGCTGTTTTTTTTATAACTGGTGGTTATTCATGTGTGACAAAGCAGAGGTATTAACAACAATACTTTTTTTATTATTATCTCTTCCCTGATTTGCCATCTTTCACTAACGGGTGATTTGTTTCTGACAGGGTTTTACTTATTTTTGTCTTCTTTTGTTGCAATTTGCAACGCTTGAAATTTAGTTTCATCGTTGTAATTTATGTCTTCCCATCATTACTGTAGTTTATTAAAACATCAACGATGAGTAAAAATGACGAAAAGAAAGTAGGCAGGGGAAAGTGTAGTGATTAAAGTGAGAATTTTTAATGGATCAATTTAGAGTATCCATGATACTGATTTGAATGATTTGCCTGACGATGATTACCATTCTTTGCTGGTAGCGGCTAGTCAGCCTAATTATCGCAAAAAGGCGTCCGCTGCATTAGGCGATATTCCTAACGGAAGTAATTCCTGTTCACTTTCTGAAGCAGCGCGAAACATTTTGAATGATTTGCAAGTAAAAGCCAATGAAGATCAGCAGCGCACCGATCGTTTAACTGGTAGGCTAAACATTATTTCTGTGAATTCTGTATTCCTATTTTTAATGTTTCTCTCCTAGAAGTGAAGTTTGCAAAGTTTATGATTTCCGACTTTGGGGATCTTGGTTTTGCGGTACGTGAACATATCATATGCAATTTCATATGTACAGACTAGATTTGTCGACTGTTTTAGAATACTGATTATTTGCTTCAGAAGTCAAAATCGACAGATAAGGTAAAAAATGAGTTTTGTATCAATACAATTAATAGTGTAATGTTTTTCAAATTGGAATGATAGGGACATCTTGCTTGTTTTATATTGCACATATTTTGCTTGAAATTTACAAACTTTTGGTAATGTTTAGTTTGAAATGTTTTAGTCAAATTTAACTAAAGTCATAATTATTTAGAATTATAAATTACAAGTTGTCATTTAACATAAATCACTTTTTATGACATTTCATTTTATAATATGTTTTCTATTTTATATAATAAAGTTGACAATTTCAAATTCAAAAGAATTTGTAATTTGAGTTGATTTTGCTGGAGAAGGAATTGATTTTCCAAAGTACGAAGCTAATTAAGATTAGCCATGCATTTAATCAGTGTGCAGTAGTATTATAAATTAAGTGAAATAGTTTGGTGAAATTTTTGCATAGGATAGGTGATGAAATTAAATTTCATGAAACTAACGAATTTGTATTTTCATTGAATTGTCTTGTGTATGCAATTTTATGATAGATTTTGATTAGAAATTTATTTTTTATTTTTCATTTATAAATAAATGAATTATTGATATGAATTTACATATAATAATTTTTTTTGAAATTTCGCGTATGTATACTGTATTTTAACCTGACAATTTGTATTATGGTACAGTATACCGTTTCATTTGTTCATTACGTCGATTGCGTGGTTATTTGCGCGAACACGATTACCCAATTGACCTGCTTGCTCTGTTGGCCTTTGCGCTGCAGTTGTTGTCGATGTTGGCTCCAGTGCCCGAGCACCATTTGTATCGCTGACATTTGTCGCGTGCCAAAAGTTTCGTTTTTTCCGTTCCTCCGGGGCAGCGGCATGTTTGAAGCGAACGTGGCCAGCACGTTTTGACTTTCTTTAGAAAAAATTTTCCCCACTCACTTTGTTGAACTGTTGACTTGTACTTAATTTTCTGTTGATTTCATCAATTGATCGTTCGATTTTTATTTCTTTGCATGACAATTTGACGCCGGTATTGTTTGCACCAAAATTTTGTGTCGTCATTTGAACAAAATTGCTGTCCACAGTTGCATGTCGAATGAAGCATGACTATATGGAAATTTCATTTTCGTTTTCACCTTCTTTCATTTCTGTTATATTCTTTTAGAATTTACATTTTTCAACTACAAAAACTGTCATGACTGATAAACTGCCGCTTTCGACCGAAAATTCGTCGTCGTCTGCTTCATCGAGAATGACAACTGCTGATCAATCTAGAGCAGAAAATTCGGTCAGATGCGTGTTTGAAACGGGTTCGCTTTTTGATGTCTCGTTGAAAAATGCTTTAAGGTAAACATTGTAACTGTGATTTCTTTTTTTTGCTATCTATGCTGTGTTTTGTTTTCTTTCTTTGTTAGTTTTTGTTTTAATCATTTTCAATGTTGCTTATAGCAATGCAATAGACGAGTAGTGGGTGATTGATTGATTGATTATATATATATATATATATATGTTTTTTTTGTTGTTTTTAGATTGAACCCTGATGCGATACAAAAAGGATTGGTGAATTGTGATACTCTTTCTGCGTTATCGTCAATGGCAGCAAAGATAAATGAAAAGAAACCTGAACCGAAAAAGTCGAGTTGCAATTCTTATTTCAATGGTAAATTTTTTTCGCATTTACATGAAACGAACTTTTATTTTTATTAAGGAACTTGCTTTAAGTGGGAGGGTTTTTTTGGGTGATGTAGTGTGTTATTGTTAAAATTTCACAATTCTTAGAAGAAAATAATTTGTCTAAGAAGATTTCCCTCTTTTCATTGAATAAATAAAGAAAAAAAATGCTTTTCAGTTGTGTTAAAGAGTTTAGTTTAATTATTTTTGTTTTGTTTTGTAGATGATTTGTTCTTTTCGAAAATTAATCCAGCGTGGATTCCTCAACATGAAAAAACCGATGCGAATTCCGTCGCCAGAGTTCATCATCAATTGTTGTACCGTCGTCGAAATAAATACGGCAAGGAAGATTTCAGTTGTGTAGTGAATCATTGCGCCGACAGTAAGGATACGGATTTGCTGGATGATCTGGTTAACGTTATTGGAGAAGAAAAAGTGACAACCGTGCAGTCGCGTCGTAACAAGCACAACAAGAAGCGCAACGAGAAATTAATTCACAGCGACGACGAAAGCGCCAAAGCGGGTATGCCGAAATTGTCGACTCGGGCGAAGTCTGAAAATTCCATTCCGGAAACTAACAAGAAGGAAAAGAAAGATAAAAAGCACAACAACAACAACAACAACAACAACAACAACAATAGTAATCAGAAAGTGACGAGTAATGCTGTTCAAGAGCAACAGCAGCAGCAGCAGCAGGTTGTAAAAGTTGAAGAGGAAGAAGAAGAAGCGACAGCAACAGCCACAGCACCAGCAGCAGCAGCTATTGTTAATTCAGTGCCAGCCGATGCTGTTGCAGAAAACAAAGAGAAGAGTTGTTGGTCAGATTTAATGGAAGAGTGCGCCGATGCGGACGAAGAGGAAGGCGCTTTCTTGCCAGTTGTGAATCGTCGATTTCGTCGCGGTAGACAGGCGAACAAAGCGGCTAATTTGGAAAAAGCGACGCGGTCGAAAACGCCGCCCATGCTGGCGCCGGTTGACCGGGCGGCAGAGGATTGGAACCGTCGTCGTCGTGGCTCCTACGAGCACGTCGGTCGTGATGGTGAATTGCACAACAACTGCCGCACCTATCGGGTCCAGAATCGTCAAAATACCGCCGGCACTTTTCGTGGTCAGGGTAGATGGAACGGGCGATCTAGGCGTGGTGGCGGTGAGCACGGTGGTGGACCAGGCGGAAGCTGGACAAGCCGAGCTCCGCCGGCTCACGCGGTATCTTTGCAATCGTCGCGGGAATCTTCACCGACGAAAAACGGTGCGGCTACATGTTCTAGTCGAAATCAGTCGACCGCATCAGCACCGGCTTTGAACACAGCTCTGATCAACGCTGGCAAAAATAATAATAACAGCGGCAGCAATAATAATAATAATAATAATAATAATAATGGCAATATTTCCGGCGGTTGGAAAACTGCCCGGCCTGTTTGCGAATCTCTCTGCTTGGAAACGAGCAACAGTAGCAGAGGATCGACCGGGCAAGTTTGTTCGTACGCAGCCATAACGTCGGGACGTCGTCCGACGGGCAGACGACCAATGGGAGCGACCAAAGATGTTCCAGAGACGGTCGCTGAATCTTCGGTCGCGTGCCAGCAGCAACAGCAACAACAACAACAGCAACAGAGAACCATTGACACTGGTGCAGTGTGTTCTAGCAGTTCAACAGGTCGGGCAAATTCACTTCCGGCTTCTGGCAATAAAGCGCCTCTCAATTTGGCTGCTTTTCCACCGTTGGGGCCAGCCGTCAGCAGCGGTTGTCATGTGCAGCAACAATCTTCGCATGCGGTCGTCGGTCACATGCCAGCAACAACACTGGCCAGTAGTAATAACGTTGTGCAAGCGAATTTGGTCACGGCAGGAACTAGGAACAACAACTACCAGCGAAGAAGTATTATTTATATTAATGTTGTTGTTGTTGTTGATCACAACATATATTTTGTTGTCTAACTTTTGCTTTTTTTTAAAGCATTGTTGTCGTCAGAAGAACAGTCGAATAATGAGAGGAGAAGATTTGCACTTGTTCATATTCGAGTTGATCCTTCGAAATTATCGCCAACAGCACGATTTGCCATGAAAAGTAAACATTTGTTTTATTTCACTTATTTCATTAATTAATTTTTTAAAATGCTGTATGGAATATTGAAAGAAATATTATTTGTAATGCAAATTTTTGTTTTTAGTGTGGAATGTGTTCGTGGATAACTGCGATAAAGGTAAACTGTCGCGGATGAACAAACGATTTTATAAATTATATAGAAAGATGTCATTTTTTTATCATTTAGATACTGTCGTTGTGATGGATTGATGATCCGTGAATTCTCTGACCATCTTTTGCAATGTTGGAACGTGAATTCTTTTTTTTCTGCGAAGCTTTTTTTTCTTTTCTCATTTCTTCTCTCTGTTAACCAAAAAATATTCATTATTGTTTTTTTTGCTTGTTAAAAAATTTGCGGGGTCAAAATTGTTCAGCAACACGTCTCTCAACTGTGCAATTGTTACGCTGTGTGTTTTTTCTATTCTTTGTTTAAAAACGCTTCCCTGTCCATCCTGTGAGTAGGAAATTCAGACAGAGATGGTCATCATTAATTATTTAGATATAAAATTTTGTTTCTCATCATTTTTTCCTTCCCTTTTCGTTTTTCTTCAAATTGTCTGCGGACTGCTTGTGTTCGATCTAAATTGGGAATATAATCGTCATCATCAATCATACTTGGATGGAATTGTTGGTGCGCTTGATGCCCAGTCGGTCGGTATATTGATGTTCGTTCCATACAGTTGTACTTTTTTTTTCTTCCTTCTTTTATCATTATTGTCAATTATCGTGGTTTGTTGATTGAGTGATTTATTTTCTCTTTACAAGTGAATATGTTTTTTTCATCCAGTGGATGGATGGATGGTTGGATATTCTTCTTTCTTTTACGCTCTTTCAGCAACGTCTCATATTATCCCCCCAAAAATGCGGTTTTCCTTATTATTTTTTGTTTTCATTGCTTTTGATTATTTTGATGCTTTTTTTCTTCATCGATTGCGCACAAATCATACGCATACATTGTTTGTTACTTGTGCTGTGTAAAATGAGGAATGGTGCCTTTTTATTGGCCTTTATATATTATATATTTATATGCATACATATATCTATTTATTTTCTTGATCAGAACAGTTATTATTTTCATTGTTTTTACGATGGCTAAAATTGTGTGATGCAGTAAGTCTGTGTGCATGGTGGATTTTTTATGTGCTTTCTCATCAATTTACATGTACTTGTGAAAAGAATTTATTTTTCTGTAAATTGTGTATGTCAAGCAAAGATTTGAAGTAAAAATTATGCATCAATAATGCCGTGAAAATAATTTCTTCTGTTGTTTGTTGTACTGCAAATTTGGTCGATACATTGTCCAAACTGGTGTGTGTTGTGTGAAATTTAAATTTTGTTTGTTTGTTTGTTTGTTTTTGTGAAGGTGATTTTGTAAGTTTAGTTTTTGTCTATTGAGGACTGAGATAGAGCATGGCGTTGAAATTGGATAAGGTGCAGTCGATGTTTGAAGAGTATATGGAAACTGGCCAGTGGGAAAGTGCCCTGTTCTGGTGCGAACGTATCCTGCACCTGCATCCGAATTCAGCTTTGTACACGTTCCGCTTCGTCCAATGTATGCAGTTGGCCGGCTTCCATCGCCGAGCTTACAGTTACATCGAACGTAAGAAGCTTTTCGAACAGCACGAATTGTTCCTCTACTTGGCCATGCAGTGTTTGCCGGGCGACGACTACTGCGACGAATTGTTGCAACTGGCCGGCAATGCTGCCGCCAACGCCGGTGTCGGTATCAGTGGCAATAACATCAACAACAACAGTAATAATAACGATGATGACAACAAGGATGGTGATGATTTGTCGCAGGCTGTTTGCACGGAAGTGGTCACGTTGGACGGTATAGAAGATTTGGATGCCATCGCGGTTCGTTGGAAAGTGAAAGGGAAAATTTTATTGTTGAAAGGTTGGTCACAGTGGAGGAGGCGTTTTTTTTCTGTCTGCCTTTGCTTGCTTGTTGAATTCTATTGTTCAATTATTCATTCAAAACAATTCAAGGTAAAGCGTTGGAAAGAACCGGCGCTTGCGAACAAGCGGTCGCCGCTTACGTGGAATGCTTGAAGCAGGATATTTTCTGCGCCGAAGCGGCCGAGCATTTGTTTGGAAAAAGCCTAATCAGCGAACAGCAGAAGAGAACAGTGCTCGAAGAGTTGCAGTCGCAGATCGGTTCGCAGGGTCTGTTGCCGCCGGATCTGCTCCATTACTATTATTTCACCGTTTCTGAGAACGGCTACAGCGCCGAACTGTCGAAAAGGATCCTTTCGGCTTGGCCCCAGCTGGAGAACAACGTCGAAATTCTGCTGCCCAGGGCCAGACGCTTGTACACGGTCGGCTTGTTCGACGAAGCTTGCCGTCTGACCAAGCTGCTTCTCGACCAGGACCGCTACAACAGCAAAGTGTTGCAGTTGCACGTCTGCGTACTGGTCGAATTGCAACAGGCGAACGATCTGTTCGTCGTCGCCCACAGTTTGGGCACGGACGTGCCGTCGGATCCGGTCAGCTGGTACGCCATGGCCTGCTACAGTCACGTCAAGGGCAGTTACGACAGCGCCAAACGCTACTTTCGCAAGGCGACCGCCCTGGAGCCGCGCTACGGCCTGGCTTGGATCGGCCACGGCCGCAGTTGCGCCGCCGACCACGAGCACGACCAGGCGATGTCGTGCTACGTCCGCGCCAGCGACTGCATGCCCGGCGACCCGTTGCCGTTGCTCTGCATCAGCTCCGAATACAGTCTGATCAGCAACTACACCCTGGCCGAACGGTACTCGACCCAGGCGGTGGCGCTGGCGCCGGACGAGCCCGACTCTCTGCACGAGATGGGCGTGCTGATGTTCCGCATGGAACGCCACGACGACGCGCGCCACTACATGACCCAGGCATTGCGCGAACTGCGGGCCCGCCTCCAAGAACTGGACGTCAACAGCGCCGTGCCGAACAACTTGCCCGTCCGCTTCGAGGCGCTGCTGAACAACCTCGGCCACCTGTACCGGCGCGTCGACCAACCGGAACGGGCGTTGAAATACCACCAGCTGGCGCTGTCGTTGCAGCCGCAGCGCGCCGACACGCACGCGTCGACGGGCATGGCGTTGGCGTCGTTGAACCGTCCGTCGCAGGCGTTTCAATTTTTGAAACAAGCGCTCACGTTGGACCCGTGCAACGAGCCGGCGACGGTTCTCATACCGGAAATTATGGCCCAACTCTGCGCGGACATACCGATTCGACCGGTCACGGTTGCCGATGACCACGACGACCACGACCACGACCACGACCACGACGACCACGACCACGACGATGATGACGAAGACAACGACGTCCACATGGCCGAGACGAGCGACGACGAGCTGATAATCCAAGGTCAGCAACGGGACAGCACCGAAGCGGAAACGGATTCGGCTGGTGGAACGAACTCGACATGATTTTTATTTTATATCGCATTGAAAAGTAATAAGATCATCGATTTAATCGCATTTTCAAAAATGATTCAATAAATAATAAATCAATCCACGCACGCAGATACAACAACACACATATATGTTGTATACGTCAAATTTGTTCTTCTTCACGCCTTTCGTGTTGCACAGTCCTTGCACAACTGCTGCAAGGCCAGTTTCAACTGACAATTGGGAAAGTCGTTCAAACATCGTACCGCTTGATCAGCAAATTGTTCAATCAACTGTCTGGTGCGAAAAATGCCGTCACTTTCGTTCAACACCAATTCCATGCAACGACTGACGTCTGTCGGCCTGGAAAATTTACGCCTAATCATCTTCACAATTTCCAACTTCTGTTCAACAATACAGACGACGGATGTAGTAAAACAATTTTCATCAAAAAAAAAAACATTGTGAAGCACACACACATACACAGATATTGAAGAAAGCAGATATAGAGAATACTGAGAAAATTATTCAAATTTTACCTGACCAGCGGCAAATAGAACCGGGGCAGTGACGATACCCAGTTGAAGATCCACTCGGGACGGTTTGCCCAGTGTTGTTGAATCGACTGAACAAAAATCCAACAAATCGTCGACCAGTTGAAACATCAAACCGAAATTTCGACCAAACTGATAAACATTTTTCACGCAAAGTTCCGAACAATTTGCCAGCACGGCTGCCTGGAAAAGAGGAAAAATTTAAATATTCCAACAACAACCATCCACTGTTCACTGCTCACAGCTTTCAAAGAATTGCTGAACAAGCTGCCGGTCTTTTTGTAACACTTTGTCAAATATTCACTGAACAATCTGCTCTCGTCCGATCCACTTTCCATTTGAATCAACTCCCCTTTGACAAGATCGTCGAGAATCTATTCAGTATTATTATTTAATTATCCAATAACAAACACACACACATACTTTCGATACAATGCTGATCACTTCAGCGTTGTTAATTGATGTCAACAGAATGGTCGCTTTGGCCAGAATAATATCACCGAAAAAAGTTGCCTGAAAAAATGACAATTCATTTTTTTACCATCAAATATTAATTAATACAAATAAATGTCTGTGAACGTTTATAGTTCGAGAATAGAAGAGAAATATTCAAGAACTGAACTTCGTTCATATAATAATTCACTATTGCGCATTTGTACTTCTTTTTTGTCAAAAATACAAACAAGACTATCATCAATGCGCAGCTAACTGTGAAACAATATTTTTTTTCCAAAAAAAAAGCGATCAAATTCTTACAGTTTTATATCCGTGCGTCGCGTTCACCGTTGGTATGTTGCGACGACGATCCGAATCGTCGACCACATCGTCATGCACCAAAGAAGCGGTGTGAATCATTTCCGCGATCATTGCAATCTTGTACTGAGCATCGGTTATACAACTAAAATAGATCAAACATTTATTTGCCCGACTAGAAATCATACATACAAGTTAAGGAAGAAAATGAAAAGTATATTCACGTAGAGTTGGTCTGATTTTTCAAAGCATTGCATAAGCCGGACATAAGTAAAACTAATATAGGTCGTATCATTTTTCCACCCGTAGAAAATGTACGAAACAACAAACTGTTCACTTCCTTGTTTGATGACGTCGCGCAAAACTGAAAAATGAAATAAATAATCCCTCTTCTCTTTTCAATATTTTGCTTTACATCATAAATATCCGCTTGAAGATGTCTGATTTTATCAACAATTTGATTGGGCAGTAGTTTGTGGAAGTGCAAGCGTTCAGAAGTATTATTAGCCGACTGAAATGTGTGGCAGTGATGCGAAGAATTTCTCAACGGCAACGTGAAGTTCAAATCTGAAAACCAAATGAACGTCAAAAACATCAAACCAAACAATGCTACAAAAATTTACCTCTGTGGAAACGGAACAAATTCCGCACACAACTTCGAAGGACACAACTATTCGGAATTTCAAACCACATGATCAAAGGAGAAAAGCTTCTCTCTGCCTTGTCGTCTCAAGCCATATATTTCTTTTTTTACGACTACGGGTAAAACTCAACGAAGCGTACGTTCAGCAGTGAAAATTATCAAATCAAATTAATCATTTTTACTAATCTGTCTGTTAATAAATGGCGAGAAAACTGCAAACACCCAATCAAAGAAAGACAAATTTTCAATGACGCTTGGAATAGAATAATCTGATTTTCAAGATCAATTTTACAAAAATAAAACATCACAATTTCAGTTGAAGCGAAATAAACAATACGAGGTAAATGATTTAAAAATTTATTTACTACAATTATTTGTAACAACTTATTTGAAACAAGCGATTTATGAATCACGATCCACTGAAAGACCTGGAAAATAAATTTAGTTTTTGAAGCCGACCTATTATGGTATGGCCATATTTTTTATTACTATTTTCGTCTGTTTTATTGTTCACATTTTTGTTTCTATTGATGATTTACAACCTGAAAAGTGTTAAGTTGACCGTCAGCATTTTGCGCTCAACTTAAAATGCAACAAGTAAAACGAAAAGTTGTTCAATTTTTATATATTTATTTTAACTTTATCGACCAATAGAATAAACTCAAATAACTGAAACATATCAGACGGAGCACCTGAAACGTTTATATAAGAGACCCATAAAAGTGCAATCACTTTTCAGAACTTTATTGCATTTTAGTTGAATAAAAGCAGCTTAACCATTAAATTAATGCACTGTTCAATTCAAAAGCAATTTTTGTGCAATATAAAACCGAAGTGACTGCCTTTTGAAATTCATCATTTTACAATGCACAAATTTCGCATGTTATTTGATTTTATTAAGCTACAAAACATACTTTTTAAAATGTGAAATTCGTGATTTTATCATTTAACTTTGAAATTCATGCACTCATATGCATGCGTTTCTCGACTCTAATTATTTATATTTGCACTTCAAATGTTCACGAAATATTATTTCTTGCATTACATACAGTAACCTACAGTAATTCCGTTGTTTCCTTTTTGAAGGAATTTGTAGTTGTTGGTATTGTTTTGATGATTTCATTGAAATATGTTGCCGTTGTTTTTTACATATTTTAAGATAGTTGCATCATTTGTTAACGCAAATGTGGATAGACGTTTATTTATCGCTGTTTAGAGCGTTCAGTTCTGTTAGTAGAAATGAGTAGCGCCGAATCGAAAATTGAATCGCACAAAAATTTATCGAAATTGTCTCGGGGAGAAGTTAAATGTGAAACAGAATGTCGACTAGAACAATGCTATTATAAATTGACGTTGGATTTTCACAAATTTACTTGCGATGAGATCGACGCGCATACGATTGGCGCAGTCGGTTGCGATACTGTTGAAGAATTGTCGCTCGGTCTTTTGTTTGGTATATTGATCGAACCGGATCGTGCGGTTGGTTATTTTCGTAATTTGATCACCCTCAATCAAGATGGTATGCCCTGCGTTATCAATTCGTTGTTGCCGTTAATTGGCGAGACATTTAACAAATGCACTGAATCGGTTAGGAAGCAAATTGTTTGGTTGTTTCGAGAGCTTGCAAAAATGAATTGCCAAGGAGCGGACACTGTTTGTCAGCTTTTGTTGCGCCAATGCAGTACCGGTGATTTGAGTTGCAAAAATGTGTGGCTAGCTGAATCGCTTGTTGACGTTTTTACGGCACAATTTTCCTGGCTGGAGAAGAATCCCTCAGTGATTGGATTTGTAATATACAAATTTCTCCGTCTGATCCGGGATCACCAGGCGGATGCGCATCGCGCATTGCTCGAAAAAGAGACCAACCTCTGCGTGAAGTTGCTTCGTGATCACATGCTTCAGTGCGCGGTCGTTGGTCGTGATTTGGTTCGTCTTTTGATTTCGGTCGGTGGTTTTGCACCATTCAAGTTGATTTTTCAAGAAATGATAACAAATCCAAGTTGTTTCGGTAGTTCGTTTGGCGGCTTGCAGCAGCTTCTTCAACAACGCACGTCGCGTCGCTTTCACGCCAGTTTGATAACTTGTGATTTGGAGAACAAATTGAAATTAATGCTCAGCCAAGTTCGAATGAATGACTGCCAACAATTTCTTCCCTGGTTGGATGCTCATTATTTCGCAAAGCCCGAACAAGCATCCCTGAGGCAGGACGTGATTCGATTCATCTGCACATGCATCTATCCAACTAACGAAGTGATCAATTCGACAATAATCCAGCGATGGTATTTCATTTCTCAGTTGATATCCACATGCCCGGTTCCATTGGAAACGATATTCTGCAAATTAGCATTGTATTACGATTGGCTGTTTTTCAATCCCGATTCGGAAAGCGTGATGCTGTTGGAGCCGGCGATTTTGATGGCGCGCAACTTTCTCCCCTCACAACCTGAACAAGCGTTCAGCATTTTGGAATTTCTCGCTCTCACTGCGTACGAATTTTACCCGCCCATGCGGGATCAGATGCTCGCCTGTGTTCGCGGTTCGTTCAGAAAAATCCTTTCGGACAACGTGCTGCCGTCGATGGACGTGTTCTTTGCCTTGCCAAATTGGGATGAGAAAGCGAAACAGAAAGTGTGGAATATTTGTCACGACGACGACGACGACGACATCCCGACGTCGGTAAAATCACACAATACAGAAACCCAACTGACTGGTGTCGATGAACACGACGGAATGGAGTCTACCGAAAGCAGCAAACAGTGCAGTTCGGAGGAGGACTGGGAAGCGGACAAGTTGAACCATCTGCTTGGTGAGCTGGATCCGAAATTGCGCGTTTGTGTGAAAAAGCTGAGCGAGGTGAAAAACGAAAGCAGCAGCTCTTGCAAAGCGATGGTCGACTTGTTGATGGCGATGTTCCAGTTGGAAAAATTCGACCAAGAGCAGGCGACTTCGCTGGCCGGATGTCTGTGTATGCTTTTCAAGATGTTTTTTGCTCATCGTCTGTTGCCGGATAATTTATCCAACTTTGAACAGCAGCAGCTGTTGCAGCAACAGCATCAGCAGCAGCAAGATTGTTCGGATGATAATTTAAATGAACCGTTGTTCATGATTTTTCGCAATCTCTGTCTGACACCCGAAGATGATCCGTCGAGAAAGCCGTTGCTGCTGCTGTTGGCCAAGATGTACGAAAAGCAGCAACGTCTGGGTTATTTCTTTTTGTACTTTCTCCAGTACAACGGTTCTACTATAAAAAGTAAAACCATGACTCCGTACAAGGATTTGGCGAAATTGGTCGGCAACAGTTTGGACGAGATGTTGGAGCAAGATTTGAAAATGTGCGCCCGGGACGATTACCGCCTGTTTTTCCTGCTGTTGCCGCACGTCTACAAAGCTTGTCCTGAAGTGTCGCTGCGGTCGACGGAAATTATCCACCTCGTCGCCGCTTATTTCGACGGTGTCATATTGTACGATTTTTTGGTCCAAATGAACGAACTGGAGCTGCAACTGTTTCGCAAAGATACGTTCCCGTCGGTGCTTCAGGCGAGCCTCGAATGGTCGACCATGGAGCAGATGTGCTTTTGGAATCTGGTCAGCGCCGACGGGGTTCCAATCGAGTGGATTCAGCATACGATACCGAAATTGGAATATCCCAAGCACGTCGAAGCGATGATCAACATCTGCTTGATGCTGGGCCAGCTGAAACGCGAGCCGGGCAAAGTGCTCGTGCGTCAACTGCTTTCGTCCACTGAGCATCGGTTCGCGGTGAACGGCTTGAAAAAGCTGATGGTCGAATATGAAAATCGCACCGCCGACCTGGTCGCCCAGATCTTGTGCAGCACGGTCGCCGATGCCGGCGCCAAGGCGAAACGTCACCAGCCCAAGGCCCCATCCCAGGAGCAAATTCTTGCCCATTTGGATCACTTCCGTTGCAGTACGAGCAGTTGCGATTCGTTTTTCTCCAAAGAGCCGATCCAAGCCGCATTGAACACCGTCAGGGCGCGTTGTTCGCAAGCGTTGAGGGCCCAGTTCAGCGATTTGTTCAGCATATCCGAAATTTTGGACAGCGTTCGAGACGGTCGATCGTTGCGCCGGCGTTCTGTCCCCGCATCCAGGGCTAAAGTGAACGACAGCAGCGACGACGATGCTGGATCTTATGTTTCGGCCAAAAATGCGAAAAAGCGTGCAAAACAGTCGATTGTCTTTTCTGATAGTGAATGAATAATGGTGAATTTCTTCTTTCACGTCTTCTCACCATTCTCTTCTTTTTTTTCTGCGCTTCTTATGCTTCTTAAATTCTCTTTTTATCTGTTCGTTTGAAATTTTGTTGTGGAAAGTTGAAAAGTAAGTTATATGAAAATGATTATTATATTAAATTCATAGAATATGTGTAAAAAGTTTATTCTACATGAAATAGTCTAGAAAAGAAAAAAAATGTCAAATGACATGACCATTTTCGAAAAAGTTGCAATTATTTGTTGAATTAATTCATTTATTGGAAAGCAATTCGATTGATATTGTTAACGATGCAGGCTGAGAAAATGTTAATGAAAAAAATGGATCTCCATTGACGATTTGATTTGTAATTTACCAATTGTATAAAAGCATCGGCAAAAGTTTTGCAAGTAGTATGTATGTATGATGTATGATCTATGATGATGTAGTTTTGATTCTACTGTAAACTGCTCAAAGTTTTGTACTGTAGACAATTTCACATTGAAAAATGTTCGAATTGGTGATTTTGCAAAAAATTTCCATTTTTGGAATACTGTAAAAATGAGCTAAACAAAACTGTAATCGATCTTTTAAAGAGAAACAAAAATGCGCACTTTAAAGCTGGCGAACAAACAATTTTAAAGTAATTTGTTTAAAGTGAAAGTTATGCTGTTAGAAAATTGCAGTTTAATTGGGTATTCTGTTCATTTTTGAGCACCTTGTTGTTTTCGGTGAAAAATGTCTGGTAAAAGGCAATACGATGAAACAGTGTTCAGCAGAATCGAGCCGTCACCCAAATCGAAAAAAGAATCCAAAAAGGAAAGTGATATGACAAAAAGAGGCAAGCCGCAACAAGCTGGTGGAATTGATAAGAAAAAGCAGAATAAAGTTAGTGGAATACCACAGTTGGACAGATCGAAGATGGGAAAACCGAGAACAATGGGAATAGGTGAAGAAGCTGGAAGGGGAAAATCGTCTTTGCCATCGGTAAGTTCAATGAATATGAAAGCAAAATCGAAAAAACGATCCAAAAAGGGAAGGGCAACGAATCCTGATGCGGCATATGAAACGATGTACAGTGTAATTGATATGAATGTAACTCAACGAGTCAAAGGGACTACAATGGCCGCAGGCCCAGTTAAAAAATCTGAACAGAGAAAACAGGCGCAACTGCTGGTCGAAGCGAGTAAAATTGTCGAAGAAACTTTAGAAGAATCACCTACAACTGGGCGAATAATATTCTTAGCTCGTCATGGTGAACAAATGAATAATGTCTTTCCAAATTGGGTCCATGAAACATTTTCAAATTTTGGATTGTACAAACCTACCGATTTGAACATGCCGTTGTCATTGGTTCCCCGCCAAAATGGACCCGTGGATTTTCTGGATGATCCACCTTTAACTGAAATGGGCTACGTTACTTCTCAAATGATCGGACGTGGAGCAAAATTGAGTAATGTTCATTTTGATGCAATTTATTGCAGCCCAGCTTTACGCTGCATTCACAGTGCGCATGGTATTTTGAAAGCTTTTCCCAAATCAGAAATGCAAATTCGTATTGAACCGGGATTGTTTGAATACATGGGCATGAACAGGGATTCCAAGCTCAATTTTGTATCTGGTGAAGAAATTAGCATTCAAGGTTATGAAATTGATTTGGAATACACTCCGATGATTACTGCTGAAACTATAAGTGAACAATATAGAAATGAAAATATAGATGATTTTTATCAGCGAATATCTGATGTGATTGAATCAATTTTACAAGCACATGACAGCCCTCCATGTAACATTCTCATCATTGGTCATGCTCTTACACTTGATGCTGGCAGTCGTTATCTGGCTCGTAAAAATGGAAATTTTCCTACTGAAGACCAAATTAATAATATGAATACATATTTTCCATACAGTGCTATTGTCGCAATGGAAGAGCTGGAGGATGAAGGAAAATGGCAACTGATGCAATCTGCTATGCCATCAATTTCTTCTATGGACTTTTCTAACCGCATTGATTTTAACTTTTTCAATCGTGAATAGGCGCGTCGTTTTGTAAATTTACTCTTTTTAAAAAATTTTAACAATATCATTTTTCATTTTTGTCAAATTTTATTCAAGTAACAATTTCAAATATATTTATATGAAAATAGATTAATATTTCATGGACAAAAATGTTCAACAAATAAGCCTAATGCGTACTACTATTATTTAGAGCATTATCGTGCACTTTTGGTCATATTATTTCTTATTATTAAATTTATTTAGTATTAAAATTATTTTTATCATTAGTAATTTGTTATGTCATGATTAAAATATTATAATCTTGAGCGCTATTCACTGCGCTTATTTAACCCTTTTCAGTTCAATGTTCTTATTTGAGAGCAGAACAATTTTGGCACATCTATTTATTTTTTTCATTAGTGGCTGTAACACTCAATTCACATTGATATGTTCCGCTGAACGCGTTCTGTGGTTTGATGTATTCTACGTTCAGATATAATAGAACAGTGGGAAAACAGACATTGTGTAATGTTGCTATTTTTTAACATTTTGAGTTACTCTAACATTTTATTTATGAAATAATTAAGATGCATTATCATCAGCCGGGATCATAAAATTTTAGCATGAACAAAATTGGTATTGGTCTCTTTCTTAGCATGCTTGAACTGAATGTTGCTAGAATTTGAATGCACCCAACTCAGAATGTTGGACATTTCTGTGATTAAAGCAATTTTGTACAGAAACTTTGATTTGCAATGCACTAAACTACTGACGGATATTTGTGAAGCATCTTACTAAAATTTGTTTTTAATTCATTTTGATAGTTATGGTTCCTTCGTCAGTTGCTATGGTTAATTCAGAAACAGAGTTAAAAGTGTCAGATATTGTAGCTAGTATACTTCGGTTCCACATTAGGTTTTTCATTTTGCTAGGTTCGCTGACTGAGAACGGTCATATATATTGCAGAGATTTTTTAACACTGGAAAATGCATTGCACTACATTTAGTCATTCCAATAAGAGCTACAAGCAGGTGTTTAAATCTGCCAGTTGAAGAAGCCAGCCATAATAAAGATAGAAATATGACAAATGAAGAGCGTACTGATAAAAATTCATTGGATTAAGTGATCCCCAAAGATGTATGCGGTGAAGTTGACACGTATGTTAGACACGAAAGCGCTGTTGACGATTTGAAAATCAGTACAGACGTACCTAATTGTCTCACTCAAATGTCACCACAACTGGTGTCCTTGCTTCCTATCCCATTATTCCATCTGTTTTTTCCTAAAGACAATTTGAGCATTTCACTTGAATGACAATGCAATATGCTTTGCAGAAAGGAAGAAGCATTGCTGCTACTACAGAGGACTTCATGCCGATTTTTGATCTCTTATTGTTGAGTGGATATCATACCGTCCTGAATGAGAATTTATTTTGGAGCTCAGCTAAAGATGTACTCCATTTTCAGAGAAAGAGCTGAAGTTAACGGGTCGAAGCGCTTTCGACTTTAGATCTGGCGCTGAAAACAGAATTATTGCAGTCGGTTGGTTTGGCAACAGACGCCCTACCACTGTACGTCTACGCATCTTGGTGTCAAATCCAAATCTGAAAGGATGTCAGGCAGTGAAAAGTAATCGACGTTATCATACCAAACATTGTAAAAAATTACAACATAAATATGGGCGGTATAGACTTGGCAACATCCTCGTTGCTCTATTCCGTGTCGACCGTAAAAGTCAAAAATGGACTCATCGTATCCTTTTGCCAATAATTAGCAACGCCATTACAAATGCCTGGCAACTGTATAAGCATCACAGCAAATTAGTACATTGAACAACCACAGCCACAATGGATCTTTTAACTTTTACTTGCCAAGTCAGCGAGTCCCTATGCCTTGTACATGAAACCATTACAACTACCAGAGGCTTTTCTCGTGAGCCTACTGCTAACTCAGCATTACCATCAACAAGTCGACTAAAAAGAAGACTAAAAGCGTATCATTCGACGTGGCAATGCATCAAACTGACCACTGATCAGAAATCAATGAAACCTGACGAAGATGCTGACAATGTTCCAAATTAGCCACCTGTGTAGGCAAAAAATGTGAAGTTTATCTATGCTTAAGCAGCAACAGAAGCTGTTTCATTAAATTCCATAACTAATAATTTTTCATAGATATATAAACAAAAAAATCAAACGTTTAAACACACATTAAATTTGGTTCAAAAACCGTAGTTGCTGATCAGGCCGAGTGTATCATCTCTGATATAGCTCTGAAAATGGCAATAATATTAGCGCGGCTTCAGTTTCTTTTACCGTTTTCATATAGACATCAGATCATGTTAAAATTATAAAATTAAAAAAAATTGATCATCAGGAAAAAATGCCTCTCTGAAAGGGTGAAAGAACTGAAATTATGGAGATCTTCTACTTTTGTTTTAGCATATTTTCCCATATGTAAAATTTTTTGTTTTTGCCAACATCATCTTATGGAGTTAAAAATTAAATTTAATCATTAATCAATTATTTAATTAATTAGTAATGAAAAAATTATAATTAAAAAATTAAATTTTACAAATAAGCATTTTAAATCAATATTATCGATGTGAGCCACAATTTCTACGGCTGCATTCAGCATTAAAACAAATAAAGCAATAATGAAAAAAACGCTGCTCAAAGTGAAAAAGTTGAACAAATGTCAGTAGCAATTCAAATTATTTTTTGCCTAGAAAATTTGCTCAGTAATAATTTAGATTTAGCATTTGCCTGCTGAATTTGTGCTTCATTTTTTATTTAATCTTGTTTTAAATTCTTTAAACTTGAAGAAACTGAACCGTTTTTCAAATTGATGGTGACTTTCAATAATATTAACATTTCAAAATATGCTTTTAAAAATGCCATTAATCAATTTAATTTGGTCTACTGTTGTAAACTTTGTTTTTTACTTCCTAACAACAATACATTATATGATGTCAAATCAGTTAGTCAATTTATAATATTTAAAAATTATTTATTTATTAAAAGTTGAACCATAAGAAAATTAAATTCAAAAGTTCAAACGAATATTGATAAGTAGCAGTCAGTCAAGTATTCAATTTTTAAAATTATTATCCACGAATCCACTCAAGTCTAAGAATTGCCGACGCATCTTCCTGCAATACAAACCGAAGCAGGTTTTTCATTTACACAATGTGAACCATCTCTTCTCTTCAGCAGCTTCCCTTCCTCAGTATAAAAACGGCAATAATCTTGAAGATATTCAGGCTTAATTGAAAGTGATTCATTAATAAAAGATTGCCATTCGTTTTTCATGCAGTTAGCGTAAACGTTCAAACTTATTTTGAAAGGAATTGCCATTTCACATATTTTGCTTTTGTGAGATGGAACAGGATTTTCACAAGTGAAAAGATGTAGTCTCACTGGCTTAGTATCTAGACAATCAACAGTGAATTTGTCATCATCCGGACCAATGTGTTTCACCACTTCATCTAAAAACGTTTCATTATATGTTGATCATTTTAAACTTCCAACTTATTCATTTTTAAATAGTAAAAATTAATTTTTAACAGACAAGGTTAAGAAGAAATTAGTGCAATTTTTAAAATTAAATTAAAACTGTGAATTATACTGATGAAACGTACCTATCGATGTATCAGATCCTCTGACCATCAGGCATGCATTTTCATTTTTTTCTATCAGTGCTGATTGTGTATGTTCTTTACTCAAAAAATATTCTTTAACTCTAATATCGTCAGTTTCTACGCATTTTCCATTGTAACACCAGCCTGTCTCAGAGCAAGGTATTCCGTTCGGTGGTATCAAGAACAATTTTCGATTATAAGTTACCGCGTTCATATCTATATCAGTAAGATCAACCACCGTACTAAATCCCTCGCATACCATTAAAGTACAGTCAGTCACGTATTTTTCATACGATGTAAAGCAGTGACCATTTATACTTTGATTCAGGCATACTTCTACGATGTCAGGCAACTTCATTTCAGGTTCAAGAGAGTACGAAACTGTGTTATCAGGGGGAACTGTTATCCATTGACTATCATGATTGTACATCTTGAACAGTCCAAAAGCAGTTATGGCACACAATATTGCTATGAAAATGACGATGTACACTTTGTAAAAGAAAGTCGTTTGGTTTGCAGCTGCCAACTGGTTCACCTCTGGTTGAATACCCAGTGATGGTCTAATTGGTTGGAACAGTTCTTTTTTCCTCAAAATTGATTCCATTTCCAACAGACTTTCTAAAAGTGTTCAAATCATCATTCTCTTTTTCCTTATCAATTTTCAAAGAAATTCTGTTTCAACAAAGTATATTAGCTGAGCTTTAATTATAAATAGTTTAAGCTAAAAATATTAATTTTATAATGAAACTAGCACATATAAATCAATCAAGATCTTAAAAAGTTATTTTTCATTTATTATTCATTCAATTAAGTTAAAAGCTTACCAAATTTCGTATGCTTACCACTGCGAAAACTGTAGCTATACTATGCTGTATCCTAAGCAAATGGCATTTGTATTACTTTCGAAAGTTCATTAAAGTTACTTTAAAAGAAAAAATTGTACTTTAAAGTGTGTTTAAAATAATTAGTTGTTTAAATAAATAACTTTTTCGTCAATTTATTTGCAAGCACAATATCTCTAAACGAAATTTTACCTGATTTGAAATATAATTTTATTAATTAAACGGTAAACGGATGGTGAGTGAGATGTTTTTTTTCATTTAATCTTCACAATTGCTGTTGCAAAATTTAGTAACAATATGCATAAATGCATTTGAAAATAATGATAAGCATAAGAAGAAAGAATAAATAAGATACAGTTAAAGACGTTAGTTTCCTTGATTGTAGTCATAGCTGACGTTTGCCCCTTTGGATAAATCTGCTTAAGTTAATTTATTATCTTATTTTTCTTTGCCTATTTTATACATTTATTCAAAATGTTCAGGATCACGTTTAATTTAATTTTACCTGCAAAAAGGTTTTGCACTGCACAAAATAGAAACTGATTGCTGACAATCGCAATGCTTTCAATTTTGAAAAAACTCCATAAAAGTTATATACAGTATATAATTTTATAACATTTTCCAGAATCTGCATCTGCATAAATTGACAAACAATATTCACGTGTTTTCTTTCCATCAAATGTATGCGATTTACATTTTTCATTCATTTATTTCAATAATTTGACGCAACTGTTCATCTGATTTGCATATGGCTATTCGCATTTCATGATTTTTTAATCGAAGTCTGGCAATTTCATTTTCAACACTGACAAGTTCCTTTTCCAATTCTACCTTGGCGAGATCTTCTCCATTGAGCATTGAAAAAAACACATTTTTGCTTTTGTTAACTTCTTTGCTGTAGAAGGTCCAATCGTTTGCTAGCTGTTGTATGTTTTCCAAAAGCAAGTCCAGAATCCTAGCCGCCGGTTGAGCACTTCTCGCGCAATTCTGTATCTGTTCCAACAAACTTGCTATTTCTTGCTTGAATGTTTCCATCTGATTTGCATCTATCAGTAGAACATCCGGCTTTTTGTAAGTGTTGTAGGTTTCAATTTCATTTTCAAATTTCTGCTTCGTTTCTAAAATATTTCTCACTAGTTGGCCGCCATTTTCGAGAAATACTTCTTCTTCAACTTTGTCATCCGCATTGTCAGCAATAGCCCACAAATTTTCAACATCGGCCTGTGATTTATCAGGTGAATTAAAATCCGCAGCTTCTGAATTCAAATTCGGTTCGTATTTTTCCGCTGATGAAGGAGGTAACTTTGAAGCCAGTCGTGGTGGTGGTGCACGAGCTGTGCTCGGCCTGCTCATCAGAGCTCTGCTGGAAGGCCTTTCAACGTGCTCTGAATTCTGCATCTCTTCTTCTGCCGTTGTTTGTTCTTTTACAGGAGGAATTGCCACAGTATCATTTGCATCGTCTGACTTCAACTGTGAATTCTGATCTACCGAAATATTTTGCATATTTAATTTTTCTTCATTTTCAGGCGAAGCTAACAATTTCATCTGACTTTCCCTTGATAATTTCCCCGCTGAAACATGATCTTCCTGGTATGCATCTGATTTTCTACGTTCGTGAATAGCTGCTTTCAACGCGGCGTCGTTTTCTTTATTACGAATTGTATTCTTGCTTTTCACTTTCGAACTTTGATTAACATTTTTCACATCTTTAACTGAACTTTTCGCTTTTGCTCCATCTTCCGGAAGAAGCTTACTTTTTCTCCTTTCAAATTTTTCATGCTGATTTTCTGCATTCCCAGCTTCTTTCGTCTGTACTGAACGTTGATTTGCCCTTCTGTCAACTTTTCTGCTTGAATATTCTGTAGCTGCTTCGGCCAAGGCTTGCAAAAGTTCATTGGTTCGATCCGATTCCAGTCCGGCTACAATTTTGTTCGGTTTTGCTTGGATCTTTCTACCAAGGCTTTTCTCCACAGCTGAGATGAGTTTGTTTAAAAATTGAATTTTAAATTCTTTGCTCACAGGTCCGGCTTTTTCTAATTCATCATCAGTAAACAAATCTCTCATGAAGCCCGTAGACCGCACAACGGCAGTAGTTATACAACGCAAATAAGAAAATGGTGGACGCATGAGCAGCTTCTCTGTCAACTGCGGCTTTTCCACCAACGGAGCGAGCATTTTGATTGTTCGATGAGTAAAATTATCTTGCTTTGCCATTATTGCCAACTTCAATGACCATAAATCAGAACTATCAATAATAACAGCAATTATTATTATCATTTAAAGTTGGCTAAAATAGATTCAGAAAAAGAATTTTGTTTTAAAAAACATACCTGCAATAAAACAACTGGTAATAATTATATTGGAATTTTTTATTGCTGGTGTTCAGATTGAACGTTTACTTTGAAATATTTTTCATTTCCTACACATTTCGTGTATTTCTACACGAGCGACAAGACCGTTTCCATGACACATGGTGTAAACAAATTTACTTAAACATTTATTGATTATGACATTTTATTGAAAATTAAGTTTGATAGAAAAAGCAATATTGTAAGCTTATGCACTTAGCTCATTTCATCACAAATCCTTACTTTCGATTTATTCAGTTTTTTAGTGACTCTAAGCGAGCGTTTAACCTATTTTTAGATTATATTGATTGAACTTTCAAACCGCCTACCTCTCGATTCTGCTTATTTTCAAATTTCTTTCTGTTTATATAGCAAAGCATTCATTTTTAATAACCAAACAGATTTATACAAGGTAAAAAAACATTTCATCAAATCTAAGCAAACACTCTTTTCCTCAGCTTTACCTTCTCAACTTCACCAGTGAAATGATTTATGCTGTTTGCATTGCAAAAGCAAAAACAGTTTGCAGTTGTAGTGCTGGCTATTTGGCATGTTAATCTGCATTATTTATTTTATATTTATTGAGCTGTCATAATTATGGTAAATTTAAATTATTTAATTTAATATATGCATATCGATGTAGAAGTTTGTGAGCGCATAACCAGTATCTACTAACATAACGTAATATAACTAAATTCAAAAATAATAAAAATAGAACTATTTATATTTACAAAACAATTAAAAATAGTATTTTAAAGTTTATGAAAAAGCCAAGTTATTCAAAAGCAGTTTGCGTGAAACGGAAGTTCTCAATTACGCCTTTATTTTTAAATTTTTTAATGCAGGATATATAAAAAAATTGTTTAAAAACAATATTTTAATATTTTTATTTACTTTTTTATATTTTGGTTATTTCTGAAATCTTGTCGTTTCCTTATTTTTTAAACAATTACTTGCAAATCAATATACTTTTGTAGATTACAGTAGCGGGAAAATATATTTAATGTTTAAAATGAATATGGGTGACTTAAAAGGTAACATAATATAAATAATTTTTTGTTTTAAAATGTAATATTTAGATGAAAGTTTGGATATATTAGTGGATTTGCTTAATACTAATATTGATGAAGAATTTGATGACAATCGCTGTTCATTGCCAGATGTGTTATTAACCGAGGATACCGAAAGAAATGAAAACGATATTGATTTGGATAAATTTTTGCGTATGCTGGCTTTTCAGGTGTTTTAAAATTTGTACAAATTTTAAATTATTTTATTTTAGGTGAACTAGAGAATGAATTGGAATCAGATCCTTTTGACATATCATCTGAACTTCAAGGTGGAAATTGCGATGGAAATGAAAATTCGCTTTCTACTTTATCTGAAGATGATTTAAATGGTTTTTGTTGATATTTTAATTGAGATTTCAATTTAATTCATTTAATTGATATTTTAGCAAAAGCGCGAGATATTTTTCGAGAATTGCAAAGGCGGAAGCTGCGACGTTTAAATTACTCTGTCGGTTCAGGTGTGCAGCGAGAAAAAGCAGGTATTTATTTTTTATATCTTATTTGTATATGAATTTGCTTTAAATATAAAATTACTTTTGTTTTTATTGACATTTATTTATTTCCATGTATTATTTCAGTGCATTCTGTTCTTTGCGAAAATTTTGATTTCACAAAACCCACCTCTATGAAGGTCAAAAATTCATCAGTTGTTCATTCTGGTGACACGAGCAGCAGTGAGGATGAAGCTAAACGAGATCCAGAAGCTTGCGGACACAATTGGCTTAGTGATGAAGGTCGATTGATTAAATATCAACTTGCCGAAATGGAATCTTATCAAATGAACCGTCCAAAATCAAAAGGTATAATTATTGCATAATAATAACTTTGACTGATATTGAGAAATCATTTCTTATTTACAAAATATTTCTCTTTTAAATTGTAGCAGATAATTATAAGTATCAGCCATCAAGCAGTGCGAGTAGAATTTCTTCGAAGTCATCTGTTTTAGATCCTTTTTTTGGAATAAAAATCAAGTAATCAAAGATAGTTGTTTGTATGGTGTTTGTTTTCTTAGCAGAAAATGTTATTTCTTTTTTGTTACAGGAATGCAAAAATGTCATTGGCTACGTTTACTCATATAATAGGAAGTCGTCCTAAATTTCAATTAGTAGCAATAAACAATTCAAAGCGTATTGATTGGTCTAATTGGGTAACAATGGCGGTGATTGTGGACAAAACTGATCAAAGAAAAAGCAGTCAAGTAATTATATGTTAATATGGTGATTTTTACTTAATAACGCATTTTATAGGGAAACCTGTATATGATATGGAAACTGTGCGATTTAATTGACTGTCAGCGAATTGTTTCAGCCTTTCTTTTTGGCAGTTGTTTGAAAGATCATTGGAAGCTTCCAGTTGGTACAGTAGTTGCACTATTCAATGCTAGTCTTTTCAACAGCGATACCTCTGTACAGGCCGTATATTTATTGTCTATGCTTATTGCTTATTTATTTTCAATCTGTTCAGAAAGATATCACACTGAAGTTGGAAACTGCTGGCAAAGTGCTTGAATTGGGCTATTCCGAAGATTTTGGAATATGTAAAAGCAAACAAAATAAAACAGGAAATCCATGTAACAATGTTATCAACAAGTATGTTTTATTATCTTTAGAAAATAAGCATATTTAAAATGTTCGCGTTTAGGAAAAGTTTATTCAATTTTGTTTGACATTTAGATCTAAAAGTGAGTATTGTGATTTTCACGTACTGAATGTAAGCAGACAGTTTACTTCAAAGCGAAGCGAATTTTACACTCCCAGTGGTCATCCGCGTTTGAAAAAGGACAGCAAATTACTGCCTCCTAAAGATTGTTCTAACCTAAAAAAATCCAAGCCTTCTTCATCAGAAAGGTTTCATTTTGAAGCATAAATTTTGCTTGTCATAAATCATAAATAAAATATACCTATATACACATATGTCTTTTTTTTGTTTTAGAAAATTAATTGTCGACGAATTATCTGCTGCTAAACTTTGTCAAGAGTTGAAAATGCAGAATGCTTTGAACAGCCTGAAGAGTTTACCTTCTACTGTTAAAGCAAAGTCATCTTCATATAAGATAATGGAAAAAGATGATGAATTTGCATTACTGAATTTGTTGAAAAAGCACGAAATAGTTGATCAAACGGTTTCGGTGATTCACGACGAAAATAAGCTGCCATTGAAAGCAGCAAATGCTTCTGAAAAAAACAAATGGAAATTGAGTTGTAAAGAATTTTTGAAAGCTTACGAACCGACGACGGTGAAGGCTCCTGTTCCATTGCCAAAAATTGGTAAAGGTACCACCAGCAGTGGTTGCATAAATTTGGAAGATGCCAAAATGAAACTGACCAAAGTGATCCAACATGATTATTATTATTATTATTATTATATTTTGCTCATAATTTTTTTTTTAATTTTAGCAAAAAGCAATAGAAATTGTACGATCGGCTGGAGGAATTAAAAAGCAAGATCCAAATCGTCCAACTTCAGGTTATTGCATTTTGGAAAAACGTTCAGCTGAAACAACTGCCAACATTAGTGAGATATTGATTTTGTTGCTTTTTTATTTTTTTATATTTAATATTTTTCTAGAGGATAATGCAACTGTTAGCAAACGTTCACGTCTTGGTGAGAAGAATTTTACAATCGACGAAATGCGTCAATTGTTGAAGCAAAAGTCCAGATTTGAAAATGAACTGCGCAATGTTAGTGCAAAATTGTTATTATTACTATTGTATGAATATATTAATGTTGAAAATATTTAGGATGAAGCTGAAAAAGAAGCAAAATATTTTGAAATTATGGAAGTGAAAGAAAAATTTGATCGACATGCTGAACAAGTATTCGAGCTGAAAAATTGTCAAGTAGTTTCTTGTAAAACGGTGAGTAATATGTGCCATGCTTATTATTATTATTATAAAAAGTCAAAATAGAACTAAGAATAATTATTATTAAAATTTCAGTGTAACTATACTTGGCATTCTCAGTCTGATTTGTGCAAAAGTCAACGGCATGAGATTTTGAGGCATACTGCAACGAAACGCTTCTTTCGATGTTTAAATTGCAAAAAGCGTACAATTTCTTATTCTCTTTATCCATCTCGTCCATGCCATCAGTGCAGGTCGAGAAATTTTGAACGAGTTGCAATGAAGCAGGTGATTTTTTTACTAAATATTTTTTTTGCTATGTATATATATATTTTTTTTAATTTAGGAAAGAAGAGGTCCAAAATTACCGGCTGAAGAACTTAAAATTCGTGGAGAAGAGCTTCCTTTTGTAAATAGTTAAAAGTGAATAAACTCATCTAAGATAATATCGCTCGTTATTATAATTATTGATCACATGAATTGGTTGTTCAATGAAATGATGCATGTTTCCTAAAGATTGTCGTTATTATTTTTCAATATGAAATTGTAGAAATGCATTTTTATATGAGCTTATTTATTTTGCGGAAATCAAAAGTTTCAATTTTTGTTTTGTTTTATTCAAAATTATCTTATTACGACAACAGTGATTTTATTTACAAAAAATAATTTTTTCAACTGAGCTAAGATAGTACAATTTGCATTAAAAACTGGCGATATATCGTCTTCTGGTTGGCTATATTTTGCGATATTTCTTGTACAGTGTTGAATGGTTTGAATATTGTTTTGTAAAACTGAAATATTCAGTTTATCTCTCATTGTAATTCACTGTACATATGAAATTTTAATTTATGTATGCATGTTGCACCATTTGGATCATTTTTTAAATATTGCTTTTACAGCTGATTTTGTACGACGTTCAGAGTTAATCAGTAATACGTTATGGACAATTTTATGACAAAATCCATCCTTCTATTGCACAAGGACATCAATAATTGCTTTGTCATTGATCACATCCATGCTAGGAGAAAGAGACAAAAAGAGGAAATTTTTGCTATTCCACAGGTCAGAGTAACCTTGTTCATTGAAGCTCTCTGTTTATCAAACAGAAAGAGCGGATATATTTTGTTTACATAGAGATTTATAATTCGATACTGACAACTCTTCATACTGTATATATATTTTTTAATATTGAATTTTATTGTTTTTTCTATTTACGAAAGATAATTACAAATAAACGGAAATATAATGCTCAATTAATTGAAAAAATTTTATTTTATTGTGAAAATCCAAAAGACATTTATTCATCTGAAAATAATTGGTCTTTGCAATGAAGTTTGTTGATATGTAGAAGAAAAATGCAAAGTAGTGAATGCACTTTTTGCATTTTCACTTCTTCATGTTAATTTTTGTCATTTTGAAATGAAATTACTAGCTTATAAAAAAGTGAACTGGAATATTTTCTATGCAGAGCAATTTTCCATAGCTGGAAATCAAATGATACAAAACTCAATTTACAATGGAAACGAATTTTCTTCTCCTTCTTTCTACAGTATTTTTCTCAAAGTTAAGAGTAAATAGATAATTGCATTTTTTTTGCCTTTTTATTCACATGTTGTTGTGCTGATTGATAGCTGTGAGAAGAATTTGATTGGGTCGAACGGTATTGTGTATATGGATGGAAAACGAGGATCAGAGAAATTGCAAAAAATGCAAATTGAATATTTCTTATCGTCTGCATCGGGCAATTATGTCCATCAAAGAGGGCAATTATGTTCCTTCGGCTTCAGACTGCAGTGCTATCCCATTTGTGTGACATTTTATTGTCAAGCTCTTTTTGTGCTGCTCACCACAGTCCAATAGCAAGCAGATGCGCTGCACATTGGCAGTTTTGCAACTGGCAATAAAATAATAAAAAAGTCTGAGAAACTCTAGCTATAACTGAATGCATGCTAATCAAATAGAAATAGGCACATTATCCAGACTAAATATATTGAATTTTATTTTTAAAAAAGCAAAAGCTGCAAAACTGTATTTTAATTCTTTCACTTTCAACAACATCAGCGTAAGTGAATTTAAATAAATCACACAAATGATATATTTTATTAGAAAATATGTTTCAAAAAACAAGATTTAATAACCGCTAATTAAAAATATTATTTATACTGCACTAAAAACGATTATTTATTCGAATAATTTTTGTGTAGCAAAAATATTTCATAAAAAAACAACATTTCTTTTTTTCTTAAATTTCCAAATTCTGATAACAATGATGAATGAGTTCAATGCACTCAATCAGAGATGTTCAGATTGTTTTTCATATATATATATATAAGTTGCTTACTTTGTATTGTTTGCCACTATATCTTTGTGCATTAATTTTGCAAAATGCATGCAAAAATTATATATTACAATTGTTTTGCTGTTTTGTGGAAAAATAAAAACGATAAATTGAATTTAAAGTTGTACTGGTGATGATGAAATTTTAACAGACGACCTGTGCTAATAAGTTATAAGCGGCAAGGTCGATGATGAAATGAAATTTCCTGTCCCTTTTGACCTCTGCTGAGCCAGGAAAAACGTGGTGGCTCTTTGCATGATTGCTTTATTCCACCAGTTCACCTTGAATTTATTGCACTTCTGTATTTAAACAAAGTCCCACGACGATGTGTAATTTTTCACAACATTCAGTCTGCTGACAAGAGAATATTTTTCACTTTTAGAAACCGCTGCTTTCATTTCACCGAAGAAGGTGTTGCACAACATACAAGCACTGCCAGCTTTATGAAGTCCGCTAACTTTACTCGGCTTCTTGCATTGCTAATTCTCCTCTGCCAGATCATCTTCTGCTCAGCGGATGTAGATGGTAATTTTATAACTTTTGTACATTTTGTACCTTTTAGTGTACAATATTAACCCTGAATTAATTATATAATTTAATCGTATTAATCAATATACCATGCATTTTTGTCTAATAAAAATGATTTTTATACAATAATTCATTGTTCTTCGTAAGGTGAAATTTGTGATGCTTATACACTATTTATAAATGCATCTACATTTTGAAGGACGCTGTTCAAATTTCATTTCTTCATACATCCAAACATTTATATCATATTTTCACTGAAATGTTCAATTAAATTTATAAATTGCATAACATCGAACTGGTTCATGCAATACTTTCATTTTTACATTACAAATTTTTTAATGTCATCATTATGATTTGTTGCATTACTTGTTAAATGAATACTTGTTTTACAATTAGAAGAATTATTCCATTGCACATGATTGCAAAATGTATTTTCAAATTTCAAATGCCAATATTTAACATTTTTCAGTTTATTTCATTTATAATTTTTGTCAGATACTCATTCAAGTGTTTTTGGTATTTTCAACAATAATTTTCAAGATATTTTTAAAATTGAATTACAATTCAGTGCATTACATGAAAATGCATCAACTTTATTTTTAGATCAAGCATGCTAATACAAGTGCAAAATTTTCGAATACAAAAATCACTTGTCTGCCCTACTTTAAGTTTATTAGCTTTAGTTTTTTTGTATATTTTTAATGAAACGAGTCACTTGAATTCATAATTTTCTGAGAAATGCCCTTCAAAAATTATTTTATACAAATTAATAATATTTATAAAATATACATCTGAATGCAATTTTTATCATGTAAAAATTCAAATTGCTACTTGTTTTTGTCTGCTTTCCATTTCTATACACTTTTTGCAAATTTTATTATTTCAACAATATTGTACTCTGTGAATTTATAATATGTGCATATTACATGAAGAATAAAATTTTTAGCCCTCCATAGGCTGTGTGCATGATACTGGTTTAAGATGTCTTATTGGAATGACTTCTCATGAACTTTCACTTGCCAATGACCTTTAACAACGCCCTATCCAGTTCATTTCTGCCTTTTTATGGTTTATAAAACATCTTGTAAAGTCATTGCCTCTTTTTAATTTTGAACCTCAAAATCTGAAGATGCATGCAGCCTCACATAAATTAAAATTACTACAACAGCGCAAAAACTAAATCATCTTCAATCAGTTTATTATAAATTAAGTAGATCAAAGGTATATATAAATTAATATTTGCATTTATTGTTCTTATTCTTACCTCTTATATAATTGTAAAATAGAAGATTTTTCTCATTCATTTAAATGAAAATATTTTTATGCATTGAAGAAGTCTTGTGCGCTTTCTCAAATATATTTCCTTTTAATAATTTTCACATTTCATACTAAAAAAATTATGCCAAAAAAATTCATATTTGAATTTAATTTTTGAAGAATGCCTATTTATTTGTTTTATCTCTTTTTACATTTTTTGTTCTAATTTTGCACTGACATAAATAGAATATTTTGCTTTTTTTCTATTTAGGAATTAGACTACGACGACGCCGTCATGATCAGTCACCAAATCTTGGTGCTCCAATGCACATTGATCTCAATATAACAGTTCCTTTCATTTTCAAGCCCCGCCTTTATCCATATGGAGAAGGAACTGGCGATAATGAATTATCTTTATGGACATCTGTTCAAGGATATGTATTACAAAATGAAATCTCATACTGGGGAGAAAGCTTTGCATCAGTTTATGTAAAATTTACAAATAAAACCTTAATAATGAATGAATTAAAATTTATGCTAACTTTGTTCTGTAGATATCTAAAGATGGAGTAATTGGATTTTCACCCAATTTTGCCGAAAGCAAGCCCACTGCTTTCCCTTCTGGTGAAAAGGTATTGGCTATTTTTTGGACACCATCAAGCTTAGGTGACATTGGGAAAGTATACTTTCGTGAAACCACAGGTAAATGCTACACTTCTGTAGTTCTCCTTTGCAAAATAATGCAAGCGAAAGCCCTATTAATTGCATAACAATAAATGGTAATGTAAAACAAGCTATATTTCATTATGTAGAATATTTTATTTTATACTGCTTTGAATGACTTATTTCATTTCCTAAAATATTTCAACAGTTCTAAATTTAATGAGATGAAGTCTTACGGAACTTCAAAATTCATTTATATTTACTACTGCATCAAACTGATATTGAATTTCAGATCCACAAATACTATCTCTTGCTGCAAGTGAAGTTCAACTGCAATACAATTACGACAGTAGCTTTACACCATCATCAGTATTTATCGTTACATGGGAAAACTTAGCACCCCCTATGGCATCTAATGATCTCCCAGATTCTGTAAGAATTTTTTAATTATTTCAGAGATGTTTTATTAATTTTTATATTGGTTCAGCATCGAAACTTATTTCAAGCAGCGCTGATCATGAGTGAAAATGGTTCATTTGCACACGTCATTTACAGTAAATTAAAATGGCATGGCAACGCAATTGTAAGAAGCAATATTATAATTTTTCCAACTGAAATTATTAAAAATCATAATTTTTTCTGCAGGTCGGATTCAATAATGGAGACGGCATTGAACATCTCACTCTTCCATGGTCAGGAAGCTCAGACGTGCTCAAAGTAGGAGCAGAAAGCGACATAGGCATTCCAGGGGAATGGATGTTCAAATTGGACGAATCGTCTGGAGTCCATTTATGTGGCAAAGGTTACAAAGGAATTGATTGCACACGGAGTAATATTTTTCATTCTTATATTTCTTTTCTTGATTCAGAATAATCAATTACAAAATTACCAAAGTATGAAAATATCAAAACTGCTCATTATTTAACTTCCCAGTTAGACGTTTTCTATTGAAATTCATTACTTGCTGCAAAACTACTATCATAGAAAAAAAACATCGTGCATTGACCAAAATTTTCTTTATAAAATTATATATACATTTTTATAGCCTGCTCTAAAAATGAATTCTCCTACGACTGTCATCGGAAGTGTCACTGTGAGAATGGTATACTGTGCAATGAAATTACAGGAATTTGTCCAACTACACGTTGTGAAAAGGGTTGGACAAATGCGCCTACTTGTGACGAAGGTAAGTTTGAATTTTTTCAAATTTAATTTACAATAACTATCTGAAATTGAGCCCACGTTGAAAACGACTTTTTAATTTTAGACATAGACGAGTGCGCAATGCAAACTAAGCTCTGCAACACTCAAGCACAGCCTGATTGCGTAAACACTCCAGGATCATATAATTGTACATGCCTTGTTGGTTATGATGCAGTCACAAATACTTGCAGTGGTTTGTTTCACAATAGTAAGAAAACAAAATTTATTGATTAATAAATAATTGAACTGCAGGCGCTTCAACGGGATTGTCACATGTGCCTGAACAAACAAATTCTGACCAATCTCAGCTTACAAATGCCATGCTGTCTGCTTTTAAACCCATGGTACAAGCCGATGTGATCCTGAAGCCACAGAAAACATCAGAATTTGTGCTTAATCCTTTCATGCCAGCTCCTCTCAGAGGTTTCTTTGAGGAAACAAAAATTTTAACTGCCCAAAGAGAAGATCTATCTGGAACTGGACCGAACTTTTGGTCCCTCACTTCATCAAACCGACCTCAAGGAAAGCCAGTACAAGTGACATGTAGATTAAGTTGCACTGAAAATTCCAAATGTCAGTTTGTGAATGACACAGAAAAGTGTGTTTGCAATAAAGGATGGACTGGGGATGGCGTGTACTGTGTTGGTAAGTGCTCTTTACGTGTGTGTATGTAAATTTAATTCACCATTTAATGAAATTTTATTAAATGTATTTTAGATGTAAATGAATGCTTGACGGAAAATTTATGTCCTTCCAATTCCAAATGCTTGAACACAATTGGCAGTTATGACTGTATCTGTGAAAAAGGCTTTCGATTTAACGGACAGGATTGCATTGGTAAGCTATTAAGCAGGTTTCAGCACGCGATAAAACTAAATTTACACACTGACGTAATGTTCAGAAAAATGCAGTGACTTTAGGTGCAAATTTCATTTTCATTACTTTAAATTATGAATAATGTTAGGAAAAAATTCCTATTTGAAAATTTCAAACATGCACACGCTTTATTATTTGAAGATATTGACGAGTGTGCTGAAGGAACGGCTATATGCCAAGGTGGTGCTGCGTCCACTTGTATCAACACTAATGGTTCTTACGAATGTCACTGCAAAACAGGTTTCAACGGAAATCCAAACAGTCCTGCGGGATGTATTGACATAAATGAATGTCTGATTCCAAAATTTTACTGTGGTCCAAATGCAGAATGTGAAAACTCAGTTGGTAGTTACATGTGTCGATGTTTACCTGGATATTTGCCAAAACAAGATGGAATCGGTTGTGAAGGTAACATTACGCTGTCAATAAATAGTAGACATGTTTGAATTTTGTAAATTCCAATTTAGATATCGACGAATGTGAAAATCATCCATGCAGCGCAAAGGCAACTTGTATCAACAGTCCAGGTTCGTTCGCATGCAGATGTGATGCAACCTATTACGGAGATGGATTTCACTGTGAAAGTAAGTAACATTCACACGTTCTTTTGGAAATAGACAGTACATTCAAAATTAATTTCACCTTTTTGCAGAATCGCGACTTTTCCCATACAGTAGAGCTCAGTCAGACAGCATATTCAATTACAACCAAGGATCAGTATTTATAAATTTGAAACGCCTGGTGCGTATTTTGGGATACAATTATGACAAAATGAGAGTAAGCGATGTTGTCATTCATCATTTTCCATTCGTTACCCTCATTTCATGCTACTTTTTGTGCAGGTTTTTACAACAGGTATGATTGCTTTTGGCAATCCACCTTCAGTTAATAATATTGATAGAATGTACGCTTCATCAATAATGCCGTTCCATTATGATCTCGGTTTTGACAAAAATGGAACAGTTTACGTTGAACAAGTGGTCAGCGGCCCTTTATTAAAAGAATTGGCTGATTTTGTCAGAGAATCTTATAACCTGAAAGTAAATCCAGCCAATTACGCAATCGTCGTTACTTACGAACGAATTGTAAGTTGCAGTAAGAATTGTAAAAGCAAAAACTAATAAGCCGCCTTGCATTGTAATTTTTCATTTTCAGGATGATACATTAACATATCAGGCTGTTTTGGCAAGCTTCGATTATCAAACATTTGCCATTTTTATTTATGATTCTGTCATTCCCGTAGCAGCGCAGGTGAGTCAGTAGTAACACAGATGATAAGAATAATCGAAATTTGCATGTGCAGTTTGCTCAAATTATAATTAATCAAATTGTATGCACAGAAAACAAAATAATTCACCCATTCTACATGTCATATTTGTCAGTTGAAGAAAAGTAAACAATTTGTAGATGGGAGTTAAAAATAACGGCAACGACAAGATCGGCACCATGTTACCGTTCAGAGGAGATGATATTTTTAATTTGGTTAATAAATCAAACATTGGCATTCCTGGAAAGTGGATGTTCCGCATTGAAGATATGGAGGTAGAACCGTGTCGTCAGGGTTATGAAGAGCCTCCGTTCTGTTCGAAAGGTGACATTGGCTTTAATCATAAAATCATCTGCACCAATCATAAGAATCATAGTACTTCTTCAGATGTGGATGAATGCAAAGCTGAACAGCCACCGTGTCACAAAGACGCCATCTGTGTAAATACACCAGGCTCGTATTTGTGCAAGTGCAAGCACGGATTTACTGGCAATGGTGCAAATTGCTTTGGTAAATTTTGAAAATCACTCTGTATTCAATCAACAGTTATTATTGAAAAAATTTCATACAGTGTATTTTTATTTGGATAAAAAATAATTCATTTTTACAGAAATAAATCCCTGCTATGCATCCACTGGATCTGTCTGTGGACAGAATGCTGAATGCTATGTTCCCAATTTCAAAGGTGGAAAACCTGAATGCGTATGCAAGGAAGGTTTCGTAGGCGATGGGTTTTCCTGCTTTCCAAGTATGAACAAAACAACCACTGAACTACGGTTACAATGAATTGTGTACAAAAAAAATTACCCTATTCCAGTGCCTGCGACGAATGAAGTGACAGTGGAAGTTGAAACTGAAAGTCCAAAAATTGAACAGACAACAACATCGGTGCAAACTTCAACTAGCACAACAGAATATCCGATGACAATTCGTCTTCGCAGCCGAAGACCTATCACTTTCGGTCCTCCTACACCGGTCACGTCGTACAACAGTGAACAGGCAAGCACGAGAGAAATTAGCCAATCACATACGCCAACCTCAGTGCAAATTCGACCACTACAAAAAGAACCTCGAACAAACACCCAAACCGAAGATCCCAACTTTCCACCAAGTTCTGCATCGATTTCACCGGAAGAAATTCACTCGTTGAGTTCAGGTATTTGTTAACTTAATTTCAATTTCATCTTTTCATAAAATTCCAACTCTACTTTTATTTCAGCGACTGAAAAATCAGAAAACAACTCAATTACAAAACGTACGCATTGGTGAAAAAAAAATCCATTCAAAAAAAATGTTCGTATTACAAGGTTTATTTCAGTTCTGATAGTAGTCGTACCGGCTGTACTAAGCGTTATTTGGCTCGGTCTTCTCGTGGTGCTGATGGCAGTTTGCATAAAAAAGAAGCATGTCATTTTTATTTAACAAAAACAAATTCATCCAACAATCCTCACTCATGTGGTGATTTTCTTTTGTAGAAGAAGAAAACGTATGGAATCCATTTATCAACAGACGACAACTGGGGGATTTTACAACGAAAAGGCAAATTCTTCAGGATCTAGCAGTGTGTATGAAATTTACGGGTCGAACACTGGATACTATCAACCAGCATTTTCACCAACCGCACATTCAACGTTGTATTCAACGGTAAAATCAATTTAAAACCATTATTCATTTCTTGAAAATATGCCAGAAAGAAAAATGGAAACATAATTCAATCAATATACTATCAAATTAAATTAATTAATTACGCACAAAATTAATTTATTTTATTACAACAGATTTAAAATGTTATCCAATCTAATGTTGCAAAAAGGAAAACTTTACAAATATATTTTCTTATAGAATTCTGCATTTTATTCCATTCCTGGATATCAACATGGCCGTTATTGAAAAGTGAGCAAGTTTAACAAAATCCAATCAGCATAGTATTGTGTGATTTGATCACTTCAAAGTAGATGTCATAGAATTTCAATCACAGTTTTTGAACAACAAACGTAGTAGTTTGTACGTATGAAATGTTGCTGCACTTATTTCAGTTTCTCCAGCTGTGAAACAAAAAATTTATACTATTAATTGTTATAAATAAAATATTGTACAATTGTAAAATGAAATTTACATTTTCAACACTTTATCCTTCCCTCCGCTGACAACACGATCGCCCCTCGGACTCCAATCCACGGCGTAAACCTAAAAATAAAATAAATCCAATCTGTACATTGTAAGTAATACAGAAAAATGAACTGGGAAATAAAATAAACCGCATCGGCATGGCCGGGCAGATCGACAATCAACTTTCGAGCACTGATATCCCAAAGTTTCAGCGTAGAATCAGCAGAACCGCTGACCAGCAGTCGACTGTCAGAAGACCATGAAATTTGAAAAACTGATTGCACATGGCCTCTCAAAGTGTGCAAAAATCTTAAAATGTCAAATTCAAAATAGAAACTTTTTCTAATAATAGATTTCCAAATAATACATAAATATGAATAATATATGACTTAAAAAATAAGATCACTGAAAACAAAACAGCTTACTTGCCAGTTTTACCACACCAGATTTTAATCGAATGGTCAAAAGATGCGGACGCGATAATTCGGCCGTCCGGACTGAACAGTACTTGATTAATTAATTGTTGGTGACCTGTCATTCTTGCTAAAGGCTTCTTGCTCGTTGATGGCGACCAGAGAAACAAAGTAAAGTCATCCGAACCAGAAACCAACATCTCCGGTTCATTTCGCTAGAAGATACTAATTGTAACAGTGGGGAGTTTCAAATTACACGAAAATAATGTACTGTAAATTTTTTATAACGATTCAAAGCGATATTTTTCAATTCCTGAGGATCAGTAACAGGCAAAGTGGTTCCATCATTTCGAGAATCCTTCGGATCAAAAGCGCCGGTTCGCAGTACGTAATCAGTGTTCAACGCAATCGTATTCACCCAATGTCCATGGCCTTGAAAGGTGCGACAAAGAATGCCCTGAAATGCAAATTCAACTATAAATTTAATCAAATTCAAAAACACAGTCACCGCACTTTATCAACTCTCCACATTTTCAAAGTGCGATCCTGAGAGGCTGAATAAATCAACCCCTCACCTCCCCAACGAATGCACGACACTGAAGCCGTATGGCCACTGAGCACACGCAACGTTTGATTCAAAACCACATCCCAAATTCGGATGTCGTGATCTTTCGACGAACTTGCCAACAAACGTGCCGTTCCTTGTCTACATACAACGCACCAACATGCAAAATACAAATTAGGCAAAATATACAAAGCGAAAGAAAAATAACTTCTTTTTTCACTCACTGATGCAGCGGTTCCCAACAGAGGCAGGTGATCCACAATTTGTGACCTACCAAAGTTTTTCCAATTTGCTTGCCAGTCTCCGGATCCCAAATACATATTTTGCCTTCTTTGCAACCAGATGCTAATCGCTGGCCATCCGGAGACCAAGACAAGCATAGTACCCAATCCGTATGGCCTAGAAAGACAAACAAAAAATATAACTGATGTATATTTTTTTTCAATCCAAAATTGAACATGCCACTGCAAGTGAACTGCGGCAATTCAGTATTCAAATCCCAAAATCGCACTGTTCTATCGCCTGATCCGCTTGCCATATATCTACGACGCGCAAATAATGACTGTTCCAATTGTTCAAAACAAAATTATCCGTTTCCTTAATTATTAAAACTTTAAGAAAATACCTTCCGTCGTGACTGAACAAAGCAGATATGACCGTTTCAGCGTGGCCGGGTAGAGAACTTGTACATCTGGTAACAGTTTGCACTTTGTAAATCGCGTGAGCTTGGTAGCGTATCAATAACACTTGTTCCATGTTGATCTTATTCATGTCGATCGTTTCTTCAAGCGAACTCTCTATTTCAAGATCATGTACAAAGAAGGAATATTTCAACGGTTCTTCATTCTTAAAAAACAAACAAACAAAAAGTAAGCGATAAACAATAAACAGAAATGACTTGTGCTTGTGAAATGGGAAAATAATATTTTGCATGAATAAAATAAATACCTTTCGAAATTCCATATTGCACACAGTTTCCAGCTGCTCGGCCGTAATGTTGAATGGCATGTCATAAACAGTACCCACAGGATT
This sequence comes from Trichinella spiralis, assembly GCF_000181795.1. NCBI lineage: Eukaryota > Metazoa > Nematoda > Enoplea > Trichinellida > Trichinellidae > Trichinella > Trichinella spiralis. Next base: position 10,950,707 of record NW_003526943.1, read on the forward strand.
GCCTGATTCGTCTTGAAAACGTATTGCCAATCGTCGAACATCCTTCTCCATTTTCAACAATTAACTAAGCGGTAAAAAACAGAAATACATTTTCAAAATTATTATTCATAAGTGAATAATAGAACTAAAAATAGTGCTTTCATCAAAGAAAAGAAATTCATCGAAAACAACGACATCAATTACAGAAAGCAATTTTGTTGTGTAAAGTTTTATTTCGCTAAAAACAAAAAATGATTAAAATAAAATTTTCATTTCATATCACATAAAAAAGCAACATTATCAACAAAAAAATTTCAAAGTCCGCCTTTGCTGTGCACGAGATAATGGTAACAAGCTTGCAAGGTTGCAAACATGTATTGCATTTCGCCGACGTTGCACAACTGCGGACAAAAGTCTTGCACAAAATTTATCTCTGCCCCGAGGCGTTGAATCTGGGCGCGCACAATAACGTATGTAGTGACCGGCACCAAACTGTCCGCTGTCCAAGCAGCCAACTCTTGTTCAACACAGGCTCCCTGCGATACACACTGCAACAATGGGCAATGGTCATTTTTCAACTTGATTAAGCTTGATCAAATCAATCAATCAATCAAAACTGAATACCTTGTTGATGTGTTCGAATGTTTCGACAATTATTTTCAACTTTGCCGAAGGAAAAAATTCTGAGCTACAATGAACAAATAGACAATTTTTGACCACCATGAAAATGCCAAAAAATTACTGTCATATACCTCAACCTTTGGAAACAATCTATCGCATCGGCGTAGTACTTCTTTCGAGCTGTCGCGCATGCCTAATAAACAAAAAAATTTCCACAAGTAATTCATCTGTGGTTCTCGATTGAACAAAGCATCATTTCCATTATCGATTCATAATATATGATCAGAAAGCTTTGAAAATAAAATACAATCAATTACCAATGGTTTATCCAAGTCTGATGTATCGGTAAAAATGACTGGCCAAAATTGTCTACAAATGATACATATAAAACAGTGAAGCGCAACAAGCAGAACAACAAAACGCATAATAATACTTTTCCACGCCCAAATGATCCAGTAGCATCACATCACTTTTGGAATTCACATAGCGAATGTTCATCCAATATACACGATCCAGTTCTTCGTTCTTTATCACAAACAGGGTAAAAATATTCGGATATACAAGTTCCAAATAACTGTCATAAAGAAATGTATTGTACGTAGTCAAACACCTGAAATAAAAAAAATGAACATAACTGTATGCATATGTATAAATATATGTAATAACTGAATTATTACCACGAAGAAAGTGGTAAGTCGAAATTGAACTCTGAAACAAAGCTTTCCATATCTTGTTCACCGGGCAAGTGAGGGAAAAGCACTCTGCATAGAAAGAGTTGTTCATATGGTTGAAAAATTTGGTAAGAAAAATATAATTTCAATTCAAACTTTATGACAAAATAAAGTCGCTTCAAAAGTGAATGAATCTCTTCAATTGCTTCAACAAGCAACGAACTGTGCACACTGACACCGGAATAGCTAACGTTGAATATATCGCTCAAACCGTTGATCAACCGTCCAAGAGGATGATATTGCAGTTGAAATGCCTGAACAAAATACAACATTCAGAACAATAAAATAAATTATACAGCTATTGCACACAAAATAATCAACCTGAAAGCAATAATTTTTCACCATGTAATAATATTGTTCACCGCATGGCATGCTGTAGTTTGGTATTTTTTCGATAAAATCGGCTGTGCTGAAATACAATTGAACATCCACGATGAAGATTGGCAAAAAAAATTTACAAGCAACAAAAAGCAACTGCACTTTGTACTACTACTAGTAGTCTGCAGTTTTTGCGTGGGGAAATATTTTCGAAATCGTTCGCAAACCACAACCAACGATTGCCAACATTTATCCGTATCTGCTGTAAGCAAAGTATTTTCTGCACAATTCAGCTGATGATAGACATGCGCAAAAATATCATTCCACTTTTGTTCAGCAGGTGGAAAACCACTATTTTCAAAATCATGGACATTATTTTGCCTGTATAAAAGGAAATTTCAAATTTCAATCCAACAACGCTTATCAAATCGATTTACTTGTCTTTTTCAGATTTGATTCCGTCTGACGAGCAGCAACCATTTTTGTAAAAGTTTCCGCTGGAAATTTTCAACTGCTCTTGCAATCTACCCGAAAGAAAACCTTCCAAATAGTCGCCATTTGGAAAATAAATTGACGCCTAAAATGAACAAAAATAAAAGTATCCACAATGCACAAATGAAATAGAAGAAGAATCTTACTTTCCCATTCAAACATTCCACATCGCTGAATTCTCCCTTCGCCATTGTGCCGTCCGTGAGCAGCATCATACCGTTCTTAAAAATACAACAACAAGCTGATAAACAGCAACAGCCGAAATGTCATTCTACTTTGAAGGCTCCTTTTTCAAATACACCTTTATAACATATTCCATCCAAGGTAACCAGTGTACCGAGTCCATGTTTCAAATCATTTTCCCACATGCCGAGATATTTGCTGCCTTAAAAAATCTCTTATTTTTGAAAACCAAGAAAACGTCCCATAATTTTCATATGATCAGAGCTAGTGGATGGAGAATCATAAATCACTTACGACATTCGTCAGAGACGCCGTACCCTTGCCTTTTGTCATTCTGCCAAGCTCCGACGTAAAGGACGCTTCCTTGCCTATGGACGCCGTGACCATGACGAACGTTATTTTCAAAATAGCCCTCATATGACGACCCATCTGAATATCTGATGAAAAATAAAATTTAAAAAAACAGCAACTAAAACGAAACAAAATTCACCAATTAAGTAGAAAGCGGAATTCAAGGCGTAATAATAAATTTAAATTGGCAAATTCAAAAAAGAACTGTCAATTGTCATTTTAATTTGTAAATTATCAGCTTACATTTACAATTAGAACAACAATAATAAACTAAATTTCATTTTAAAAATTATCTTATTCAAATAACAACTTGTACAAGATTATTCTATTGTAGATATGTGGTAATTTTTTTTCAACAATAATATAAACGTACTCTATGAAAACCAAGCCAGATAAGACACCAGCTCTCCATTGACCTTTGTTGAACTGCCATCTTCCATTTTCGCCGACAATTTTATATTCACCATAGCTGAAATATTTAAAAATTTTAAAATAATAAATAATTGCAGTTGGTGAGAAAGAAGAAATTCAAATACACCCACCCATCCATGAGACCATCGCGAAAATGCCCCCCATATACACAGTTGTTTTTAGTTGTCAAATGTCCACTGAAAAATGAGAAAAAAAAACAAATTAGTAGAAAATATGAATATTATTAGTGTTGAATTTTATGTACTTTCCGTGTGGCTTGCCGAGTAACCAAGAGCCGCTGTACACAGCGCCTGGGAATGTTTTGTTTTGGGCAGAAAATTGGTGAGTGCCGCTGCGTATCAACGGCGGTCTGCACAACAGTGGCGTTTCGCTGCAAGGTTTGCTCAGATACAACAATAACGCATTGTTGAATGCTATCACAAATTCTTTCTGAAATAATCAAATCGAATAAAACCATAAACATATGTAAAAATTCGTTTGAAAACTACCGTTCCAGACGGATCACGAAATTTGATCATCAACTCTCCTTCTGGAACAATTACTTTTACCAACAGGCTGCAAACAAATAATAATAACAATAAAAAATAATAATAATGCAAATTAATACTTTGCATCGTCTTGTACATTATGCGTCCAAACCAACGGAAATTTATAATTTTTAAAAGATGATTTCTAAACAAACAAATAAGCAATTTTGAAAACAGAGAACTTGATCATCAATCAATTACAACAGTACTGTAACAACAAGAAACGAGCCGCTGAAAATAGCCAGCAGATAGCAGTGAACAGTGCGTCCATTTTCTGTGACGTCGACAAATTCATTCGGCTCTTGGCCACGTTGAAATTCTTTGACCAAAAATTGCGCTTTTTCATTCATCTCAGCCTATATGAAAAAAATTAAAAAAAACAAATAAACTACAGTAACATATTCTCCAAAAATAAGAATTGTAACTTCACACAAGAAATGATGAATGCGCATGTTTCAGGCGAAATTTCCGCGTGTCCGACGCAATATTTTTGTAAAAGCGAAACACTCGGTCGACGCTTTTCAACATTTTCAACATATTCTTCGTAAATTTATCATCACCGTTGAACTGAAAATGATAAAAATTGCAAATACGTTGCATCCGCGTATAGATATGGTAAAATTATTCTTTTTAAAAAAAAACTATAAAAAGATTTTTCATTTTCAAGTGTTGGAAAATTAATAATTATTAAATTATTATAATGAAAGAATTTTTTTTTTTGAAAACAATATATCACCTGAGCAATGATCAAGTGCAAATCGCTGAACACTGTGAACGGCAGAAAGAAAACGTCTTGCAGAAGGCGACTCTGTTTGTGATGCTCTACCGAGTTCAATTCGCAGAGGTATCGCAATTTCTTTTCCACACTTTCGCTAGAGCAAAACACAGCAAACAAAAAATCTCATCGAATTCACAGATTTAAATTTAAATTTAAATTTAAAAAATTGTACTTCAATTTCAATAAAGAGAATGCATCGCCGGACAGTAGGATCAGATAGTCGGCGTTGAGTTGTTTCAGAAAATTTTGAAACCGCGAGTCGAGCAAAATTTCCAAACTCTTTTCAACGGTCGCTTTCACATCCAACACGAACAAATATTGCTTTATTGACTGAGATTTATTTGCCAATATTAAATGATATCTCCTCAAACCAGTAGCAAAACGTCGAAACAACGATTCATCAAAACGATCTACAAATGTACCTATGAAAAAAAATATTCATTGCTATCAATAATCTAAATTTTCATATTTTTGCAAAAAGAAAACAATACATCTATTTTTCTCACTTTCTTCTCTAATTTCGTTGATCAAATCGACCAGTTGTTTCAAAATTTGAACATGTCGAATCAGGATAAATTGAATTTGATAAAATACATTGCACAAAGCTGCATCCGTATCTTCCAAACACCCGCAAATTATATAATCGTCAGAGCACATCAGCGATGCTGGCCAGCACGTCTACACGAAGCATAACTTTCACTGAAGTCTACAAATACAGTCTAGCTAGCTAGCTAGCTAGCGACGGACAAACCTCTGGAAAGTAAAGCCGTAGTACAGGCGTTCCGTCTTTATCTGATCTGCAATTTAAAACGTGAATAATTTTAAATTTCCAAGCATGTTTTCAACTTAAATTGTACAAATATGACATTTCAACTGTTATATTTGATTTATTTTAATTTCACAACATTTAAAAACTAAATAAATAAATCCTTTATCATAAAAAAAACAAGCAGAAATAAAAATTATTTTACCTGTCATATCCGCATATGTAGCATTCGGGACGATAATCAATGCCGTTGATGAGAAATGCGGAAAACTTTTCCCCGGCAGCTATGTCGATCACTTTAGCACAGCTTCCTGCCTATAAAATGTCGTTAATTTATTATTATTCTTCATTTATACTGAAAATTGCAATTAACAATTTATTAAACCTTAAACAACATCGGCACTGCAACACGCCTCTGATCAGCTACTTTGATCTGCCTGTTTTCATTCGAGCCCCAAACAAATACCTATAAAATTCGATTCATCATTAACATTTGACAAAATTTCTCTGATCAAAAAAATAAAATATTTTATTTTTACCTCACCACTCGAGGACATTGCAATTGAATGTTCTGCACCAGCAGCTATCTTGACTATACCAAAGGCACTGGACCCACTGATTCTAGTCGGTTCACATCTAACAGTAACAATAATAATTATTATTAATTTATAAATAATAAATGTATAATAAAAACAAACCTCGGTTCAAAATCATTCAAACCAAGTTGGCCAAATTCATTTCCGCCCCAAGTCCAGAGTTCTGCTAGGCAAATATTGCCAGCCAAATTGGACGAGCCGGGTATGATGGATTGCCCTGAAACGCATCCAGCCAGTGCGTTTGAATCGTCCAATGAGATCGTCTGCTCGGACAAGGATGAAGAAGAACTTGACGACGGCATGATCAAATCGAACGATATGAAGGACAATCGACTGCTGCTAGCTTGATGCTGCTGCTTGCTACGGGGAAGCTCGTACAATTCCACCTCGTCCCCTCTGCAGTGGGCATCACTGTAAAGCTTCCGCTGACGTGCCTGAGGCTTTGATCGAGGCTTGCATTCAGGTCGAGGTTCTAAAAAGCATTCTGCATCGTCGGCAAAACTGAGCTTCACCCCCAGCGGGCAACGATCAACAGGCGACGAAGATGGCTCGTCGGTGGACGAGCTTTTCGTGCTTTCCCCGTCGGTCAAGACAGACCGTCGCCCACGCTGACAATGCTCGCAGCTTTCCACAAATGGCAAATTAGACTGAAAGCAGTTCGAGCTGTTTCCCAAAAATGTATATTCATCTAAACCATGCAACTCATCAACGCCTGCAATACATTCAACAAGCGCAACGTGATGCGTTCGGCCAGACGCCACCGACAATACCCGACGGCCAAGAAGACCCAGAACACGGTATGGCAGACATATTGGCTGCCAAGCTGTTGAATCCCCATTTTGAAATGCCGCTCCCCACGCCCACAAAGCTCCATTCCTGTCAACAGCCAACACTTCCGAACCACCTATCGATAACTGCACTATCTGAATGTCATACGGCTCTCTTCTTTCACCATGCATGCAGTAATCATCAGCAGCGTGGATTTCAACCTCAACAAAAACATGATTAACACTCTTATAACAGTCGACTCGGAAAATAAAAATACACACTTATGTAGCAAAATAATTGAATGCAACAATTCAATACTGCTCTGAACATTTTTCAAACATAAAAATCAAAAACTGCAAAACAAAATGATAATAAATAAATCATCCTCCAATAAGTATGCCCATAAACCTATCTATATATTACATGCAATGTGCATAAATAAAGAAAACTTCAGAATTTCTACCTGTTCATAAACGGCATAACTTTATGTAATGTTTCAAAATTCTTAATCTTCAATTTTTTTCATAACAACATGTTCAAAATTATTCCCCAAAATTTAAAATCTTCATAAAAATCACAATTCAATTATTTATAAATTATCACATCATTAATTTTAGACAAGATGAAGAAAACACCTGCCCCAATATTTGCAGAAATCAAAATAAAATATGACCAGAAATGCATTAAATAATCAAACATTAATATAAATACAAAGAAAAAATACCACAAAAAAGTTTCGCAAATCACCCTTGCATTAAGCTTACTGTAGTTCATGTGAAAATTTTGATAACAAATACAATTGAACGCTAACATGAATTAAACAATTATCAAAAAAATCATCGGAATAAATATCAAACAACAAACACTTACCCTTTCAGGTTTGGCTACATTTTCAGCAATAATTCCACACTGTCCATAATTAGATCTTCCCCACATATAAATATTACCAGCGCTGGTTATCGCACCAAAAGTTTCATAAGCAAATGTTATACTCTGCACACGTAATCCACACATGATAACATTTTGCAAAGGTTCCCGTCTCTTTTCAAAAACACTTCCCTCTTCGTCTGCTAAAACATTTAACGTTGCTTCAGATATTATTCCGTCTTTGACGAAAACAACATTAGCCTCTTTTGCGCAACAGTCACGGCAATATACGGTTAGCTGATCTGGTTGATAAGGTATATCGATGTTCAGACAGGTCAAGGAATGTCCACGGCGGCGAGTCCATAAGCAAGTTTTCATGCTTTATCTCAAAAAAATCGTACAATATATTTCACATATAGATATGGCAATATAACAAACAGCGTGAAGCATTCACAATTTATAGAATATACTGTTTCCAATAATAGACAGAAAAAGCACAATAAATTACGCAACAGAGACGCAAACATGTAATGATTCGCAAAGATTAATAATTCGAATTTACTAAAGTCACACGCAGAATATAAAGTTTTGAAGAAACAGTTACAAAACATTTTCCTTTAGGAAAACGAATATACACAAAATCTAAAAAATTACTATAACAACATTACAGAATGAAATTAATCCGATCCATTGTTTCAGCAGATGAACAAAGTAACAGCACCATCATAAATTCAATAACAAAAAGGACAGATTTAACCATAATAAAAAATCATTATAAGAACACAAAAAATACAAAAAACGACATTCAAGACTGCAAAAAAAAATATTATTAACTCAGTGGACATACAGTAAATTGTGATGTGCACGTTCAATTTCAACAATAACAGACGAAAACTAATTTCGCAATTGCTTTTCAAAAAATTGTAATTTATATAATTACAGTATACCAATTATGTGATTATCTTTTAGTTCAATGATTTTCAATTATACTACGCCGATTCAAGTTATGCTGGAGCCACTGTGTAGCAAATGGCAGGGAGCACTACTATACATTTAATAACCAGCAATCAGGCTCTACTACTGACTCGCGCCATATTCGCCCTTGTGACGAATTGCGCCACTAATATTCATCCTCATTTCGAATTTTGCGTTTCCTATTCGTCCACATTATAATTGAGTTTCTTCTGGTTCTTTATTTCCTTGTAATAGCTGCTGCGCATGCGCAAATATAAGTCCGCACAAATTTTATAGCACTAAGCAAAATGATTATCGGAAAGAAACAGTTTTACTCAACAAATTCACCACGAATGCTCAAGCAGGATCACATACACAGTGATCCAGTACTCTTGTTAGACTCGCTCTTGACTGACTTCTACCAGCAGTACTGCTCTACTGTCCGTTTTCGCAGATTTTTTACAGATTCCCTAGAAAAGTACTTGTCACTGCATTTATATTAAATTCTGGCAAACATTACTGGGTTTTGCTGCAAACTCTGTTTAAATTCAATTCCAGGAATTTAAGCCCTTTAACACACGCTGTAGCTAATATTTGTTTCGTCTAACTTGTATATTACAACAATAGTGTTGAATGTCCATTTAAAATCGGCCATACTACTGTTGTAATTCTTCCATACAGCTAGGACGGAAAATATTTGATAAACGTAAAGCAAGCATTTTCATCTAACGATTAAAAATAATTTCTAATGTAAATATTCTATTTTTAGCACACTGAATATTGTCATAATGATATGATATCCAGCAGTTTTATTTCCTACTTAATTAATTTTACAGAAAAATCGGAAACAAAAATGCATTTCATTTAAGAAATTATAATATTTAAAGCAATATTGATATGAAAAGTGCAGCATATAGAGAATAAATTATAATGATATTTACAGGAAAATAGAAAATTGAGAAAATAACAAGTTTTGTAGCAATTATTCACAAGTAGTTGAGTTATGGAAAAATTTTGCCACATGTATTTTCATCGGCTTAATGTTCTGATTTTGAATTAACGTACTTGTAAAATTTCTTCCACCGCTATAAAATAGATAGTCTTTCTTGGACAAAAGTCTGGTAAAATGGATAGTCTAAAATGGACACCTTTCTTAAACAATATTTATCTTTGATGTTTATATTGCTTTCAATGGTGCATATTACACAATAATGCCAATACATTGTTTGTATAAATAAAAACAGGCAGAATAACGTTTGCTAACAAATAAATGCAACAAGCTGATTTGACCTGTAATCTTACTCACAAAAATAATTCAAAAGCTGTTTGTTACGTTCAAACCTACGCAGTTTGAAATTGTTTTGATAGCTGTTCTATTAATTAAACATAATATTCTTATATAAGTTATAAATTTCATACCTCATTATTCATACCAATATCTTATTATTGGTTTTTTGCAACAACAATGTTCAGCATCACATTAAACTTATTCATTATTGCATTTGTAAGTATCTAAGGAAATTTTGCATTTTACCTTTTGTAACACTATACATCGAAAATGTTAATGCTATTCTGATTGCTTACTTTTCATTGAAAATTTTTAATGAATATGCTTCTCTTTTACTGTATCTTTAGATTGTATCTTTATATATTTCAGTCATGGAAATAATTTTCAGTTATTGCACAATGAGTTTGTTGATTATTAGATTTCAGTTTGAAGAAAGCGTATTATAAAAAAATTGCAATTCAATAAATGCAGTAAATCAATTTAAGAAATTAATTATTCGTTTTAGGTAAATTTTCAATTGTGCACATGTTCTACAGACAATGAGAATGTTGCAATGAAGGAAATGACATTTTCAGTTCCTATTTCCGTGCTACAAAACGAGCGTCAATTCGATGAGAATAAACTGAAAAAATTATTAAAACCCCTTGGAAAATTATACAAAACACCAAGTGATAAAGGTATACCGATTAGTACAACTGAAGCTACTCTGTCGGTTGAGAAGATGATGGTTGAATTGAATCGCTTAATACAAAAAGAATACAGTTTTCTTTATAAGCAGTATCAGAAATTAAAGACCGTCCATCAAGCAGAAAAATGTGACGACACAACAAACGTGTACACCGTAACACTACAGAATACAGACTGTGAATCTAAACCGGTATGAAAAAGATTATTATTTTAAAAAGCAGTTTATATCAAGTATCACCATTCTGTTGAAATACGAGATTAACAACGAGTATACCAAAATGAAAACTATGCATGTATGCATGCATGAAATTTCTTAGCCATGTAAAAGTTATAAATTTGTATCCAAATTATAAATCAATGCATGAGATAAGTATCAACTTTTACAAATTATGTCAAATAGTTTAGATAAAATTGAACGATTACTTTAATATTTGAAAATATTTGACATGAAATTAATCTGTTAAGATTATCGAAGGAAGCCCTGCTACGAATTGCAGTGATGTTGAAAATAAACATCCTCTAAGCTGCAGCATTTTAAGTAAAGTCGCTTCTGCAGAAGAAAAAATTATTGGAGCATACTGCAGTGTACATTTGGAGGTGTGTCATTTGTGACAAATTTCATAAAAATTGATGCCTCTATATATAACACTTTATTAATTTTAAAGCTAATTATTTCTTATTCTGCCCTTACTAAAACAACGCATAAACAAATTCAATTTAGGAATCATTTCCAAAGAAAAAATCTATATGCAAACTGTCCAGATATCCAGGAGAAGAGGTAACATCGGTATTGTCATGAACTACTCAAATAATAAATTAAAGTTTAGAAATTTAAAACATTCGTTCCTGAAGATGTTTCATCTTGGTTTCATGATGCAATTGTATACGTACCAACTGGAAATCGTCCGCAGTCGAAGTAAGTAACTTTTTCAGAAATGCTGCAATACATATGTGAATAATATGCACTTCAACTTTTTACAATACAGCTCAAAGCACAGTAATAATTACCGTGGGCGACAAGGTATTGTTGGTCTTGGAATGCTACCCCATTTGGGCGCAGTTCAAATGAATGTTGTAACTATTTTCAGGTATATGTTTGTATTTAAACTTAGAAATATATAATAACTGCATAGTGAAATTTTTTAATTTTAGGAAAAATGGTAAAACTACTGAGGTTCTATCTCTTATAAATGCAAATGATTCAATAGAAATCCCGAAGGTAGTTACTTATTTACTTATTTGCTTTTGGATAAATCTTTGTAAATTAACAATATTTTGTAAATGGTACTGCATTGTCAAGAGATGACAAAATTATGAAATGTTTAAACATAAACTAAAACTGGATATTTCTGATTATTCATTTCATGATAATTAATATCCATATGTCAAGAGTATAAATCTGTCAGAAATAAGGATCTCATACATTATGAAAATCGAGAAAGAATAAATATGAAATTGATATGCTATTATATTTAACATTACTTCAAATTAGTAACTCTGTTTCTTTAAAGGTTTTTGTTACAAATCCAATTCAGAAGCCATTTGGTGATGAAATAGATCGTATTTTAAGAAAAGCTTTTGATACCATGGAATTAAGCAATTCTGACAAAGAAGATAAACTTCAAAAGCTGTACAATGCAACAATTAGCGTACGTAGAACATAGTACATAGCAAAAGTAGAAGTTTTCAATTGCTTTTTATAGACTAAAGTTAAACACAGAGCAACACCGTATGATACGGACGATGCTTACGTAATAACTGAAGTAGCCGGAGTGTTCGATGAAAACAAAGAGCACATTGGCAGCATTGATAAATTTCCCAGTGATGGAAACATTCAGATTGGTTGGAAGGAGGCTGATAAATCGGCACTACGTTTAAAGCGCTTTGCAAAGCCCCCAAAAGGGTTTTTCCAACATGTTTTTTCAGAACTACAGTTGTTGTTCTAAATCCGGCAGAAATTATAGCTTCATTAAGCAATCTGTCTATCAGAAAAGTTTTCAAACTGTTTCGATTTGCATATTAAAATTTTTTCTTTATTTATATTGTAATTCATTTTATAATATAAAATTTCAATTTAACTGAAACAAAGCATCTTATCTCTTGAAATGTTTGTATAATAATAATTCCAATGCAAAGATGTGATTGTTTAATTGAAAAGGAACTTCTTTGAAATTAATAGCATTGGCGCCAGTTCTTTCAGAATCCCAATGATTCTAATACATTTTACAAAAGCTTTCTTTGTCATGTGTGATGTGATATATTACAATCGCATTGCGTTATTATTCAAAATGAAGAGTGAATGAAAAGCATTTACAAAATTTTACGTTGCAAAAATAATATTGCTTTAGAACAGAAAATTCAAAATCAGACATTGTCGTCTCCAGAATGTGCCACTAATATAATTGTATGTGGTTGCCATGTAAAATGGCAATGAGAATTTTGATAGCAATCGATTTCAGTGTAAAACTTTTTATTGGACAGATGGAAGAACATGATAAGAGAAGTTAAGAAAAAGAGAGGAATACAAGGGTAACAAAATGTACAGAACGGAAAAGCAGAAACACTTGACTATTTCTTAAGAATGTATATATTTAGTGATTTATATACGAGGCGGATGCATTGCTAGAGGATACTGTGAACCGCCATGACATTGATCAATATCTCAAAATTATGTGACAATGAAAAATTTGATTAATTTTACAAGTGTCATTTATGAAGCGCCACCTTTCCACAATCCATTGTCTTTCACTTCGTCATCTTTCTGCTGTTCCCGTTTACGGAATGTCTCGTTTTGCATACTGCATTTCATTATGGCAGAAGAGAAATTTCCAAAACCGTTACTGTATCAAAATTATGCTCTGTTTTCTGTGAATGAAGCATCCTAACCATTTCAGCTTTTTAAAGCTTTATCCCTCACCAAAACATACTGCAAGCATGCAGGATTTTGCGATGAGCAACACACAACGAGAAAAACAACAGCATGTAGAACATTCTTGGAGCAGAAATTGCCATCCTAGCAACAAGCTTTGCATTTTGAGGGAATTCCTGTGAATGCTGAACTATTTTATGAAGAATATATTCACTCCTGCAAATGTTTTCAACGATACGCAAATTCAGGTGTGCAAACTTGCAAATTTAGCGAAGCGTTAATATCAATAAATCAGTAGTGCAAAAGCAGCTTTGATAACTTTTTCCGGCATGCATTTTTGACCAATCAGAATGATCTCCAATCAGAAACCATAGTCTTTGTTAACATTGATTTTTGTATCTCGATTTTATATTTTTAAAAGAGAGTTTCTTCCCTTGTGAATTCAATAAATCTATATCTAGAAATTATAATAAATAAATATACAAATTAATTACTGAAAATAAAATAAACACAAAGCGCAAATAAATTTAAACGACTTACTTGATTTATCCCAATTACAGTATGTCTTAAAAATTCCAATTTCTAGTAATTATTGTTTAAATTTCAAATGAAGCAATGCTAATTTTAGCGATGTTTTATATTATTTTATTACATAAATGATTTTGATAGCATGTTTTTGAGTTGAGTATGAGTATGAGTATGAGATGTGTTTCTTTTCGGGTAGTTGCAATATTACTTTTTATTGTAGGTTATATTTATTTTATTATGAGTTGCAATGATTGTTTCAAAATGCAACTAGAAGAGATTACTGTTTTACGAAGCATGTTTCGTGAGCCCGAAGAACTGACATTTGATAACGTTGGAAATTTGAATAAATTGGAAGCTTTCGTCATAAATGAAACAGCATTACTTGAAGATACATCGCTGGAATCCGTTTCGTTTTCTCTTAAATTGAAGGTAAGCTTTTAATGATAATAATAATGAGAATAATGTATGTGCTGCTTTATTTTATCAAAGTACACTTAATTATGCGACTCTTTCTGATTTTTTTGCATGAGTGTTGATGATTGATTGCGTGAGTTTTAGACTCTGTGTGACAAATTCCATTGTATAATGCAATTGGAATTTTTGAATGAATGATATTTTTTGCATTTTTATTTTACGAAAATTCTGACAAGCTTTTGATTTGCTGAATTTAAAGTTTTTAATGGTTTGAATTAGAATTTTAATGCATTTGCGTAAGTTGAATAAGTTGTTATGCTGTGCAGATTGAGTTAATTGTATTAAAGGTTGAATTGTGAATTATGTGCAATATATAATTGTGTGGTTGTGTTTGCTCCGAATTTTAGGAAATTTGATTTTTCATATAATTATTTTATCGTCAAATAGATAAGAATTGTGTTAGGTGCGAAGAAAATTTCAGTTGTAATGGAACGTTCTGCTGGATATTTTGAAATAAATTATAAAGTTTATTGGGAAACAGTAAAGTTCGATTACTTTTGAATGATTTTTGCGGCATACTTTTTGTGAATATGAAAATAATTCATTTTTAATTTTGAATGTAAATTTTTTTGAAACAAAATTCTTCACGTTTTTCTTATTTTCTTTCTTTGGATGAAGTTGGCCATTTCGTTGATTATTCTTTTCATACAAATTGTCAGTTGCATGTTTTTCAGTTTAATTATTTGTTATGACGTGAAATTGTGAACGTACATTATTTCTTTATTTTTTGCTTCCTTAGTTTTTGTTTGCATTTTTTAAAAAATTATTGACAACAGAGTTGTAGTAGACTTGCGGCGTAATCGTATTACATTTTATTATAGACGATTAGGTTCTACAACTAACTGTCATCTTTCGCGGCTAGATCTGAATTTCACAAAAGCTTTCTTTTCGTATATGATAATCTCGAGTATATTTTATTAAATATACAATCAAACACAGGCAAAGTACGAGCGAAAAAATGATCACAGCAACTATTCTTTACCACGAACTGAAATGCAATTTAACTTGTTATCTGTTGTTTTGTTTTGCTTGATATTGTTTGTTTAGCCACAAAAAGAAACAGCAACAGTTGTGATAAATCAATCAAAATATTGGCAGAGTAAACAAGCTGTTGCAGCTGGAATTTAGGTCAGATAAGATTCGAATGTCTAATATTATCATTTGAAGCGTAGGATTCTACATCCTCCCGCCCCCGGATGGACGAATGTCCATCAGTTCGGCACCGCTGGCTCTATCAAGTGTAATTTTGCTGTGGGGCGCTTTGTAAAGCCAATCGATGTTCTCAGTTTTGCTGTTCTAGCTATTCCATCTTTTCCAGGGTAGAGTTCAATGATTTTTCCAAGTTTCCATTTGTTCATTGGAACGTTGCATTCCTCAATTAAAACAATATCTCCCACTTGTGGCGCTTCGTTGCTATAAGGCCATTTTTGAAATTTATTCAATGCCACAATGTACTCTGCTTTCCAACGCTTCCACCATAATGCAATCAGTCGATGATGATAACTCCAAACTTTTCGTAGCCCTGAAGTAGTTGTACCTTTCGGGACCCATTCTTCATCTTCTGGATTTACTTAGGGTAGATCCATGAAGTTCGTACCTGTCGAAAAATGATAAGGGGTCAGTACTTCCGGGTCTTTCGGATCTTCGCTCAGGCACGTCAACGGGCGTGCCTTGATTCTTGCTTCGATGTCGTAAAGAATCGTACTGAGTCCTTCCTCGTCTACTAGAGCCTTTTGCAGTACTTTATGCAGGGAGTTCTTTATGGATCGAATTAGCCTTTCCCAATATCCGCCCATCCATGGCGCTCTTTCTGTAATGAATTTCCACTGTATTCTATGGGCGAACAGTTCATTTTCTAGGCAATCAGTCATTTTCTTATCCGACAGTAGTTGTAATTCCTGGTCCAACTGCTTGAAGGAGCGAAAATTATCAGATTGCAGGATTCGAGGTTTGCCACGTCGGGCTTTTAATCGACGTATCGCTTCCATCACTCTGACTACTGTCATGTCTGATACAACTTCCAGGTGTACTGCTCGGGTGGTCATGCAGGTAAATATGAGGATATAACTCTTTTTTACCGTTTTTCCGCTGCGGGTGAGCAGAGGGCCAGCTAAATCGAGACCAGTGTTCTTAAATGGTCGAGTTGGTTGAATCCGATCTGCTGGTAGCGGTGCCATTTTCAAGACAAAAGGTTTCGAGCCGACACGTCTACAGCAAAGGCATTTTTTAATCATTCCTTTTACGTTTCTTCCGCCTCGTAATATCCAAAAGCGTTGTCGTAACATTGTCAACGCTGTTTCGATTCCGCTATGCAGTTGTCTTAGATGACATCGTCTAATTATCGCTCTCGTGAGGGGATGTTTGTCCGGTAATATGAGTGGATGTTTGGTCATTTCCGGCCAGGTTGAATTTTGCAGTCGTCCATTTATTCTTATTAACCCATTTTCATCTAAAAACGGATCCAGATGAATCAGTTGGCTGTTCGATGTTATTCTTTTCCCATTCAATAGTTGTTGGATTTCATTTGCAAAACATTCCCATTGAGCCTGTCGAATCCAGTAATTCTCTGCAATTTGCAATTCAGTTAAAGTCAGAGGTCCCAATCGGCGATTGGATTCTGGGTATCTGCAGTTTTCCAAGAAACGTCTGCAATAAGCAGTGACGCGTATCAACTTTTCGAAATCTTCAAATCTTTCTGGAGTTAATTTGATATCTTCTTCTACGTTGATCAAAACTGTTACAGATGGTGGGTAGTATTCATCGATTTTGAGATTGATCGATGGATAATCTTTGCTTTCAAAATTGCAATCTTTATCTTCCACGGAGGCCCATGCCACCAAAGAGGTTGTGAAGTCAATTGTTTCACAGTCGATCCACGGCTTAAGAGATCTGCAGAATTATTCTTAATGGGACAATGTCTCCATAGAACTGGATTGGTCAACTGCCGTATGATTTCAACTCTATTTTGTCTTTTGCCACAAAAAGAAACAACAACAGTTGTTGTTATAAATCAATCAAAATATCGGCAGAGTAAACAAGCTGTTGCAGCTGGAATTTAGGTCAGGTAACATTCGAATATCTAAAAATATCACTCGAAGCGTAGGATTCTACAAGAGTAAATTCTTTTTCTTTTATTGTTTTTATCATTTGAAGAGAAAAAGAAAGGATTTTCAAGTGTGAATTTGAATACGTATGTGAAGTGAAAAAGGAAAAAATAGAATACACATGTTCGCATATGTTAAAAACGATAGGAAGAGAATTATAGAGGCCTCAGTACGGCATGTTCCTGAGTGCCCTGACATACTGTAATAAATTTTTGCACTTGACGGGAACAGAACCAAAGATCAGAGCTGCTCTTTCGGGAAACGCTTTATTCGATCAGGAATAAGGTACGCAAACGACAATGCTAACAAGAGAAAAAGAGTACACAGACAATCCTCAGCTCTCCGATCGCACCTCCAAATCCAGGTCACGCACACCACACCACTTTCTCCTACGGTAGATCGCCGATACTCAAGTTCTAGAAATTCGGTAATGTCGCCATGATACGATCGTGCGTCATTCCAGGACGGCCCATCATAACACACATACAGTATCCCTGATATTTGAAATTGTTGTGATTCCATCATCATTGATCCTAATATGATACCTACGCGCGCTATCGCTCTCTTTCTCTCTTTTTCTCTCTTCAGCTTGTATCTGATCGTCGTCATCCACGACATTTGGTGACCCGTAAGTGCTACCTACCATGATGCCATCACGTCGTTCATGAATGACGCCGGGCATCCTTCGAGCAACGCAGTCTCAACCACCCTGACGATTCCAACCTTCAACACGGTCGACCCAGAACTGTGGTTCTTGGGTCTCGATTTATTTTTTCAACGTCAGCATATCGTTGACGAAGTCGACGAACTTCACATGGCGCTCACCGCGATGCCTGACGAAGCGGTAGCGGAGTTCCGAGATTTTCTGCCGAACGCCTTAAACCTACCGGACCCGTTCACGACTTTTAAGCAGCTATGCCTGAAGCGCACGGCGCAAACGAAAGACCAGCGCATTCTGCAAGCGCTGACGAATGAGGAACTCAACGACGGCAAGCCGTCGCAGTTCCTACGCCGGTTACAACGGCTCCTCGGCGGAGATTCAGACGACATCGTCGGATCGTTATTCCTCAGCAGATTTCCGCTACCCATTCGCACGGCCTTCGTACCTTTCCAAGATCGGCCGTTGACGGAACGGGCAGAGCTGGCGGACCAAATAGCAGCACTCCAACCCACGACAGTCATCAACGCCGTTGTGGTAAATTTTAACGCTTGGCGAGAACAAAAATCAAAATTCAGGGCCGATTTTCCGGGAAACGTTTTTATTCGTTCAGGACTAAGATTCGCACACAATAACGCTATCAACAGAAGAAAACACACGCACTCTACAGAGCCGTCAGATCGCACACACCAAAAATCCGGGGTCACGCGCACACCAACACTTCCTCCTACGGTAGATGGCCGACACTCAAGTTCTAGCATTCCGGTGACGTCGCCATGACGCAATCTTGCGTCATCCCAAAACGGCCCATCACAACACACTCCCCCCTGATATCCTAATCACAACACAGGCGCGCGGTAGGCCTGCGAATTCTCGTCGAGCGCCTGGGTCCGACAGAGGCGGGCTCCGGTGCTGGTTCTGCAGACTGATCCGCATCCGCGGCGTCTCGCGGGCGAAGGTGGATGATCATCTCTTCTTCTTCGTCGGCGGTGTGCTCAGAGAAGTCGCTTGCAGCGCTCACGGACGGCATTCTGCGCCGAAGGTCTCTGACGTGTCGCGGCATCCCGTCGACCTCCACTGCCTGGTCAGAAACAACGCCAGTTACGGTGCCTTTTTGGTGTCGGGTGTCACATCTGGCTCCGGGCGGCCTCACCCATACCGAGTCGCCGACAGCGAATCGTCCGTTCTTTTCTTCAGGTTCTTTCGTTGCTCGGTCCACACCCCGCACCCTAACGGCGTATGCATGCACGACGTTAGCTGGGGCCGTCCACGGGTTGTGGCCGTCTCGCGGCGTAACGTTGTACAAGTACACCGCCTTTTCCACCATGCAATTCTTTCTCGCAGCGATGACCTTCACGCTTCGATGGCATCTCTCCGCTATGCCATTGCCGGACGGCGCGTAGGCACATCGGTACCGCACTCGGACTCCCCACCGGGCGATGAACTCCGTAAAGATCCCTCCTCGGAAAGCGGTGTCGTTGTCCGTTAGCAGTTCTTCCGGGGCCCCCCGTTCGCAGAACACCGCCTCCAGCTGCTCAGTGACGTTCGCACTACAATGAACTCTCAGACGTCGCCAGACAGCAAACCGCGACGATCTGCAGTCGATGAGGGTCAGGTACGGTCGGCCTCTGACATGGGTGATGTCCATTCCAACCCTTTGCCATACCTCCTCAACCTCGAGACTTCCTCGTTTCCACTTCCCAGGCGCCGGATCCAGCGACTTGCATGGCTCACAGCCGCTGATCACCTGTCGCACCTGGCGCTTGGATACTGTCGGATCCGTCCGCCTCGCGAAGTACAACGTTCGTCTTATTCCCGGGTGGCCCATGGCATGATGGACATCCGCGATCATTCGCTCCACGCCCAGAACCGCGGTCGCCGCACAGACGAGCGCCGGTCCAGCTGTGGGTGGCTTCAGCCAACGCCGCGGCACGCGGGTTAATTCGTCTGCCTTGTTGCACGCGGACTTCACAAGGTCGACTTCCAGCTCCAATCCAAACTCCTCCACCAGCGATAGTATCATGCCCACCCTTCTTCGGATCAACATCTCACCTGACGCTTTCGTCTTCTGCCTGACTTTTCCGGAGAGGCCGTCCGACACCCATCGATGCACTGTCGCAGAGTCTGTCATCAATCGAATTCTCCTCATCTGCCAGCTAAGGGCCAGATTGAGGCCTTTGATGACGGCATCCAGCTCAGCCATGTTTATGTGTTGGACGTCATCCGGGCGCAGCCACGCCGCGTCTTCCACGATCGAGCCGCCGACTTCCAGCGCTACGCCGATTGCCAGCGAGCTGGCGTCTACCCAAATTTTGGCTTCCTTCGCCGAAACGTCCCATCTCCCGCGCGCAGGGTCACGCTTCTTCACCGCCAACGCGGTCTCCTGGTTCAGCTCTCTCAGCTCGTCTCCGTCGATCACCTCATCCCAGCTAGTTGTGGCGTCGTTAGCCTTTCTTTTGATGTACGCCGCCGCTATTCTCAACCATCCGCAGACCGGGAAGTGGCTAACCAGCTTTCCGCAGTACGAAAACACAGAGCGACAGGTCAACACGTCTGGCACCCCGCCCACGTTGTTGTCTCGCCTCCACATCAGCTTCCCTCGCTCCCCCCAGACCTTCAGTCCAAGGAGGCGGGCTCCGTCAGCGGCACGCTCGTGGGTTTTGCACGTCAGCCCATAGTGCGCCAGGTGTCGCTTCACGCGGTCCACGGCGACGACGCTTTCGTTCACCAGGATGTCGTCGATGTACGCCGAGGTTCTTTTCCTGACATCCGGATCCCGGGAGAGCACGCAGTTCAGCACGGCTTTCATCACCAATGGTGCGACATTCAGGCCGAATCCCAGTCGGGTCAGGCAGTAACGCTTGCCTTTGAAGACCACCGTCTGATATGGCCACAGGGATTTGTCGATACGGATCTGCAGGTAGGCCTTTTTCAGGTCGATCAGGGCCACGTTGACCCCCTGTCTGCGCCACTCGCGCAGCTTTTGGCTGCACACGTCCGCGTCGGCCGTATGGCTCTCAATGTGGGCGTTCAGCTTCTGGAAGTCCATCACGGGCCTGACCTTCTTCTTGTTTCGCTGGATCACTGCCATCAGTGGCAGCAACCCTTTGGGAGGGCCGTGTTCGCTCTCGTCGTACGGCACGAGCCACCCGTCTTTGATCCACTTCCTGAGCTCGTCTTCATACACGCCACGAGCAACGTTCGCCGGCGGGTACTCTTCTACTGTATTTCGCAGGACGCCGGGCTCCCCGGCGTCTGACCATTTCCACGCGGCGGTCAATGAGCGCGTGGAGGGACAGTATGTCGCTGTGAAATCTTTTTCACGGATACTGATCCCGGCTTCGGCGGCCGCGCAGACTCCCGGGTCGTCCAGTCCAAACCGCACACATCGTCCGCCGGTCACCGTCACGCCGCCGAGCGCCGCTATGCCGTTCATGCCGAGTATGAGGTCGTAGCCGAGTGGCTTCGATCAGACCACTATCACTTCAACCTGGATTGGACCTTTCCCATGGGGCCTTAGCTGCACGACGCCGGTGCCCTCGCACCCCATTGCTCGACCACACATCGTGGTGATGGCGACGTCCTCTTTTCGCCAGCTTCGGCAACACGAGGCATGGGCCACACACACTGAGCACCCCGTGTCCACCAGCACGCGGCGTCGTATGCCACCGACGTTCATATGGACGGCGGGCAGCGCCTCGGTCAGTGGTCGCGGGGACAGAAGGCTGGCGCTGATGCCTCCGTCCCGAGCTCGTTTCCCTGATGGGAAGCGGTGCTGGCGACGCCCCGACGGCGTCCACGTCGGTTGCGAGTCAGCGGGTTCTGCGTACCCGGGTCGCCACCCTGTCTTCGAGCCAGACAATCTCTGGCGAAATGGTTCGGTCCGCCGCACTCGAAGCACCTTTGTCCGGGCGGCACTGTTGGACTCCGCACTCCGGGCCCCCGGGTGCTCAAGCATGCGTTCGGCGCGTCCACGGGTCGTTCATCGGTGATTATGGCTCGGGCGCGGATAAGAATCTGGCTGAGCCCGAGATCCTCCATTCGCGATCCCGCCCTAAGCAGCTGGCGGACGTTCTCTGGCAGGCCGGCGACGAAGGCGCACGCCAGGGCCTTCTCGGAAACCCCACCAAATAACGTCGCTAGCCTCCTCAGCTCCGCCAGGAACACATCAGGCGACTCGTCGGGACCCAGCTTTCTCGAGACGAACTGATCGTAGGCCACGAAGGGGTCAGCCGCAAAGGCGGCCAGCAACGCTTCCTTGACCTTGTCAACGCTTGACCTTTCCTGGGCGTTCAGCTGCAGGTACACGGCGAATCCACCGCCCGTCAGACGTAGCGGGATCACACTGGCCACATCACTAATGTCACGGAGCTTGCACACCAGCTCCACCTTCTCCAGCCACTCCACCACTGATTGTTGGGGTGATCCGTCGAACTCAGGGATCAACCGCAAGTCAAGCGACTTGTCAACTCCATTTCCGCTACCCATGGCCGCGATAGCTTGTGGTAAATTTTAACGCTTGGTGAGAACAAAAATCAAAGTTCAGGGCCGATTTTCCGGGAAACGTTTTTATTCGTTCAGGACTAAGATTCGCACACAATAACGCTATCAACAGAAGAAAACACACACGCACACACTACAGAGCCGTCAGATCGCACACACCAAAAATCCGGGGTCACGCGCACACCAACACTTCCTCCTACGGTAGATTGCCGACATTCAAGTTCTAGCACTCCGGTGACGTCGCCATGACGCAATCTTGCGTCATCCCAAAACGGCCCATCACAACACAGCCGTCAACTCAGACAACGGCAGCTTCGAAAGCCGCTTGGAACGCTTCGAATCGCTATTCGAGAAATTCCTACAATGCCGCGACCAGCCGACAGATGACCACCGCCATCCAAGAAGCAGTCGCTCACCGACGACTCATCGACGCCGCTGGTTATCCCCAACCCGATCAGGCCAGCGCTCTCCATCACTGAGCAACCAAGACCAGTGGCCACCAACGTGCTTCTATCACCGCCGTTTCGGTGACCGAGCCCAAAAGTGCGCCCCACCCTGTTCGTGGGGAAACGACACCGGCGCACGACGCTAACGGCCACCGGGATTTTAATACATCAAACTTAAAGCTTAACTACATTTTAATTGATAATTTTAATTGATACCGGCGCGGCGGTAAGCTTGCTACCGGCCACCGGATCACAAAAACAACCGGTAAGCGCAACCGGCGTCCAATAAACCAATACTGCAAGCAATTAACGGAACCCCGGTCAGCCATCTCAGCAAGAAAACAATCGCCGTCCAGTTAGCCAACCTCCCAGCTTTGACCTGGACGTTCTTCGTCGCCGAAGTGGGAGTTGCCATCATCGGCACTGATTTTCTACACATCACGCCATAACGGTCGACATCTAACATTCAAGACTCACAATGGCATGCAACAACGCCCACACATTACCAATCAATGGCGCACTCGTCACTGAGTCCACCGACAAATACCAGTCGCTGCTTACGCATTTTTATCCACATCAGGACGCCACACAAGCCACAGTATAGCAGTTGGAACCGAACATCGTCTCGCACGCAATAGAAACAACTGGACAACCCGTCCAGTGCAAGCCCTGACGGTTACCGCCACACAAGCTACAGGTAGCCAAGGAACACTTCAACGACCTATTATGGCGAGGTATAATACGGCCGTCGAACAGCTGCTGGGCGTCACCACTGCACATGGTACCCAAGCAACAAACCGCACAGTGGCCACCGTGCGGTGACTACCGCGCCCTCAACCGCTGCACAACGCCGGACCGGTACCCACTGCCACATTTAGCCGGTTTCGCACACAACCTGCACGGTAAGCACATATTCTCAAAACTTGACTTAGCACACGCCTACTACCAGATTCTGATGCGGCCCCAAGACATAGCGAAGACCGCGATCACAACACCCTTCGGCCTTTTCGAGTTCCTCAAGATGCTCTTCGGCCTGCGCAACGCGGCCCAGAGTTTCCAACGGTTCACCGACACCGTCACCAGAGGCATCGAGGACTGCTTTGTCTACGTCGACGACATCTTGCTAGCGCGTCAGAAAAGGAACACCTTGTTCTCTTGAAGAAAATGCTGCAGCGCCTCAAAGCGCATGGCATCCAGGTGAACAAGGACAAATACATTCTGGCCGTCCGTCGCTCCATTTTCTGGGCCACACCGTCGATGCTAACGGCATTCGACCTCTTCCGGACAAAGTCCAAGCAGTCAAGGCCTTCCCGGCACCCAAAACCGGACGTGAAATCCGCTGATTCCTCGGCATGGTAAATTTCTACAGGCGTTTCCTCCCACACATCACGACCACACTAGCCCCCCTGGACGCCATTGCATCGGCCGCAGCTTCGATGAAGATCACCCTGACACATGACCAACTGCAAGCATTCAGTGCCGCCAAAGACGCCTTAACCAACGCCACGATGCTGCACCACCCCCAACCGACAGCGGATTACGCCCTCATGGTAGACGCGTCCGACCACGCAATCGGCGCAGTACTCCAGCAGCCCGCGAAAAACTCTTGGCGGCAGCTCGCATTCTTTTCAAAGCGCCTGACCGCAACACAGAAGTACATGTACCTGAGTTCCCTGACGTACAGTATCCCCGATATTTGAATTTGTTGTGATTCCATCATCATTGATCCTAATACGATACCTACGCGCGCAATCGCTCTTTTTCTCTCCTCACCTTGTCTCTGGTCGTCGTCATCCACGACAAGAATGAATATTGTTGATGGAGAGAGCTCACCACGCTCAAATCGAGCGTATCTTCTGTGAAAGCAGTTGCTGACAAGGAAGACCTGCAGCCAGCCGTTGAGGTCACAGAGGCAGCAGTCGCCACGGTGATGACGCGGAATGAAGTTGCAGAAGAACTGGCGGAAGTGGTGCGGCAGTTGAAGGAGCTGCTGATGACGGACATCCCTGTGGCTGCGAAGAGAGCACCTTCCCAACAGCGACGCCGGCGGAAGAAGAAAGACCGCAGAGCGTGTTGGACATGTGGAAGACACATCAGTAGAGACTGCCAAGCTTCACCCTGTGATGAGCGAACGTCCAAGGTAAGCAATACTGATTGAACCTTCCCCGTTGTTGTCATACGATACCCTGAGATTGAAACCCCGATTGTGGAGGGCTCCGTGGGAAGTGTGCGATGCAACATGCTCGTGGATACTGGGTCCGCGGTAACCCTAGCAGACGAAAAATTCATGCGGGGCTTGAAGACCCTGTGGGACGTCCCGAAACCCGCGATTCCGCTGTAAACCGCAAGCGGGGACGAATTGCAGGTCACGAATGCGTGTGTCACCGAGATCACACTTGGGGGATCGGTGATCGTTCAGCACACCGTTTTGTGGATAAAGGGGCTTTCTCATAAGATTCTGCTTGGATGTGACTTCACGAGGTACCATGGGTGCACCCCAGACCCAACGGCAGGCTGTCTAAGGATGCAGCAGGGGTCATTCCGTTTGGGAAGTCCCATGCTGTTGCCTAGTTAGAGCGGAATCCCCGAGGCTTGATCGTACGGCCCACAGCCGGGTGAGGAAAGCAATGGAGAAAATGGTTGCCAGCGAGTAGGAGACGAGTGGTAGCCACCGATCAACGCTAGAGGCGATCCTGAGAGAGTTCGCAGACGTGCTGTCCATGTCAGATGAGGACCTCGGGCAGACGAGTGTGATACGTTACACCATTCACACCGGCGACGCCAAGCCAGTGATGGGTTCCCCAAGGCGGATCGCCCACCACCAGCGAACGCAGGTGGAATCCCTGCTGAACAAAATGTTGAGGCGAGACGTCGTGGAGCTGTCGAGCAGCCCCTGTGCGTCCCTTATTGTCCTCGTGAAGAAGGAGGATGGGTCGTGCCGGTTTTGTGTCGACTACCGGCTGTTGAACAATGTAACCCGGAAGGACGCCCACCCGCTCCCTCGGATCGACGACACGTTGCATGCGTTGGCATTTACGCAGTGGTTTTCGACCCTTGGTCTTGGCAAGCGGCTACTGGCAGGTGGAGGGGGAGAAAGAGGACCGACAGAAGACGGCCTTCTCCACCCCTTATGGCCTGTACCAGTTCAAAGTGATGCCTTTTGGACTGTTCAACGCGCCGGCCACCTTTCAGAGACTCAAGGAGACGGTCCTGAGAGTCCTGGTAGGGTCCAAGTGCCTGGTACACCTCGACGACGTCATCGTACTCAGCAGTTCTGCCGAAGAGCATACGGCCCGACTGCGCGGGGTGCTTCATCTCAGGGATGTGGGCCTGAATGTGAAGACAGAGAAATGCCGGCTCATGAAGAGGAAGGTGGCATTCTTGGGCCATATCATATCAGAGAAAGGCATTTCCACGGACCCAAACAAAACTTCCACCATGCGGGAGTGGCCGACACCGACTTGTGTAACGGAGTTGCGGCAGTTCCTGGGGCTGGCGTCGTACTACCGCAAGTTCGTCAACGGCTTTGTGAACATCGCCGCCCCGTTACACCGGCTGTTGGAAAAAGGGGCTGATTGGGACTGGTCAAAAGCCTGTCAGTACGCCTTCGAAGCGCTGAAAAACCACCTTACATCGGCGCGCATCCTCACCTACCCTGACTTCCATGGTTAGTTCACTGTCGATGTGGAGACGGCCTTGGGGCGGTCCTGAGCCAGAGTGAAGGGAAAACGGAAAGAGTTGTGGCGTACGCAAGTCGCACGCTGACCAAAGCGGAGCGTTGGTATATTGCGCGACTCAGAAAGAAATGCTCTGCTTGGTATGGGCTCTGCGCGAGTTCCGGCCATATATTTATGACCAGCGATTCCTGGTGCGCACGGACCATAGTTGCCTGCACTGGTTGAGGAATTTTAAAGAACCAGAGGGGCAGGTTGCCTGGTGGCTGGAGAGTCTAGCAGAGCTGGATTTCAAAGTGGAACACCGAGCCGGACGCCTACACGGCAACGCCGCCGCACTATCTCGCGCCAGTTGTTCACAGTGCGAACAACTTGTGGGGGGCAGTGCATGCGCAGTCCAAGCTGCAAAACTCTGACCTGAAGACGCGGCCCAGGGCTTCAGAGAACAGTTGTTGGCCGCCCAGCAGGCACATCCAGAGATCCGACTACTGCGGCAGTGGTTGTTTGGTCCGAGCTGGCTGGTGGACTGCCCCCCCCCGGAGTGTAGCCGCGACATGCACGTGCTGTGGCAGCAGCGTCTCAGTTGGCTGGAGGAGGATAGCCTCATCTGGCAATTTCGCCACGGACTCACTGCTGAGGATGGGCTTAAGTGATGGTGCCGCGAAACCTCAGGAATGAAGTCATGCAATCCATGCACGATAGTCGGTACGCAGGTCAACTAGTTGAGCATCAGACTTTGGCACGAGTGAGTAGCCGATTCTACTTGCCCGGAATGAGCGGCGACGTGCAGGCATGCTGCCGCACATACATGCAGTGTGCGATGAGGAACGCCCTGACGAAGAACAACCGTGCGCCATTGCAGGTCATCACCGCGGGATTCCTCCTGCAGCGATTCGGCGTGGACGTCCTGGGACCGCTGGAAACGTCCTCGTTTTGGAATCAGTACGTCCTGGTCCTGACGGATGGCTTCATCAAGTGGACGGCCGCATTCCCCCTCACCAACATTTAAGCTGGTACCGTGGCCAAGATGTTGGTCGAGAAGTACATCGCGTACTTTAGCGCCCCTGACTACCTGCACAGCCATCAATGTCGCTCATTTGAAGCGTCGTTGATGATGGAGATGAGCCGCTTGTTCTGCATCAGGAAGACACGATCCTCTCGTACCATCCGCAAGGGAATGGACAAGCGGAGAGTTTCAACAGAACGCTCCTCGATATGCTGTCCATCATGGTCCGTGAAAACCCGCACCAGTGGGACCTCATGTTGCCGTTTGTCATGCTGGCGTACAACAGCAGCGTTCACGAGAGCACGGGGGTGACACCTGCGATCGCCATGTTCGGCCGAGAGCTGGGGCTGCCGTTGGACGTGCAGATTGAAAACCCGCCGGAGCAAGAAACCCAAGGGCTGCCGGAATACATCCGGAAAACCCGGGAGCGCATCGACCGTGTGTACGAACTCGTGATGGATCACCTGAAAACGCAGCAGCGTCTACAGAAGTGCCTGCACGACCGCCATGCAAATGAGACGCACTTCAGCAAGAACGACCGCGTGTGATTGGCAGTATCAAGAAGACGGAAGCCATACCAAGAAGGTTCTGATAATTTTGCACTTAATTGCAGCATTTTGAAGTAAATGCAAAAGGCATTAATGCAGAATGAAACATTTCTCCAAAAGATGTTAAAAATTCTCTCACTAATGAAATAGAGAAGCGAAATGATAAATTCACAGTATTTTGCATGCGCGTGTATAATATAGTAAAAGATGAATTTTTGAACATGCAATAAACAAACGATGTTTAGCTTTTCAATACTGTAATAGGATTTTGCCAGATTGAAGACGACTCCACTACTTGAACAGTTTTACATTTGTTTTGTTTGATATATTTCAAGATCATCGACAGAGTTGAGAGGCATGAATTATTTATATTGATTGTAAAACTGTAATCTGCGTGGGGCAAAATTAAGCCATGCACTAATCAATTAGCTTAAAATTCAATGCAGGGTCAGTCAGCTTGACGTGATAGCAGTGTTAAATAATGAATGATGGGATTGTATTACATAGATTAGCTACGACAAAGCTGCCTAAACTAAACGATTTCCATCACCTGAAACTTCAGTGCTGTCAAGTGGGATAAATGGAATCTTGAGAAATGGAAAATAAGCTTTTGATTCTAGAAAAATATATTATTAATACATTTTATGCAGCTTTTTTATTGGTTTTAGTTTTCCCATCTTGAGGATGCTAAGAAGAAATTGTTTTTCTCTGCTCTGGCATTGAAGCACAGAAAAGAACATAAAAATCAACATTCTCTAACATTAACAAACTCTTTAATATGTGCAAAATTTGAAAAAAACGTTTGTTTATTTGTTTGCTTTCTTTTTATAAAGTACAATTACATTTGTGTGATGGGGAATAAGTGCTTTCATGAGCTTTTTTAAATCCAATTATAGCCAATTGCAAAAACAAATAGTGTTAAACATTTGAATTTAAAATCTTATTCTGAATTTCAGTCCAATTTCTCAATATTATTATAGTGGATCGTTTGCAATAATAATTATTATTTGATATTTAATTTTCCATGAAGCAGCAGTACTTAAAGTTGCACAATAACATCTTTGTACAATGCTAATAATTATCACTGAATGTTACATTAGTTGCAACACCTTTTGTTGTTGTTGATGAACTATTCTGCTGAGCGTATATTGAAGATAGGATGATAACAAGTTCAGTGGAAAAGAAAATTACTTTCATTAATAATCTTCTTTTGAGATTCGCAATAATACATAAATTCTTTTGAAGTATAATTTCCAAAGTTAGCAAACTACAGAAATATTCATTATTTGTACTATTTGGTAGTTGTTTTACATATGCAGTGTTGAATTTCTCTCGATGTGCACGTTCAATTTCATCAATAACAGTCGAAAACTAATTTCGCAATTGCTTTTCAAAAAATTGTAATTTATTTAATTACAGTATACCAATTATGTGATTATCTTTTAGTTCAATGATTTTCAATTATACTACGCCGATTCAAGTTATGCTGGAGTCACTAATATTCATCCTCATTTCGAATTTTGCGTTTCCTATTCGTCCACATTATAATTGAGTTTCTTCTGGTTCTTTATTTCCTTGTAATAGCTGCTGCGCATGCGCAAATATAAGTCCGCACAAATTTTATAGCACTAAGCAAAATGATTATCGGAAAGAAACAGTTTTACTCAACAAATTCACCACGAATGCTCAAGCAGGATCACATACACAGTGATCCAGTACTCTTGTTAGACTCGCTCTTGACTGACTTCTACCAGCTGTACTGCTCTACTGTCCATTTTCGCAGATTTTTTACAGATTCCTTAGAAAAGTACTTGTCACTGCATTTATATTAAATTCTGGCAAACATTACTGGGTTTTGCTGCAAACTCTGTTTAAATTCAATTCCAGGAATTTAAGCCCTTTAACACACGCTGTAGCTAATGTTTGTTTTGTCTAACTTGCATTTTACAACAATAAGGTTGAATGTCCATTTGAAATCGGCGATACTACTGTTGTAATTCTTCCATACAGCTAGGACGGAAAATATTTGATAAACGTAAAGCAAGCATTTTCATCTAACGATTAAAAATAATTTCTAATGTAAGCATTCTATTTTTAGCACACTGAATATTGTCATAATGATATGATATCCAGAAGTTTTATTTCCTACTTAATTAATTTTACAGAAAAGTCGGAAACAAAAATGCATTTCATTTAACAAATTATAATATTTAAAGCAATATTGATATGAAAAGTGCAGCATATAGAGAATAAATTATAATGATATTTACAGGAAAATAGAAAATTGAGAAAATAACAAGTTTTGTAGCAATTATTCACAAGTAGTTGAGTTATGGAAAAATTTTGCCACATGTATTTTCATCGGCTTAATGTTCTGATTTTGAACTAACGTACTTGTAAAATTTCTTGCACCGCTATAAAATAGATAGTCTTTCTTGGACAAAAGTCTGGTAAAATGGATAGTCTAAAATGGACACCTTTCTTAAACAATATTTATCTTTGATGTTTATATTGCTTTCAATGGTGCATATTACACAATAATGCCAATACATTGTTTGTATAAATAAAAACAGGCAGAATAACGTTTGCTAACAAATAAATGCAACAAGCTGATTTGACCTGTAATCTTACTCACAAAAATAATTCAAAAGCTGTTTGTTACGTTCAAACCTACGCAGTTTGAAATTGTTTTGATAGCTGTTCTATTAATTAAACATAATATTCTTATATAAGTTATAAATTTCATACCTCATTATTCATACCAATATCTTATTATTGGTTTTTTGCAACAACAATGTTCAGCATCACATTAAACTTATTCATTATTGCATTTGTAAGTATCTAAGGAAATTTTGCATTTTACCTTTTGTAACACTATACATCGAAAATGTTAATGCTATTCTGATTGCTTACTTTTCATTGAAAATTTTTAATGAATATGCTTCTCTTTTACTGTATCTTTAGATTGTATCTTTATATATTTCAGTCATGGAAATAATTTTCAGTTATTGCACAATGAGTTTGTTGATTATTAGATTTCAGTTTGAAGAAAGCGTATTATAAAAAAATTGCAATTCAATAAATGCAGTAAATCAATTTAAGAAATTAATTATTCGTTTTAGGTAAATTTTCAATTGTGCACATGTTCTACAGACAATGAGAATGTTGCAATGAAGGAAATGACATTTTCAGTTCCTATTTCCGTGCTACAAAACGAGCGTCAATTCGATGAGAATAAACTGAAAAAATTATTAAAACCCCTTGGAAAATTATACAAAACACCAAGTGATAAAGGTATACCGATTAGTAGAACTGAAGCTACTCTGTCGGTTGAGAAGATGATGGTTGAATTGAATCGCTTAATACAAAAAGAATACAGTTTTCTTTATAAGCAGTATCAGAAATTAAAAACCGTCCAACAAGCAGAAAAATGTGACGACACAACAAACGTGTACACCGTAACACTGCAGAATACAGACTGTGAATCTAAACCGGTATGAAAAAGATTATTATTTTAAAAAGCAGTTTATATCAAATATAACCATTCTGTTGAAATACGGGATTAACAACTGGTATACCGAAATGAAAACTATGCATGTATGCATGCATGAAATTTCTTAGCCATGTAAAAGTTATAAATTTGTATCCAAATTATAAATCAATGCATGAGATAAGTATCAACTTTTACAAATTATGCCAAATAGTCTAGATAAAAATTGAACGATTGATTACTTTAATATTTGAAAATATTTGACATGAAATAAATCTGTTAAGATTATCGAAGGAAGCCCTGCTACGAATTGCAGTGATGTTGAAAATAAACATCCTCTAAGCTGCAGCATTTTAAGTAAAGTCGCTTCTGCAGAAGAAAAAATTATTGGAGCATACTGCAGTGTACATTTGGAGGTGTGTCATTTGTGACAAATTTCATAAAAATTGATGCCTCTATATATAACACTTTATTAATTTTAAAGCTAATTATTTCTTATTCTGCCCTTACTAAAACAACGCATAAACAAATTCAATTTAGGAATCATTTCCAAAGAAAAAATCTATATGCAAACTGTCCAGATATCCAGGAGAAGAGGTAACATCGGTATTGTCATGAACTACTCAAATAATAAATTAAAGTTTAGAAATTTAAAACATTCGTTCCTGAAGATGTTTCATCTTGGTTTCATGATGCAATTCTATACGTACCAACTGGAAATCGTCCGCAGTCGAAGTAAGTAACTTTTTCAGAAATGCTGCAATACATATGTGAATAATATGCACTTCAACTTTTTACAATACAGCTCAAAGCACAGTAATAATTACCGTGGGCGACAAGGTATTGCTGGTCTTGGAATGCTACCCCATTTGGGCGCAGTTCAAATGAATGTTGTAACTATTTTCAGGTATATGTTTGTATTTAAACTTATAAATATATAATAACTGCTTAGTGAAATTTTTTAATTTTAGGAAAAATGGTAAAACTACTGAGGTTCTATCTCTTATAAATGCAAATGATTCAATAGAAATCCCGAAGGTAGTTACTTATTTACTTATTTGCTTTTGGATAAATCTTTGTAAATTAACAATATTTTATAAATGATACTGCATTGTCAAGAGATGACAAAATTATGAAATGTTTATGCATAAACTAAAACTGGATATTTCTGATTATTCATTTCATGATAATTAATAGCCATATATCAAGAGTATAAATCTGTCAGAAATAAGGATCTCATACATTATGAAAATCCAGAAAGAATAAATATGAAATTGATATGCTAATATATTAAACATTACTTCAAATTAGTAACTCTGTTTTTTTAAAGGTTTTTGTTACAAATCCAATTCAGAAGCCATTTGGTGATGAAATAGATCGTATTTTAAGAAAAGCTTTTGATACCATGGAATTAAGCAATTCTGACAAAGAAGATAAACTTCAAAAGCTGTACAATGCAACAATTAGCGTACGTAGAACATAGTACATAGCAAAAGTAGAAGTTTTCAATTGCTTTTTATAGACTAAAGTTAAACACAGAGCAACACCGTATGATACGGACGATGCTTACGTAATAACTGAAGTAGCCGGAGTGTTCGATGAAAACAAAGAGCACATTGGCAGCATTGATAAATTTCCCAGTGATGGAAACCTTCAGATTGGTTGGAAGGAGGCTGATAAATCGGCACTACGTTTAAAGCGCTTTGCAAAGCCCCCAAAAGGGTTTTTCCAACATGTTTTTTCAGAACTACAGTTGTTGTTCTAAATCCGGCAGAAATTATAGCTTCATTAAGCAATCTGTCTATCAGAAAAGTTTTCAAACTGTTTCGATTTGCATATTAAAATTTTTTCTTTATTTATATTGTAATTCATTTTATAATATAAAATTTCAATTTAACTGAAACAAAGCATCTTATCTCTTGAAATGTTTGTATAATAATAATTCCATTGCAAAGATGTGATTGTTTAATTGAAAAGGAACTTCTTTGAAATTAATAGCATTGGCGCCAGTTCTTTCAGAATCCCAATGATTCTAATACATTTTACAAAAGCTTCCTTTGTCATGTGTGATGTGATATATTACAATCGCATTGCGTTATTATTCAAAATGAAGAGTGAATGAAAAGCATTTACAAAATTTTACGTTGCGAAAATAATATTGCTTTAGAACAGAAAATTCAAAATCAGACCCTGTCGTCTCCAGAATGTGCCACTAATATAATTGTATGTGGTTGCCGTGTAAAATGGCAATGAGAATTTTGATAGCAATCGATTTCAGTGTAAAACTTTTTATTGCACAGATGGAAGAACATGATAAGAGAAGTTAAGAAAAACACAGAAATACAAGGGCAACAAAATGTACAGAACGGAAAAGCAGAAACACTTGACTATTTCTTAAGAAT
This sequence comes from Trichinella spiralis, assembly GCF_000181795.1. Taxonomy (NCBI): domain Eukaryota; kingdom Metazoa; phylum Nematoda; class Enoplea; order Trichinellida; family Trichinellidae; genus Trichinella; species Trichinella spiralis. The sequence continues at coordinate 10,984,747 of NW_003526943.1, forward strand.
GTATATATTTAGTGATTTATATACGAGGCGGATGCATTGCTAGAGGATACTGTGAACCGCCATGACATTGATCAATATCTCAAAATTATGTGACAATGAAAAATTTGATTAATTTTACAAGTGTCATTTATGAAGCGCCACCTTTCCACAATCCATTGTCTTTCACTTCGTCATCTTTCTGCTGTTCCCGTTTACGGAATGTCTCGTTTTGCATACTGCATTTCATTATGGCAGAAGAGAAATTTCCAAAACCGTTACTGTATCAAAATTATGCTCTGTTTTCTGTGAATGAAGCATCCTAACCATTTCAGCTTTTTAAAGCTTTATCACTCACCAAAACATACTGCAAGCATGCAGGATTTTGCGATGAGCAACACACAACGAGAAAAACAACAGCATGTAGAACATTCTTGGAGCAGAAATTGCCATCCTAGCAACAAGCTTTGCATTTTGAGGGAATTCCTGTGAATGCTGAACTATTTTATGAAGAATATATTCTCTCCTGCAAATGTTTTCAACGATACGCAAATTCAGGTGTGCAAACTTGCAAATTTAGCGAAGCGTTAATATCAATAAATCAGTAGTGCAAAAGCAGCTTTGATAACTTTTTCCGGCATGCATTTTTGACCAATCAGAATGATCTCCAATCAGAAACCATAGTCTTTGTTAACATTGATTTTTGTATCTCGATTTTATATTTTTAAAAGAGAGTTTCTTCCCTTGTGAATTCAATAAATTTTTATGTAGAAATTATAAGAAAAAAAATATATAATTTATAACTGAAAATAAAAAAACACAAAGCGCAAATAAATTTAAACAATTTACTTGATTTATCCCAATTACAGTATGTCTTAAAAATTCCAATTTCTAGTAATCATTGTTTAAATTTCAAATGAAGCAATGCTAAGTTTAGCGATGTTTTATATTATTTTATTACATAAATGAAATAAATATTGAGTATGAGATGTGTTTCTTTTCGGGAAGTTTGCAATATTACTTTTTATTGTAGGTTATATTTATTTTATTATGAGTTGCAAGGATTGTTTCAAAATGCAACTAGAAGAGATTACTGTTTTACGAAGCATGTTTCGTGAGCCCGAAGAACTGACATTTGATAACATTGAAAATTTGAATAAATTGGAAGCTTTTGTCGTAAATGAAACAGCATTACTTGAAGATACGTCGCTGGAATCCGTTTCGTTTTCTCTTAAATTGAAGGTAAGCTTTTAATGAGAATAATGTATGTGCTGGTTTATTTTATCAAACTACACTTAATTATGCGACTCTTTCTGATTTTTTTGCATGAGTGTTGATGATTGATTGCGTGAGTTTTAGACTCTGTGTGATAAATTCCATTGTATAATGCAATTGGAATTTTTGAATGAATGATATTTTTTGCATTTTTATTTTACGAAAATTCTGACAAGCTTTTGATTTGCTGAATTTAAAGTATTTAATAGTTTGAATTAGAATTTTAATGCATTTGCATAAGTTGAATAAGTTGTTATGCTGTGCAGATTGAGTTAATTGTATTAAAGGTTGAATTGTGAATTATTTGCAATATATAATTGTGTGGTAGTGTTTTCTCCGAATTTTAGGAAATTTGATTTTTCATATAATTATTTTATCGTCAAATAGATAAGAATTGTGTTAGGTGTGAAAAATATTTCAATTGTAATGGAACGTTCTGCTGGATATTTTGAAATAAATAATAAAGTTTATTATGAAACGGTAAAGTTCGATTACTTTTAAATGTTTTTTGCGGCATACTTTTTGTGAATATGAAAATAATTCATTTTTAGTTTTAATAAAAATTAATCACGTTTTTTTTATTTCTCTTCTTTGGATGGAGTTGGCTATTTCCTCGATTATTCTTTTCATACAAATTGTCAGTTGCATGTTTTTCAGCTCAATTATTTGTGATGACGTGAAAGTGTGAACGTGCATTATTTCTCTGTTTTTTGCTTCCTTAGTTTTTGTTTGCATTTTTTTAAAAAATTATTGACAAGAGAGTAAATTTTTTTATTTCATTGTTTTTATCATTTGAAGAGAAAGAGATTTGATTTTCAAGTTTGAATTTGAATACTTATGTGAAGTGAAAAAGAATAAAAATACAATGCACATGTTTGCATATATTTTGAAAAGATAGGAAGAGAATAAATATTGATGATGGGATAATTTTGAAATTAATTTCAGAATGAAACGAACTGTACGTTGGTTTTATCCTTTGAACTTCCTTTCACGTATCCTCTTTGTCAGCCGCCACTTGTGGTGATTGGATGCTCATCGTTGGATTGTCACAAGTTGGATGCGTTGAATGTACAACTTCGTCAGTACATCTCTTCCAAATTTGCTCAAGCTCCATTTTTGTACGACATTGCACAGTGGATATGTGAAACGAAAATTCCCACCGATGATGTGGCACCAATTGGTGAGGGGTCGGATGTTTTAGAAACAAGCGAACAGCCGAACGAATCGAAAGTATTTTGCCGCTATTGGATTTACAGTCATCACATTTATAATAAAGTGAAAAGGAGAGGGATGCTAGAATTGGCTAAACAGTTGGATTTGACAGGTTTCTGTTTGCCCGGCAAGCCGGGCGTGGTTTGCGTGGAAGGCGATCGGCGGGATTGTATCCAATTCTGGAAAGAGGTACGCAAATGGACATGGAAGAAAATTTCACTCAAACACGTAGAAGAGGAGGAGGATTCGAATTTGTTTGTGCGAAAATTTGGAACTTTTGAAGAATTGAATTTTGCAACTCAGCCAGGCAGTCGACACATGGACTTTGGGTTGCTTTATAAATTCATGGTTGATCACGGCTGCGGGGATATGTTCATTTTCTGCTTTGGCATGCAAGGACGAGACTCCAATTTATAGCTGTACCTCCACACACACACACACACACATATATATATATGCCCTTTCTAATTTTTCACTGCAGTTGCTGACGGGTATCCGTTTAATAAGATTCTTTTCAGGCTTGCTGCATGCATCATTTTCATGAGCATGTTGTGCGTTTTCAATGATTGATTGGACAACATTGTTCTTGTTTGAATAGCCTACCATGTGTTTGTGCGTGTGTGTGCTTAGCTGATGCTTGGCTAGTAATCATTTTCAACATTTCATTTTTAACTACACAGCAACTAATTGATGACATGACTTCACACGACAAATTCACTCTGAAACCCGCCTTTTAGTGTTGTTGTCGCTTTTTACCGCTTCCGCTCCAACAAGCGAGCATCATGTCAGCTGTGAACAAATTTTCTCATTTCTGACCACACCAAACAATCCGCATCCTCATCAGCATGGAAGGTGAGTAAGCGTTGTTGTCTATATTTCCTGTTGCCTTTTTTATCCATTCCATTTTCACTGATTTTCCTCTCCATAACGCTCTTTTATATTTCTACTTGGGTCGCTTCTCATTGCTTCATTGCTCAACAACATCTTTCAACTCTTCTTCCACAAACCCAACAACAACACTCGCAGATACACTCTTACAAACAAATGACACAGCTTATTTTTCATACTTTTCTGCTTGTCAAATGAATAAGCGAATATCAATGAAAAATTATAATAATAATAATAAAGTGAAATTATTACAACACCGTCCAGGTTTTTTTTGGTTCTTAAACAATAATCTTTATTCTACGTAAACGAAATGTATGTTGCTTGATTTTGTTTGTATGATTTGCTTTCTTCTTTTTTTATATTCTATTTCTTTAGCATTTGTTGTTTTCACTGTTTGTGGCATGCAAATATTATATGAACTTGAATCAACATGTGATAAGCAGCTGTGAACTTTCAACATCAGTTGTATAAAATTAATTCAATTTCTTTTTAAATTCATTTTACAGGGTTATGAAAATTTTCTTCAAAATTCCAGGTTTGTATTTGTTTTTATTTGCATATTTATTTATTTATTTACTTGATCATGTTATAAATCACTTTTTTTTCAATAATTCACCATGCTTGATTTGATGAAATTTGCATTTTTTTCTCAAAATTCAACTCAAATATTTCCATCAAACAGTGTGTATTCAACTTTATTACTAACAACGAACAAGTGGACCGACCAGTCAGTATTTGTAATTCGATATATATAATTTCATTAGGGAATATTTTATTTTTTCTACATATTGAATATAGGAAATGGTTTTTCGATTGTGGAAAATTGATACGTAATTATTATGCGTTGAATCGACCGAAGGGGATAATCTTTTCGTCGTGAACCTTTGAAAAAGATTGATGTATTTATTGTTCGTTGTTTGGAAGTTTTGTGTTCTTCTTGACAACCGAATTGTGCCGTGCTGAAATTTTATACATTTAAATCCAATTAAATAATCCGGCTAGCTGTTCGTTCGTTATAATTTACTGTGGCTAATCGCTGTGAGCTTAATTATTGCCCAGAGCAAGAATTTGACGAGCATTTAGTTGACAAAAGTAAATTTTTAATTGTGTAAATTTAAGTAAATTGTCCTCTTCATTTCGATTCGGTTATTTCAACGTTAACAAAAATTAATGCAAACGACGGGGGAAAGCCATTAATACAAATGTTTAGCAGAAATTGATTTAAGCTGATGCATTGCTAAAGTGCTAATAACAAAAAGAATTCTCTCGTAACCTCTGAAAATTAGCATTAAGCATTATCGCACGCCAGCCTGTACTTGTTCAAAGCTGATTGTTTTCTTTAAAACAACCAAAAAAAATATGAGCAAATGCTGAAGGTGCTATGCGATAAGATTCATGCCAACATTGTGTGTTTAAAATAACATTTTTTAAATCGAAGATTTTAGAAGAATTTGGAAAATTTCAACATCCATTTACTTTTGAAGCTGTGCACAACATTTTGATCAAAGCGGTGATATGAGATTAGTCAGGGTGGAATTTATTCCCTTTTCGATTGTGAAGATCATATTTAATAACATTTAATCTATACTGAATTCAGTAGTTTTCATTTTTTAAAATTAATTCATTTTGCAGTTTAGAAACATTCTTTTCTTATGAAGTTACAAAATTCAATTAAAAAATACCGTATTAATTAAGAGTGAAATGAATTCACTTTTGAATTGCAGAATTGAAATTTTATTTGTTGTGTTTAATTTAATTTTGAAAAAAGCACTTTTTTAAATATTTATGTAATTTGCACAATTCTATGTGCATTTTTATTTGTTATTGGCTGACTAATTTTCTATGAAACAGATTTTGAAGTTCAAAATGTGATAATTTCTATGAATATCTTTTGATGAACAGTATAAAAATATCTTTTGATGATCAGTATAAAAATATAAATTTATTGTTTGTTCATCATTGATTGTAGTTTGATAAAAAGAAATTGCATTTATTCACAGCATAAATACCGGCAAATCACCCTTTATGTAATTCATTTATCAACAACATATTGCAATTTTAATTGGACATAATTTCGAATGTATTCGGTGGATTCTCCCTGCTGAACATTGTTTAATATTAATCTTCTTTCATTGACTTTAATAATATATGCGCGTATTGATGCTGCCTTGTTGGATTCAGGTGGACATGTTTTACAATTTCAAGTTGTCCAAAGCATTAAAATACGTCCAGTTGCAGTTGCGTGTAAAATCTCAGTATGCTAATCAGTTAGTTTGTCTTTTTTTACAATCATATGTTCTTCAGGGATGTCAGTGTTTGGGAGGGGGGTCAATTAGTGGTTTTTGTCAAAATCCGACATCCAACTGTTGTCAGCCTGACGGGAGGTCCGGAGCTTTCTTGAGACCACTTTCACACTCCATTACGCAGATCGATCTGCTTTTTACCAATGGATGGCTGAATTGTCGACCAATTTCATCTTTTCACAATGACTTCTGTTCATGACACCTGTAAAGCTTCAATGTTGCTTGGACGGCTGTGAATCTGCTCAACTGTCTGTACAGTGATCACTTTTCTCACGTTTCATGGAGCCGCGTAAGTTGGTTTGAAAATTTTTTTTCCCACTTCTTTCCTTCTCCAAAACTCTACTTCTTCTGCTGCTGCTGCTGCTGCTTTTCCTCCTCCTCATCCTTTTCATTGTCATTATTTTCTGTTTATCATTGTAAAGCAGTATTATTGTTTATAACAGTGTAGCAGTACCGTGATTATTAAAATTATGACCTTTTATATCTTTATTTTTCTTAGCATTTGAAAAGTAGCAGTAAAGTATTTGGATATTTCTATATTGTGCGTGATTTAAATTAAAGTGCAGAAAAATAGCTTTCATTTTTTCTTCAGTTAAAATTGCAATTTTGTATTTGCAAAGAATTTTGGAGAAAGATAAATTAAAATTGATTTTAAAGCTGTTGAATTGGTTCGGATAATTTTGCACTTAATTGTAGCATTTTTAAGTAAATGCAAAAGGCTTTAACGCAGAATGAAAAATTTCTCCAAAAGATGTCAAAAATTCTCTCACTAATGAAATAGAGAAGCGAAATGATAAATTCACAGTATTTTGCATGCGCGTGTATAATATAGTAAAAGATGAATTTGTGAACATGCAATAAACAAACGATGTTTAGCTTTTCAATATTGTAATAGGATTTTGCCAGATTGAAGACGACTCCACTACTCGAACAGTTTTACATTTGTTTGTTTGATATATTTCAAGATCATCGACAGAGTTGAGAAGCATGAATTATTTATATTGATTGTAAAACTGTAAGCTGCGTGGGGCAAAATTAAGCCATGCACTAATCAATTAGCTTAAAATTCAATGCAGTGTCAGTCAGCTTGACGTGGTAGCAGTGTTAAATAATGAATGATGGGATTGTATTACATAGATTAGCTACGACAAAGCTGCCTAAACTAAACGATTTCCATCACCTGAAACTTCAGTGCTGTCAAGTGGGATAAATGGAATCTTGAGAAATGGAAAATAAGCTTTTGATTCTAGAAAAATATATTATTAATACATTTTATGCAGCTTTTCAATTGGTTTTAGTTTTCCCATCTTGACGATGCTAAGAAGAAATTGTTTTTCTCTACACTGGCATTGAAGAACAGAAAAGAACGAAAAATCATCTAACAATAACATACTCTTTAACATGTGCAGAATTTGAAAAAAATGTTTGTTTATTTGTTTGCTTTCTTTTTATAAAGTACAAATACATTTGTGTGATGGGGAATAAATGCTTTGATGAGCTTTTGCAAATCCTGTTATAGCCAATTGCAAAATCAGATAGTGTTAAACATTTAAATTTAAATTTAAATTTTATTCTGAATATTATTATAGTCGATCGTTTTCAATAATAATTATTATTTGATATTTAATTTTCCATGAAGCAGCAGTTCTTGAAGTTGCACAATGACATCTTTGTACAATGCTAATAATTATCACTGAATGTTACATTAGTTGCAGCACCTTTTGGTGTTGTTGATGAATTATTCTGCTGAGCGTATATTGAAGAAATTATAATAACAAGTTCAGTGGAAAAGAAAATTACTTTCTTTAATAATTTTCTTTTGAAATTTGCAATAATATATAAATTCTTTTGAAGTATAATTGCCGAAGTTATCAAACTATGGAAACATTCATTATTTGTACTAATTGGTAGTTGATTTACATATGCAGTGTTGAATTTCTCTCAATTTTCAAAAGTTCATTAGGTGATTCAACATTATATGGTTCCTCTTTTGCAGTGGATATGCAAAGAACAGCAATGATGAATCTTTTTTCAACTTTTTCAATTATACACAACTGTGACAACTGCAAAAATTAAATTTACATAAATTCTACTGAATAAAATACTGTCATCGTTAGTTAAATCAAGAAATTGTAAGTGTGATATTTTTCATTTTTCTTCAATCTACTGTGAATGATTTTGCATGATCTGCATTTACTTATTTTTGCTTGTTCATTTATATACATAAGACTTTTAAACATGAAAATTCATTCAAGTACATATGTATAACAGTGTTTTGTTTCATATGAAAATTATGTTGAACTTGTGAATAAATGAATGAAATTATTACTTATGCTTTGGTGTTATGTTTACTTGCCATGCATTTCTAGCACAGGTATTGGAAGTTATGCAATTGTTTACTTTGAACTATTAATTGTAATCAATCAAAGTAATCAATTTTATTGATTTACAAACAATTATGTGTAAATGTAAAAAATTTCATTACGCAACATTGTATTGTAACAAATACCCTCAGTGAAAAATTTTTTGCTATTCTTTTTTCTTCTTTGGATGGTCTGTATGCAATGTATCACTGAACCTAAAATATTCAATTCTCAATAGTTCAATTAGTTAGGATGCTATTTTTGTCTTTCTAAAGTACTGTATAACTGAACATTAAAAATGTTTTAAACATAACTAAAAACAACAATATTTAAGCAGAATTTTGTCATAGTTTTTTTTGATTGGCATAATTTTCATAATATCCGGCCTCTTAGAGTCTATCAGTATTTGCAATCCTGTTTAATAATATTATAATGATTGATTATTTTTTAATGAATGATATTTGAGTGAACAAAAAATTAAATTAAAATCTGAAAACATTATTAATAATGGACAGTCTGTAAGCGGTCGGCGTTAAGTATACTTAGTTTGTATTAAAGGACCATTAAATAAAGGATAATTGATTCATGGCATGTATTATGAGCTAGCTTCTAGTAAACGTTTTCTATAACGAGTTGTCTGCTTTCTTATTTAAGTAATTTCAATAAATGCCAGTTAAATTACCAATAATTGCAAATTGATTGGCAGTTTGATTAAAACGGTCACCACTTGATTGGGATAATCTTTTCTACTTGGCATAAGTTACACAGTGCAGCATTATATTGGCATTTCTAGTTTATTAACATTAAAATTGAAATTATTTAGATGAACAAAAGGAAATTTATTTCTTTAATCGAATTTATGAATAAATTCACACTTTTATTGTACAGCCTTATTTTGATGAAAATGTCAGAAATATTTTCAGTATATTTTATTTCATTGAACTTTATTTCCATTTTTTCATAACTTTTCTTCTATATTTGTGCAAAGGATATGAATGTGCCTTTTAAGTTTAATGATGAGTGGAAAACAATACATTCCTTTGAATATGAAGAGCCTTTATTCTTTGCGAAATTATCAGAATGCAGTTTATATTTGAATCTCTGAATGTCTGTTTGTGCATATCGAATTTGCACAGATTGCAATTTAACTATTTTTGAATTTTGAGTTGAAGCTTTTTTTGTCCCACTGAAGTTTTTTCGTTTTATGTTCTTAATACAACAGAGCACTGTATATCACTTGGTGCGGAATTCGTTAAAAAATTGAACATAATTCTATGTGTAAATGTGGAATTTTTTGAAACATGAAACTACATCATCTGCATATTATTTTCTCTTTTAATTCAGCATATTAATTCATATTAAAATTAAAAATTATGTTACTTATTGAATATTTTGTGCATAATTACAAACTTTAATTAACTGTTTACTCAATGGCTATTTGTAAAAATCAACAAATATGTAATAACAAAATATTGCAAATAACATTGCTGATTACTTTAAAATGTGCAAAGAATAAAACCAACATAATAAGAACAATTCTAATAGTAATGCTGCAATCGTCAGTTTAGTAGTATTAGTTATAGTTTATGCAATTTTCTGCAGATATATCTATTTTTAATTATTTTATTTATTTTATTTTATGAAAATATTTGTACACTGTAAACTGCTATGACTATGTAATGATTCAATCATTTATATATTTTGGAAAGTTCTCATTGAAGTAACTGCAGTTATGTTCAAACATTACGGTATAGAAAATGACGAGTAGGTGTATTTTTTATTTATATAGCTTCAAAATAGTTATTGTTAATAGCATTATTATAATAACAATTTGTTATTATAAGCTTTTAGCATGAAGAAAGATAATTTTTAGTTTGAGTAATTCAGATGTCTTGAAACATGGGATTTCATGATATAACTAATAAAATGCCATTTTCAGTAAGCAGCAGACATGACTGTAAAGTGGATGAATATGATAAATTTAAGCATAGATTCAAATGTAGTGCTGTATAATTTAGCAGCTAATTTTTGAATGCATAATCATATGTCAGATTTGAATTGACTGTGAGTATGATTTTATATGACGTTATTTAATTTTTGTTTGAAATTTAAATAAATAAATTAAAATGTTTGAAATAGTGAAAATTACAATATAAGACTTTCTTTTATGAAACTTTAAAATAATAAAATATTTATAAGATGAGTAGATAAAATATCTCTTAAAAAGGACTTTTCCTTTTTTCTGTTTAATTCTTTAATGAAACATCATTTGAAATTAAGTTGTAAGTGAATTTTAAGATGAATTATAATTTTATACTAGTTTAAGTAATTTTTGAAAAAATTTTGCTTGTTGAATTCATAGCGGACATGGACAAGCATTTTTAATAGTAATTATTGAACAGAATTGTAAAACATATGCAAATGTGATTGGCTGAAAATTGTTAACGTGGGCTTAAAATGCCGATGTCAGTAAATTTTGCTTGATCTTTATCTGCTGGAGTTGTTTGCCATGCCAGTGGCAACATTTGCGCAAACACTTTTCCTTAAAACATTAATTAGTTGTATTCAGATGAGGTTAGGCTTTTGCATATTCTTGTGATATTTTAAAAATCGATCATGTGAGAAAGTTCTACGTTGGAAAATTTCTGTTCACCAATTACAAATGTATGTAATTGCTGTTTGTTCAACAATGATAACTTGTTGGTTAACTTCTCTTTTGTTTCCTTATTCAGCGCGATAATTTAGTTTCAGATTTATTCTTACTTTACAAAATACATTTGTCAATGGATTAAATTTAATCACTGATGAATATATTGATAAAGTAAATCCGTCAGATTTATTTAAATGTACTCAGAACCAAAATGATGCAGATTTCTGTAAAATAAATTTCACAAATTTAGCGAAAATGTATTTAAAAATTTTGCTTCTTTGCTTTGATTTGAATTTTACAGTTCATTTTTAAGTAACAACTTTAATGTAAATTAATGTTAATTCAAATGAGATACATTTAGAAGCTGCAATTATTTGATTTGCATTAGATATATTTAAATTAAATTATGAAAAAATGAGGAAGTAGCTTGTCCGCTTTTCAAGTGTTATTTTCTTGAATCTACTGATTTATATTTTGAAATGTATTGTGAGCATTTTATAAATTAAAAAGATAAATATATTGAAAAAGATAATAATTAAAATGATGAAAAAGCGAGAATTTTCTTTTATATTAAAAGTTTATATACTTTAAATTGTCCATTTATAATGAAATATGATTTTGTAAATGAGAATCATTAAAGATGTATTAAAAATTGGAATAGTTAACTGTGAAAGGTTCAGTTTTGTTCAGTGAAACAAAAATATGCTAGAATGATTAAAAGCGGAAGTATCGTGTTATTTGTGCTCGTGGAAGCGAGCTCAAGGGGTTTTTGATGCAATTGTCGAAAGACTATTTCTGGCATTCCTTCACAGCACAGATTAGGCCGTTTCTTTTCCATTTTTCGAGTCCCTTCAGAATGTCTGTCATCGTTCAGTTTAGCGCCTGTCAGTTATTTACTAAAATTGCATAAGCAGCTTCAAGTCTTTAGCTAAATACAATCGATTAATCTTTGCCTACAACATAAATGCTGGGTCGACATCCGTCTGTTCAACTGGGGCGATTGATTCATTGCCCAAAGGAAAACTCCTGGGAAGCGTGCCTCACCGCAGTTCCCCATATAATGATTAAGCAATCTGAGCCCCTTAAGCTTATCTTCGTTGAAATGCATTATCATTTTTATCCCAACTTTCAATGTAATTCCGGATGAGCTTAACAAAATTTTTAATTGCACAGGATTGGTTTAAAAATTCCAACAGACGCTTCATTCATTCAAAACTGACGTAATTTGAGAGGTATATTTTCTCAGAAATTGCGTAATTTTATTTATTTTAATAAAGAATTTTTAAACTGAAAATTTTTTAAAGATCTAAAAATAGATATTATAGCTGCAAATAAATGAAATGAATAATTTGCCTTGTTGCAGATGAGAAGTGTATTTATAATTTTGCAATGTGAAAGTTTTGCAAAAGATTGATTGTCTTCACTGTATTAAACAAACGGGTGTGAATTTATGTAAGCATGTGGTTTCAGCGCTTGCAGCGCCAATCATTAAGCTTCAGATAAGCAGCAAATAATCTTGCTGCGGGTGCACCACTTTGGTCAGTGCCAAGTTACCAATATGCTTGTTGAAAAGGGACGAAAATTTTAGCGTTTTGACTTTTCTTATCCTACATTTACTATATTTATTGGTCATTTATTAATCAGTAGAAGAAGAAAAGCAAAAAGCTTTGGACATCGTTTGGTGTTGCCTTACAGTCAGGGAAAATAACATTTGGTTTCAGTGGATAATTTTCTGTCTTTCATAACTGTTTGGAATAGAAATTTTTATTTTGCAAAAATATCTGCAAGCTCCATAATATACACAAACACACCTTTTTACATGTATAGATATAATTTTGAACCCGATATGGATTTATTTGTAATGGAAAAGGCACAGGCAGTGCATCATCCAACTCGATTTTTAAGTAAGTGAACCTTGAAGAAATGTGACAAATTTTTTCTTAAACTATCTAATTGCTTTCGATAATTCAATCGACCATTTTCCATACGGATGAAATTTCAGACGTAGCTGGCTGCTGTTGACTGAGTTGTGAAATGACAGTTTATTTTGGTCGATTTGAAAATTTTCCAGATTTAAAAATAATAAAATAGGCAAATAGATTGATTTAATATGACATTTTAATGACAAAACTGTTTTAATTTGAAATTAGGAACTCAGCAATTAGGTAGACTGAATTTTGCTCTGCTGTTTGTAATAGTATAAAAAAATGTATTGATTATTTATTTACTTTATTCAGATGATGAAAAAATATCATCTTATTTACTAATCAGTTATCACAGTTGAGATGGCATCTGATTGATCATTCTGCATGTTTGGATACGCGATACTATTGTCCAATGTATAGTTTGCATGTAATGTTTAAATAGAATCATGATTTGCAATTTTATTCGCAAATATGATTGAAATATAGTCAATAATTAATATTATTATGTCAAATGCTCAACAAAATAATAAATTATCTGTCATATTTTAAATTTGAGAATATAGTATTATCTTTGTTTTTTAAATTGAACTTTCAAAGATTGTTTTGTTTGTATTTTTGAAAAACGTTGAATTGAATTTGCTAAAAAGAAAGAAAATTCTTGCTAGTGAATGAATTTGAAAAGTTTTAGATTCCGATTTTAATACTTGTTAGTTGTTAAAGGAGCACATTCCAATGAATGCAATTTTAGATTTTTCTTCAATTCTAGAATTTGAAGAAGAAAGAAATTCAGCAATAATTTGTCAGTACAAATCTTTTTAAACAATTTAATGACAAGCTTATTTAACAAGTGTGCTGTTATGCTAGCAGATTATCAGTTAGTTTATTGTGTATAAAAAAATAAATAATCCTTGTTGGAGGTGATTTTTATTATCATTTTAAAGCATACCATAAGAATGGCAGAGTGATCAGCTGTGTTCTTCTAGTATGCGATAATTGTGAAGAATTGTGGCTTTTGCGTAAGCATTGTCGGTCGGCTGCTCATTGATTTAATACCTGTCAAGATTCATTAAATTCATTTGAAAGATTTTATTTTAAACGAAAACGGATTCATTTTCCACAGGCATTATTTAAATTGGTCTTCACAAATGCAATATTATTGATCAAAATTTCATTCTTACTGACGCTCTGTTTAAATAGTCAGTCGTCATTCTTTTAACTTTGCTATGCACTGATTATTGCCGATGAAAAAATCTCTTCATAATATAATAAAATTGCCATTTCCTGTGGCAATTTCTTACTTTTCATTATTTTTATTTTTAAATCTAATTTTAAATTCTTTGGATAATCTAGGCAGATTTATTGAAAGCAACGGTTAATTATATTAGAGCATTTTCTTTTGTTAATTGTACCCCTGCAGAAGATGGCATTTTTATTTTTCATAAGTTTAATAATCTTTCAAATGGTATATTATTTCAGCGCTTTACCAAACTTGTTAATTCACATGTTAATACATATTTCAGACAATTTTCACTTCCATTTTTGAAGTAATAAACTGAAAATAAAATAATAAATGCAAATATGTTTATTTTTTTGTTAACCTTATTATTCTATAAATGAATTATTAAACAAAATGTTAATCTGATCATTAAAATGACATTATCATAAGCTGAACTACTGTAATGCTATTTAAAAAATTTATTTTTTATAAAAAAAGAATTTACAGCCGGACTAATTTTTATTTTTAAATAGATGTTTGTGCTGAAAAATATTCTTTTAAAAGAAATAATAAAATTTTGACTTTAAACATTTTGTAAGTTGCTTTGCAGTAGCTTTAATGTGCACTTTTTAATGACTTACAGCTTTTCATTTATGTGAAAATGAAAGAAAAATACTTGTAAAAAATGTTTTTAGTGAAATTCTGATGCCATTCAGTCCGGATAATCAGTTTCTCATTACTACATACTCAGATCTTTCAAATCAAATAATTACACTGTTATATGACTGTTTTTTTCCATTAAGAATAAGAAGTCACTTTATTTATGTAAATTTGTTGCTAATTTTGATCGTTTAGGTAGGCTTGCAATGCAACAAATTGAGAATTTGTAAAACAGCGAATAATTTTACAAATTTCTATTTAATATTGTTGGAATAGCACAGGTGAATATGTTCAGAGTTGTTTATATATGTTAAAGTAGGAGTTTTTTGTGAACTAATGACTGTTTAAGAAAATATTTTTAGCTTTCGTTGATCAACTGGAAATATTTTTCATGTACAAAGCGAACAACAGTACCTATTAAACCGTAAAAAAATGTACTGCATTTCTAAATTTTTATGCTGTTTTTTTGGAAATTTTCTACTAAAATTTATATCTGTGAATTCACCAAAGAAAATTTTTTAATACTATCATTTAACAAATTAAAATAATACTCTAATTTGAAATACTGTAGCACAGTATGTAATTTTTATGTTTAAATGTTATAATTTAAAGCTGTTTTTTGATTAAGCTTTCGTTTAATCAATAATTTTATTGAAAGAAATGTTCAACAATGGAAATTATGTTCCTGGCTGTGAGGGCGATGTGCAATAATTCAAAATAAATGTTCAACAGTTCCTAATATTTGTAAAGATTTCATTTCTTTGTCATGAACTTTTTATTTTTTTTATCTTGATAAGCAATTCACTTTCATTGCTGAATAGAACTGCTGATGCTGATTGATATTTTTTAATAATATTTTTGAAATGCTCCTATTTAGTAAATGTAATGTCACTTTTTACAAAATGGACAATATTAGCATGTCACTGCAATGTGGTGCTGAAGTATACTGTACTACAATTAAATGCATTATGTATAGTGATATGTATGAGTCCACGTTCTATGTGTTGAAATGCATTCTTTTAGCGGTTTTATTTTATTTTATTTTATTTAGTTTGAGAACATGACAATTTTATCTTGCAAAAGATTTTTAAAATCAAAAAATATATCGAAATAAAATTGTTAGTTTCATATTCTTGCTGTTCCTTGTCCTACAGTATGGTTCAAATAAAATTCAAATAGTTTTGAAACACTTAATAAAAAATAGGCAGTTGAACAACATGAAAAGGACGTTTTTATTTGATTCTTTTCCTTAAGTAAATGATTTAAAAATAATAATCTTTTATAAGTAAATATTTTAATAACATAATGAAAATTTACTCAAACAAATGATAAATGACATTGTTTTTGAAAATACGTCCTTATATGCCTTTTGTATTGAATTTGATGTTCTTCAAATCTTGTAATTTCTTCCATTATTAATTATTTTTGACATTCTACAAGGAAATGGAGAATAAAGCATACAAGGAAGATGAAATACCGTATTATTAAATCATTTAATATTCACCATATTTATCCTTTTCTTTTGTTCTTCTGTAAATGCTACTGAATCATTCATTATCTTTGAAACATGCGTAAAAATGCTGGAAACAACTCACTTTGATTAATATTTCACCATTATTACATACCCGAGTGTCATTGGGTAACATTTATTTAGAGTAAATAGCTCTCGTGCGAGAAGTTAATTTCATTTGATCATGATGCAAAAATGAAAATTTTGCCTACAAAATAGTTATATTGATGATATGACGAGTAATAAATTACAATGCAATCAAAATGCTGGCCTTTATTCTATGCTTCAAGTGCAGTTTGCAGTCATTTTTGCTATTTAACTCCTTAGTAATACTTGGTGCACATGCCAATGCATATTTGCAATTTTAAGACCAACTTGAGCAGGTCTCTTCTATGTTTTGTTTTTCATCAGAAATGTAAGAATTATTTGCCTTATGCAGTTATGCTTTTTTATTACATTTTGCTGCTTGTTTTACACCATTTATACAATTATTGCAATAATTTTTAACTATGATTTTCTCTGTCATATTTACAAATATAGATAGAATTAAATTTAGAATGGGACTGAATTCGACTTATCTGGATGATCTTAATTGATATTCTGAATACTTATTAATGTGAAAGTAGCTATTAGTAACTGTAGTATAACTCAAATGTCAGAGGTCACAGCTGTTATGGTCTGGCTTTTTTTTAAATTAGATGTTTGCATTAATCATTTATATTATTGTGGTCTATTTATTTGTTGAATTATTTTTGAACTGAGATGGTTATGTGCTTCCTACATCAAAATGGTGTTGCATTCTTGTTGTGCCTTCTTTTTAGGACAAAATAAATGAAGCATATAATAAATTTTATTCTGTATAATACTTCCTACAGTAATAATTGTTCTTTACTTTATTTATAAGTATAATTTATACATGCAAATATTTATATTGTATTTTGTGAAATGAAATTGTAAAAACTGAAATACCTAATTCCTATATTCATTATTTTATATTCGAACTGTAACACACCAAATGATTTGCTAAAAATGCTTTTGAAATAAATTTAATATTTAAATTTTGCATGTTTTATTTATTATGAAAATTTATGAAAGAAATACTATCATGCGTATGGCTACATTTCAAAGCAGGATAAATTTTAATTCATGAACATTAGCAGCATTGCTTAACTTGTTGATTTTGCTTAATGCAAATGAAAATGTAGCGCTCATCATCAGCTTCTCTCTCCGTTGCAGCTAATTGAAATGGATGCAATTCTTGAAGTGCTTTTGACCGTTGTATATTTGATATCTCGTTGAATGAGAAATATTTGGTTGAAGTATTTTGAACATAATCGAATGCATTCCATAATTACATTAACACTGACTGCTTGCTACAGCAGCAATGGAAACCAAAATGAAATTTCTTGATTTTGATTAATTTTTTATGCTGTGATTTTGTTAATGCATTAGCTGATGAATGATTCAAATAAATTATTAAACCATATGTAGAGATGAATGCTGTTTTGTGGCGTGAAATTGACATATTAAGTTGAACGTTAAACTCGAATAATTTTCAAACAGAAATTTCTGCCGTAGTCAAATATTGTTGTTTACAGTTTCTACTTGTAGTTGGTTGGAGATTGGTTAACCAATCTCTGCGAAAAGTGCAATCAATGCAACGACGCTTTCTTCAACGCTTTTAGATGGTCATATATTAGTTTCTCTTTCCATTTAACATCTTGTGTGGCCCATTCAGATATTTCCCTCTGGATTATTTATCTTCACTTGATGTGAAGTTAGGCTTATGGTTCGCCTGAAGCAGCGCTGATCAATAAGCATTCTACTGAAAAGAACAGCTTTTCCAGGTTTGTAGGCGTGTAAGCGATTCTAGAATGCTCCTGAGAAATCAGCACGGGTCAATTAGATGAAATCAGTCGTGCCGCCTTTGTCGTGGCCTTCCAACAACCAGCAGTGTTAACTGGTCTTTCTTAGCTGAACTGACTTCATTAAAAGTCCGATTGGCTTGTGTGTTTGTCTCGATGCATATCCTCAAGCTGAAGATGCGTTCATTTTAAGCTGATCGACTGACTCAATGAATATGATCACTGTTGTTCTCTTTCTCATGCTTGCATAGCAGCTGTCACATGTTACCTTGCTAGATTTAAGTACTTACCTCTGCAAGGCAAACGTTATCTCTCCCCCTCTCTTTCTAATGCATGCATATTTAATTGTCGCAAACCTACTACTCTCAGTGCTCTTCAATATTAGTGCAATTTTGCTCACAGGGAAAGATGTTAAATGGTGAATATTAAAAGCACACATGCTGGGAATGTGTGAATAGTGATTTAAAATTATTAAACATAAAACGGAAATGTTTTGTTATTTTGACAGAATTCGTATATAAAATGCCAAACAAGATATTAGATCTAGTTGAAATTTGAAATGATCTGCTGAAATGGAAATAGTGATGTTAATTTATTTTCTTATCAAACTATAACAAAAAGCGAATTTCAAAGCTGAAATTGGTCTTAAACAGCGAGCTGCTTTGTGCATTGATTAATAGATACACAGCCAAGATGTATCCTGCTTCTTCGATGTTATCTGGAAAACAGCCGAAATTTAGTCTCAAATGCTAGCTATACAAGCAGTTAAAATTGTTCCCGTTGGCTTAGTGACAGCAAAGACCGATCAATCGAATATTTGAGAATCTGACGGGTCGGTTTGTCTGCTTTGTGTGCTTGTGAGTTTGTGAGCGTCTATCTGCCTTTGTGTGTATTTGCGCCTGCTTTCAACGATTCCAATTTTGAACCAACCACTCGTCAATTACTGTTGTCATCTGGCAGTTGGAGAGGGAATTTATTTCTCAGTCACCTGCATGGACAGGCAAGCGTAGAGTTGTTTTACCAGATGGAAACATGACTCTGCCTAGAACATACTTTAAGCATCCGACGAAAGCTTCCACTCATCCGTGCTTTTATTCTTAATGTATTATTAATATAACAACACATTTTTGAAACACTGTGATGTTTCTCCGTTTTCCTGCTGCACTGTTTGCTAGCTGAAATTGAAATTATTGCTTTGAAAAATGGCTACTGGTAAATATTTTCAATATTTATTTATATATTAGCATATTAACCAGAAGTGAAAATTATATAAACGTTACGCATTCATACATACGTCAAAACAATTACAGCTTCTTTTGAAAATTTAAATTGCTCATGACAGAATTTTACCGAATATCAACTCTCGAGTATTTATTAATATATAATTTAATATACTTATGCAGTGACGATGTGAGAATTTTATAAAAGTTTATTCAGTGCATGAAATTTCCTTTAAAATGGTATAAAACGAACATTCATTTTCAAAATAGGCAAAAATTTATTCACTTTTTCTAAAGCTATTTTTCAAAAGTTGGAACCTTTGAATTACCTGCAGATTATAATATATTATTAATAATATTCTTCAATTTTTCTTTGTTTGTTTGAGGAATTTGAATCACTTTTTTCTTATAATAAGATTTAAAATGATCAGCAATTAGTTTGTCAGAATGTGCATTTTTCGAGCATGAGAAATTCTGAGCATTAAATTGATAATTACTCTGAAAATTTTCGTTTATTTAATTTTACATCATCATTTGCATTGATTATTTATTTCATTTGATTTTTAAATACATTTCATTAACGCGAATTATTCAGTAACTTAAACCATGTATTTATAATTATAACATTGATATTCAAACTTATTAATTAGAGAAAAATACATTTGAATGATAAGGAAAAATTGATTACAGTCTTGTAATTATTTAATACTGTATAACTGATAGTATCGTGCATCAAGATGCTTCAAAAAATTAATGGACAAAGATGTACTGCAAAATGAACATCAAGTTGAAAATTGTTAATGAAAAATATTTTACATGGGAACCTCTTTGAATAATCAAAAGTATTAGCATAAATTATTACTTACTGTTGTGTCAGAAAATTATATTTGAAAAGCATAGTCATAAAAGTATGTGCAATTTTGTGAAACATATTCTTTCTGCAATTTAAAATTTTGTAAATTTTTAACTGTAATGCTTTTTGGCATGCAAATTATTTTGTTTTTCTTTATAAATCATATAATTCTTATAACTTACGGATACTCAGCAATTTAAAACACGTCGGTTTATTTTAATAATTCATTCATTCATTGTTTAAAAAATTATTTTTATTTCATGGTATTATTTATGTATCCATTGCGTGAATTAAATGTATTATGCATATTTATTCATCTGCACTATAATATATACGTATGTAAGGCATTATTTGTTTCTTTTGATGATTTATGATATTTGATAACTTATTGAAGATACCATGAAATGTACCATTAAATATGCAGATTCTGCTTAGCACAGTATCAGTATTAAAATTAGAATTTTTAACATGAAAAGAATTTTGTATTTTTCATTTTTCTAAACGGAAACTCTGTGGTGTAGATTTGCATGTTGAACTCGGTGAATTTTCCGCTTTTAAAATTACCCGCCATGCAAACATTTTAAAGTATTGGTATAGGAAAATTAAATTAGGCAGAACACTCCAAGTCAGAATCAAGCAATTTGTATGAACTCTTTCTTACTCATGTGGATCGCTCTTTGATTTATCCCCTTTTTCTTATTTCTCTTGCAACGGCCACGCCTCAGCTGATAGAGATTGATCTGAGCCTAATCAGGCAGGCGATCTCCATTTTTCAAATATCTAGCATCTAGCAGCTGAAGTACGGCTTGTTTTACTTGTTCACGCATTTTGGTTTTTTTTAGTTACAAAAGCAGCGGCCATCTCGTCCGCGATGCTGGCAAGGAAGCAGAGTTACAAAGGCTTAGATGCATTCACCTCAGATCATGTTGGAGACAGTGAAAAAGAAGCAGCTGACATAAGTAAGTTATTGAAAATTTATTGAAAATTTTTTTTATCTAAAAAGTAATGATATTTTTTAAAAAAATGTTTTTATTGTTTAAACAAATAAACTTGTCATATATTTTGTTGTGTAAATTATTAGATGCATATGGTAGTGAATGGCCATAATATTTGTTGAATAATAAAGCATTTTTATTACAGTCACGCAACCGTTAAATTGCATTTTGATGAGTCGCAAATCTTCAGAAATTTACTTTAAAGTTCTCTTGCTATTTTTGATGTGAACATTCTTAAATAGCTAATGAAAATTAAAGTCAGTTCTTTGTTTTATACTGTGATTAACAGATAATGCACAAGATTGCGATGATGATGCAATTCTTCATCCTTCGTATTGTTTGTTCCAAAATCTCCATGCCAGCTTTTGATGTTTTCATGTTGAAATATCAAAATTGATCGCATCACAGCGAGACATGTTCATCATTTTATATGTTCACTTCTGAGACAGTTTTTAACAACTCATTAAATTCAAATAATTGTATATTAATTTTTTTAGATTTTTGATTGACACAATTCGATCTTCATATAATAATCATGCAAGTAAATTTCTCATGTTTATGTTTTATTTATTTTACTTTTATTTATTTATTATCATTATTGTTTAGATGTTACTTTTTTATATGTTAAATTTTTACTGAATAATTGCATAATTTTGTTGGTTAAATGTGGAAATGTTTCATTGAAAATATTCTATCAGTTATTTGATGTAAAATTTATTACTGTAAAGCTTATTGATTTGACTTTCACAAGATAACTCTATAAAAAGTACAGAAAAGTAGTTGAAATGAAAATGCTACTGATTACTGACTGAATTTTGCCCTTTTGACAAATTTGATTGAGTCATGGCGCAAAGAAGAAGTTCGATTCTATTTGAGAATCAATTGGTCAAGCGTGGAAATTTCCGTTGCCAATTATTCCAATTAGAACTGCATTTTTTGTTTGATTGATAAAAAATATACTGCGATTATGCGAAATAGCTCTTTTTGAATAATGATGCTTAAATATTTTTGAAAATGAATAGGGTGAAAAAGTTTTTGTGTGAAAATTAATATTTTATGTGAAATGCATGAAATTTTTTCAAATAAGAAAGAGTGCTATTTAAAAAAGACCTGACAAGCAGAATCAATAATTGAAGAATCGAATTATGAATAGCAAAAGTGGAATAAACTTAAATTTTCAAGCGAAACGTGAAGTTAGTTGGAAATGAACTTATTCCCTGGAGTTGGAAGCCAATCCTATTTTGGTATTTAATGTGAACTAGCGCAATGACAGACGGTCTTTTATAACTGGGCAAGTTTGGCAAGCTTCACATGAAGCAATCGAAAGGGATGTGTTTTGTCTTTCAGCTTTGTGGAAATTGTTCATGAAAATCAAGCTAATTTGCGAAAGCAATTCGGCAGGCAGGATCAATCAGCCACAGAGGCCCGGCATAGTGGCAATTTGCTTAACGCTTTTGCTTTCCAAAGCTTATTCCAAAACCTGCATTGCGTAAACAGCCTAAGTATTAGTGACAAGTGTGAGCCTGGCGCATACTAATTGACCGCATATTTGACGCTGTCCATCAAATCATTTAGCAATGTTTTCTTGTCAGCAAATTGTTTTAAAGCAGCTCAACTTTTCTGAAAGATAATTATTTCAACCTTAAAAATTACTAACATTCTTATGCAATCAATGATGACCGTTTTCAAATTACCGGTGTTCATTATTGTTTTCTAATAAATGAAAGCATAATGAAAAACGCAGATAAAACACATTAAAACATCCGTTTTGCAATTTCTAATTTTCAATACTGCATTCATTATTGTGTTACTAGTAATATGCTTTTTTAATTGGCTATAAATGTTATATTGAAATTATTTTTTATTTTTTACATATATGCATTACAGGATGGTATGACAAAAGGACATCTAAAATTTTAATAATTACTGCGTGCCTGTTGAGTCTCATCTCAGTAAGCCTCAATACACCGACAACGTTAGATGCTTTTGCCCATTTGCAGTTGATTACGTTTGTCATCGATGTATTTGCTACGATTATTTTTACTGCTGAGGCTGCGATTAAGATGAAATATAGAGGAATTTTAAAGGTGAGTTCGAATTAAAAATATTTTTCAAATTTAATCTTGAATTTCAGGAAAACAATAGCTATCTACGCGATCGTTGGGGACAATTTGATTTTTTCATGCTAATATGTCATTGGATATCTGTGGTAACTCAGGTAATTTATATAATTACTTTCATGAACTTTTGTGTGAAACTATTTTTCTAAAAATGCACAGAAACTTTTGTTTCAGAGTGTTTTTTGCTTTGTTTTTTGCTTATACGATGCAAGGCAATTTATTGCTTTCATTGTTAAATGCATGCAAAGTACATTTTTTCTTATTATTTTTAATAATAATAGTACCGTATTGAAATTTCTTAAAAATTAATTGCTTTGTGAACTTTATGTTGAAAACAAAACATGCATTATGTACATCTGAATTATCGAATTATTGTATTATAATCGACGTTGCTGCAGTAAGATTTATTTAAAGCATTAAAGTTTTGACATGTATAATGTTAAAATAAGCATGTGTGCTTTTCATTTAATTTACATATTGATTTTTATTTTAGAAAAGCATATGCTTACTAATGCAATATCTTAGAATTATTTTTATCGAATCGAAAGTTTTTTACTTTGATTATTATCAAAATTGTATGATGAAAATGAAATATTATTATCATAAGGTTTATTTTTTAGTTTCATTTGATTACCTTGAATGATAATTTTAAAACTTATTTTAATGTAATTTATTGCTTGAAATGCAGTTTTTCAAAATTGCTGATCAATTTCTGCTTTAGTAAATAAAGAATGCATTTGAATATTGTGCTACATATTAAAAAATAATATTTTAAAATATGACATGCTATTTTATAATATTATAAACATAAAACGATGAAGTAAAAAAGCGTAGGGCTAATTTTGCAACTTTTATATTCAATATGCAATAAATGAAATACTTTCATTTGTTTTTACTGATATTAGACTATGTAACATTATTAAATGGTGGTTAGATAGAGGCATGGTTAAATAATCATCTGCAGTTTTCAAATGAATATCCAAAAGTGGAAAATTTTTTAAACATATTTTGAAATTCCATTACATGACAAGCATTTTGCTTTGTAAAAAATTTAAATGGATAAAATTGCATATGGACATATGGACAAAATTTATAATGTAATTATCAAACAGAAAGCAGTATAAATATTTCTTTATTTCAAAAAACAGTGCTATTTATTTATTACAGGTCATTGAGCTGCTTTTGTATTTTCTCCCCAATCTATTCCCAAACGCAGAGCATATTAGGCTTCTTGGTTTACTGCGAGCTCCAAGACCGTTGATCATGTTGCGTTTAATTCGATCATTGCTGAAAATTCAACTGCCCAGAAATAGAATAAGCCAAATTTTTAAGTAAGAAACATTTTTTGTTGCATAAGAATGATAATAATGATGTCAAAAAATTATTTCTTTTCAAGATAATTCTTCTTATCCGTCTGTTCATCTTCTTATATTTGTCAATTAATTAATTTTAAAAGTGTTATTAAAAAATATGCAACGCATTTTTTTTATTTTTGCAATTTATTCAACGTTTATAGCAATATTTCTTACTATTTTTAGTAATAAAAATAATTAATTACAAATTTCAGCATTTTCAAAATTAAAAACAACAAAAATCATATTAGAGCATAATGGAATAACTCATTAGACTAATTAATCTTTATTTTAGGCGTTCGAGTCAACAGGTGTACAACGTCACCATATTTTTTTTGTTTTTTATGTCTCTTTACGCTATTCTTGGTGTGCAGCTTTTTGGCAGAATGGATTACCATTGTGTGAAGAATGGAACAGATCCAAAGTATTCAAACTGTTTAATGTTATTATATATTTTTTTTTCTTTCATTTAATTTTTTGTGAATATTTTCACATTTTTGAATAATTTTAAATTTCTTTTTTTGATTATTTTATTATGCAGTGCTTTTAATAGTAACAGTGTTTTTTGAATGGTTTACAGAACTCTTCAGTAACTGATAAGATTTTAAATAAAAATATGATATGCATGATATTTAAATCAGTCATTATTATTAGTATTGTTACTATTAATAACAAATTGCTGTTGTTATTGTGAATTTTAATCATAAATTCATTACACAAGTTTTGTACTTTAATGGGAAAATTTTTTAAATATATGATATGAAGGTAATATAATTGTAAAATAGAATTTAATTTTGGTCCATGCGATTATGTTTAACCTGGACTCAATGAAAATTATTTCTTAAAGATCTATTTTCAAATAAGAAATTGAATTGCTTCAATACAATTTACTTTTCAGAAATGTCAGCATACGAGATTTAGCAATTCCTGATACATATTGCTCCCCTGATACGACGGGTTATCAATGTCCAAAAGGGATGGAATGTATAAGGTTGAAACTGACCGATTCAATTGAAGGCTATTATGGAATGTTCAATGATTTTGGTAAAAAAAAACCTTTTCAAGCAAAGGAGGAATAATAAATAGATGTGACATTTCTTTTTTGCTTTTTATTCAGCGCATTCTGTATTTTCTGTGTATATGGCGGCATCACAGGAAGGATGGGTTTATGTTATGTATGACTGCATTGACAGTTTTCCGTCCTGGAAGACTTTCTTGTATTTTACTACCTTGATATTCTTTCTGGCATGGCTAGTAAAGGTAAAGTGAGATGTTTTAGAATACTTTATTTTAAATTACGGAGCGAGTTTATTTATCTAATTGAATATTATTTTTAATTAAATTAAATTAAATTATATTGGTATATAATATAAAAGTATATTATTTCAAATGTTTTCATTGTACAGTGGAGTTTCAGAATGTTTTCATCGCCGTTATTACGGAAACATTTGCTGAAATACGAGTGCAATTTTCACAAATGTGGGGAAATCGAGAAATGATGACAGAAGTTGAAATTAGACAGGTGCTTCAATTCCCAGCAGCAGTTATTATTTTTTGTTTTTTTAATAAAATATAAAAATTTCAGATTTTGGAAAAGAAAGAAGAAAGTTGGCGTCTGATTGCTATGGATGCTAAACAGTCAAAAGGATGGGCACCAAAAATATGTCAGGATTTTTACAGCAGTACAGTGTTTCAAATAACTATCATGATTTTGGTTTTGTCAAATGCTTTCATCCACGCCAGTTTTGTCCACCGACATGATGGAACAGATTGGTTTAGGAAAGAAATATATTATTATATTGAGGTTTTTGTTTCACTATTTGCTAGGATCTTTTTATTAATTTAAAAATGTTTTTAGTGTGGTTTCACTTTAATATTTAATCTGGAGTGCCTTTTCAAAGTGTGGTGTTTGAGTTGGAAGGGCTACATCAGCAGAGGACTGCACAAATTTGAATTTATACTTTGCGTTGGAAGCACTCTGAACATCATCAAGCCTTTGTATGACAAGAACGTGTTCACTTATTGCCAAGTGTTTCGAGTACTTCGTCTAATTAAAGCTTCACCAATGCTAGAAGATTTTGTCTACAAAGTTTGTTTAATTCAGTTTATTAAATTATAATTTAAGCAGAAAATGTTTAGATATTCGGACCTGGGAAAAAATTAGGTGGTATCATTTTGTTTACAATATCATTGCTACTTCTGACATCTAGCATATCCTTGCAATTGTTTTGCTTTGTCAACAATTTGGACATGTTCCGAACACTTCCACAAGCAATTATGTCAATGTTTCAAATTATGACGCAAGAAGAGTGGATAGAAGTTGTCGTAGAAACTATGCGAGCAGTTGGTGACACTTTAGCACCTCTAGTTGCTATATACTTTGTTACATATCATCTTTTGGTAACATTGGTACGTATATATATTTTTTAGATTGACTTTTTAGAGTGATTCTCTACTGTTATTGCTGATGATTTATTTATCATGTATAAAATATTTAGATTGTACTCAGTTTGTTTGTTGCCGTTATTTTGGATAACTTGGAGATGGATGAAGAGTTGAAAAAAGTAAAACAGCTCAAAGCCAGGGAACATACTACTTCGTCGAGAAACAAGCTTCCACTTCGCCTACGTGTATTCACTCATTTCCCGGACCGACCTCAGATGGTGACAGTGAAACGTATTCCAAATGAATTTCCTTTGCCGAAAATACGCGACAGTTTTACAAGGCAATACGCTAATGATGATCAAGAAGAACTGGAAGATGAAAGAGAAAAATGTACGTCAGAAATAATAATTGAAAATGTCAATTATTAAAATAAAAATTTTTTTTAATAATTTACAGCAAGAACTTACAACTACAGAGTGCCGAATGATGGATTGAAAAAGCTAAGAGCACGCAAGCAGACTAAAATACGTCAGATTGGACATTTGTCCGCTATTACTGGCGTTACGTACGTTCTCAAGTGAGTATTAATATAAAATTAATTTTACCTTAGTCAAAATTTGTCTTTACCGTTTTTTGCATTGAAAAATATTCTCTTTCAGCGATTCAAATAAAACACGACTAATGCTAAGTGATTCATTTGGAATTCTTCCGACATCAAATTTAATATCCAATCGCAAGCCTTCTTCTTTTGAATCTAGAAAGTAAATTTGTCAAAAATTTATATCAGATTCAAGTAAAATTGTACTTTTCAGTAGAAAACATGCCAAACCTCCTGGTGGTACTAAAATTAAGCAGATTTATCAACATTTGAAAGAAAATGGTGATCTGTTCAGTCCGGATGATTTGTCTGAGAAGAAAGAAAAATCTCAAGGAGAAATTGACATCAAAGCTATTCAGCAGAAAAAGCGACAAGCAGAAATGGCAAGGTGAAATGGAAAAATAATTGGTGCATTTTTTTTAATATAAAAATGTATATTTTATTTTAGAAGTCGCTTGGAAGAAGAAATGAAAGAAAATCATCCCTATTTTGATAAGCCATTGTTTGTGCTGAACAGAGAACACAAAATTAGAAAAATTTGCCAACTGATCGTTTATTCGAAATACATGCCAACAAAAACGGATCCAATCACTCAGAAACCTGTGCTGAGGAAGCATCAAGAAATTCAGTAAGTTCACTAATTATTATCAGTATTGAATTTCTTGTAAACTGCGTATTCAAATTTTGTATGTGCTTTCTGATGACATTTTTTAGTAATTATATTGGAGTGTATCGTTTCAGAATAATAATAAATTTCATGTTTTCTTTTTGCTTTCAGCATATAATTAAATTATGAATATTTCAGCGAATTATTTGGAATGATGACATACTTGGATTGGACTATGTTTTTCTTAACCTGCGTCAGTTGCATTTCCATGCTTTTTGAAAAACCATGGCCATTAGACGGTCGTCATCTGATAATGAACAATGGCTATTTACAGGTGAATGCTGATTTTCATGCGTTCATAACAATAATTACAGTAATCCAAAGAAAACAATGAAACAGTGTGGTGATAAAATTTAATTTAGATTGCTGAATATTTATTTGTCATTGGCATGACATTTGAATTATTGCTAAAGATTCTTGCTAATGGCTTATTTTTTACACCGAAGGCTGTAATTCGAGATGCTGGTGGAGTGCTTACTGCTTTTATTTACATAGTAAAAAATGTTATATTCTTTTTTTTTGAAATTTATTTTAAACATGCTACTTTAATTTTTAGACGAGTTTGATATTTTTGATTTGGATGCCGAAGCACGTGCAGCCAAATTCTGGCGCCCAGCTTTTTATGATCTTCCGTGCTATGCGACCACTTCGAATATATACTTTAGTTCCCCATATTCGTCGGGTCGTCGTCGAGCTATTCAAAGGATTTCGAGAAATCCTTCTTGTCACCATTTTGCTCGTTGTGCTGATGTTCATATTTGCGAGCTACGGTGTTCAAATGGCAGGGGGGAAATTAGCCAAGTGCAATGATCTGACTATCAAAACAAAAGTTCGATCAATTTAATATTAATATTATGTAAAAATAGCTATATCTGTGTTGATATACTTTTAGGAAGAATGCGTAGGCTATTTTTACCAGTATGTCCATGTGACAAAGTTGAAAATTACTGGTCAAGGTGATCCGGATCTTCATCCAAAGTTGCTTGTACCGAGACTTTGGTACTGATTTTGAAAAAAAAAACTTTTTTTAATTCAAAAAATATTTTATAATCCTAAGAACTTGTTTTAAGGGCGAATCCTCGAAATTTCAACTTTGATCATATTGGCAACGCGATGTTAGCCTTGTTTGAAATATTGTCATTCAAGGGCTGGACCGTAATGCGTGATGTCATTTTGGATCGCCTCGGAGCGGTAGTGCACTATATATTTGAAAATTTCAATTCCATCTTCAAAAATTTGCTTATTATTTAGTGGGCAGCCATTTTTGTCCATATCTACGTTTTCATCGGATGCATGATTGGTTTAACATTGTTTGTTGGCGTTGTTATTGCAAATTATAGTGAAAATCGAGTATATTATTTTATTTAAATTTGTTTCACAGGGTTTCAGATGTGATATTTTTTTGAAGGGCACAGCACTTCTTACTGTTGATCAGCGGAGGTGGAACGATTTGAAAAGTCGGCTGAAAATGGCCCAACCACTTTACGTACCGCCCCGTCCTCGTAAATTTTAATTTTTAAAATATACCATCTATTTCCTTCAATATATTCACTGGAGTTTTGAAATTTTTAGCCGAGTCTTCGAAAATTAGAAAATTTTTGTACGACTTGTCAATGTCTCAGTATTTCAAAAGATTTTTCACAATATGTGTACTTCTTAATTCAATGCTGCTTTTTGTTCCAGTATGCTGGTTCTTTTTTGAATTTTTTACATTTCAATTATTCTTAGTTTTCAATAATAACACTTGTTGAATCTGTAGTGGAGTGTTGAAGAAGAAGAGCATCCAGAAACGAAAGAAACTTTAAAAGCTTTGATTGCCTTATCTGCAGTGTTCACATTACTCTTTGCTGTTGAAGTGAGAATTTGATTTTCATAAATTATGTTTAATTTTCAAATTTGATTCAAATTATTTTTCCTTATTGAATTAGATAATTTGCAAAGTAATTGCTTTTACCCATCGTGGATTTTGGCAAAGTGTTCGCAATCGCATAGACTTGGTGATAACATTGTTCGGTCTCATCTGGTGTTTATTGCACTTTTTTGTTGCTGTAAGTGAAGTTTAACAATTAAAAACAGTGCAATTACAATTTTAAAACATATTTCATACTTTATTTTATTTATTGTTTTATTTATTTTGACCTGCTGATTGTTGCTATAATCATAAAATACTAAATTATGAATTAATATTTAATTACTTTGAATTTTTAGCTGCCTACGGAAAAGAAAAATTTGCGCGAAGTTACTTATTTAATCGGATATAGCATAGTGGTGATGCGGTTTTTTACTATTGTTGGACGGCACGTAAGTGATTTCTATAATGAATATTTCCATTAAATTATTTTTCAATATTTTATCAACTAAATATTTTCTAATTGTTTAGCTAAATTTTATCATATTTTTGCACAAATTGGTTCTTTATATAAAAAAATCTAAAAAGATCTTAAAAAAGAATTTATTATAAACTATTAAAAAGTTTGTGGTTTTTAGTCAACATTGAAAATGTTAATGCTGACTGTCTTCATGTCCATGTTACGCAGTTTTTTTATTATTATGGCCATGTTTCTGCTTATGCTATTTTACGCGTATGCTGGCGTAATACTTTTTGGAATGGTGAAATATGGTCAAGCAGTAAATAGGTATGAAACACAATATGACACAGACTTTGTTTTCATTCAGATATATGATTTAGGCATGCCAACTTTCGAAGTTCCTCCAATGCACTGGCGGTACTTTTCCGCATTGTTACAGGAGAAGATTGGAATGAAGTGATGCATGATTGCATGGTAAATTATTGATATTAATCAATATTTGTGACAAAGAATTAAATTTGTAAATTATATTTCTACAATCTATTACTATTTTTTCATTTTTAGCGTAGTCCACCGTATTGTTGGTATTTTGAAGGTGCTGCATATTGGGAAACTGACTGTGGCAATTATCATGGTGCTATTATTTATTTTTGCTCATTTTACTTAACAATAACTTATATTGTTTTGAATTTGCTTGTTGGTAAGAGAATTCATTTATTAAAGAATCGAAAAGCAGCCAGACTTCACCTACTGTGTGTGTATCATTTAAGCTATTATCATGGAAAACTTTTCACTTTTCTATTCGAGTGAAGAGGATGCATTGCTCAGTTATGCTGATATAAGAAATTTTCAAACTGTCTGGAATATTGTTGACAAGGAACAGAAAGTAATAATTTTTGAATGTCGAAATGTTCTATTTTACAATTTTACTTGGATATAGGGTTATGTTGTTGTAAGACGAGTAAAATTTCTGCTGAGATTATTGAAAGGACGTCTGGAAGTTGATCCAGAAAAAGATCGTCTACTGTTCAAGCATATGTGCTATGAAATGGAACAATTGCATAATTCGGATGAAGTTTCATTTCATGATGTTCTCAGGTAAATTTCAAATTACCGATTTATTATATAATGGATTTTTCGTGTTTTATTAATTTTCTACTTTCAGTATGTTGTCATATCGAAGTGTAGACATTAGAAAACATTTGCAGTTAGAAGAACTTGTCCAACGAGAAGAATTGGAATATTTGATTGAGGAAGAAGTCGCCAAATTGACCATTCGTTCTTGGCTAGAAAAATGTCTTCGTCGAATGAGACAAGTAAAAAAGCATAAATATTTATTTCTTGACTATTTTAAAAAATAAAAAAACAATTTCAATTACTGTAAATAAA
Source organism: Trichinella spiralis (assembly GCF_000181795.1). Classification (NCBI taxonomy): domain Eukaryota; kingdom Metazoa; phylum Nematoda; class Enoplea; order Trichinellida; family Trichinellidae; genus Trichinella; species Trichinella spiralis. The sequence continues at coordinate 11,016,478 of NW_003526943.1, forward strand.
AAGGTGTTTAAAAGATGAATTTTCATATTCACATTGTTTGTGTGTTTAGAAAGAGCAGAATTTTTCCTTCATTAACAGCCTGCGAGCAGCTACTGCCGGCTTAGTTGAACCAATAGAAGTTCCTGCAGTTGTTGAAATAAACAAAGCGGATGTTCCTAAAAAATCCGTTGGAAGTAAACTGTCTCAACGAAGCAGTCTTGGAAATGCAATAGCGGTATAATTTTCAATTTTATTTATTCAGAAAATCTGCTGCATATTTTATTCCATATTCATTTTAGGATACGGCAAAAAAGCTCATTCCTACTGCTAAAAGTCCTTTCGAAAGGGGAAATGGACGCAGTTCAAGCATAAAAATACGTACGCTCTTTTCTGTTTTTGAATTCTTCAAAAAAAATTTTTTATTGTCCATTAAAAAATGTGCATTTTGATTTTTAAAATCAATTTTTTTAATAATTGAAAAAAATTTTTTTTGAAGGTCCGAAACCACTGACGGGTGTTGCTGAAAGCATCGAAGATCTGAAGAAAGAAACTGCGGATCTTCAGATGTCACCTTTGCATTCCAATATTTTGAATTCGACCAGCTCTCATAGCGCAGCGGTACTGGAATCAGAAGTCTATTTTGAAACAATTGACGTGAAAGAATGGTGGAATGATGCAATACGTTGTGGCTGAGATCACATTGATCAACGATCGATTTTAAAAAATCTATAATTAATTTTCCTCTATACAAACAAACCACTGCGGGTAAACAAACACTGATCTTTACAGCATCAACTTCAATGTTATATTAGTAATGCAATAAACGACTGTCTCTGTTGTTGACATTTTTGCAACGATCACTTTGTCATTAACAATGAAAAATTTCCATTTATTAATAGCAAATTGATCGCATATACTATTTAAATTATGTGATGCTTCAAATTTCTGCCAAATGTTTTCAATTTCTTTTAATTTTTCTTAATATTATTTAAAATTTAATTTTTGTACTTCCCTGAATATCACATTCACCTACAGTAAATAAAGAAGAATTTAATTATACGAATGAATGAAACTGATATTTTTGGAAACGGCATTGCAAAAATAAAGTGTTTAACGAAAATATACATTTCTACACATATGCAATACAACACACTGTAATTATACTCAATATATTACTGCGTATTTCAAGTTATAAAAAATAAATAATTTTTGAACATTAGAATTGGAAAAGAGTTCGAAATTTCATAAAAGAAAAATTGTTTTGAAGCAATAATTTACTCACTACTCATACAGGAATTATGGAATGCATGTTTTACTTTTGCTATAGTTGTTTCTGTTCAGTTTTAATTATGCCAATATGCGACTTGTGATGAAATATTTTATGCCAAGTGTAATAAAACTTTACGTTGAGGAACAAGTGAACGGATGTCCTTGTAGTGTAGCGGTTATCACGTCTGCTTTACACGCAGAAGGTCCCTGGTTCGAACCCAGGCAAGGACAGGACTTTTTGACAAAAGTACCCTAAATTTTCTTGAATAAAAGCTGAAAAGCGACTGAGAGAAATTAAAAACGCAATAATGCAAAAGATAAACACTGGGTTTGTGAATGTGAAAGATATTATATACTGTATGAAACATTGTTTATTATGAATTACTATTTAGTTTGTTTACTTTTGAAATCAAATTCTTATAATAAATGATATAACAAATTCAATTTAGTCATGGGATGATATTTTGAGAAATAACTGCACAATTTTCTGAGGTATACTATGAAAGTCAGCGTAAATCTGATCGATCTTCAAACAAGTGAACTGTTTGTTATTCGAAATACAGGTGAAAACTTGAACTTGAAGAGCTTTCATATATGCTCATGGAATAATTATTAAGCCAACATAGAGCCTTTATTATAGAGTAAATATGATAAGCAGAACAATGGCTCGACACGGAGAGCGCAAAACAAATTCGAACAATTACAATTACTCAAGTTCGCGTTTATAAATGTTAAGTCAAATGCGCTTTAGCATGTTAAGTTGGTAGTAACCAAAATTAGCAGTTGATGATGCATTGGCAAATTAGATTTTGACTCATTCTCGAGCACAGTATCTGTAAAAGACAGATTTTAACATTTATTAGAAATAATCAAAAATAAACAAAGAAGCGTCTGCCTACTGATGCGTGTATAAAATTTCTGATATATGCTGCTGTGAATGTTTAGATAATTTACCATCATGTAAAAGATTATGTATTTAAAACATCATGAGCACGCGTGAAGAAGTTGCTGGAATAACTGAGCCATGAAAAACTGTTATCATTATGGAGAAATATGTAAATTAATTCTTATCTGCATATTTTTCATGGTAGCAGGTGTTTTGTACGTCAATAATGCTTAGTGAGAGGAATGAACGATACATTCCATGTTTTTGCAAACGAATTGCTTTAAAAATGCCAACAGGCATGAAGATATTTAATTGCTGCAACTGATTGTTCCCATTTACCTCAACTATTAAATTTAAACCATTAACTAACTGATGATTTCAATGCGGAAGGTGATTTGTGCACTTTTAGAGCAATACTTGAGCTAATTAAAAATTATTTTATTTATGCATAAATTTAGACAATAATTTTCATTGAAATGCATGATAATTTTGAATTCAAAAAATACAAAGTGATCATTTTCACATAATATCAACAGCAATAAGAATAACAATAGCAATATAATGTGCACAGATTAAGACATAAAATTATGTTTGAATTATTTGAAGTTATCAAGTGAGTAGAAAGGGTGTCAACTTGACCAATCACCATTTGATATCGATCACTGGGCACGTCTGACCGGGCGGTGTTGGACGCTCAGCGAGTTTGATAGGCCTTGGATTCTCAGGCTTCATTCTTTTAAGTGGCTTCTTCTTCTCCTCTTTTTTCTTCCTTCGAAATAAGCATCCTGCCAACAGACCCACAAGCAGAACTAAGCACAATCCCGACAAGAGAGCAATTTCACTGTACGCTAGCATACTGCTTCGAAAATGTCCAAACGATGTCACCGTATGGAAAACAGAATTCAAATGTTCTTTTCAACTTTTGTCGCCTGAATATGCCGAGGTTTAAAGTGACTGAGTCTTATTTAAATTAAACAAAGCAGTCAAATCACAAATGCTTTAAACTTAAACTTTTTTACTTTAAAATTTTCACAAAACATTGCCATTATTTCAATAATGAATACATTTTTTTCATATTAAATTTTGTTTTATGCTATATTATTTTATTTATTATTATTTGCAGAATTTTTGATATTAATATTGTTGAATGAAATCAACTTTGCAATTTACCAAAAAATATTATCTATAAATATTTAAAAAAAAGAGATTATGCATGAAAACACTATCTTTATTGCAAGTATTTGCATTAATAATTTCATGCTTCTTTTATAGCAATTTTCATTTGCAACGAAGAGAGCTGTCACATACAACATTCATTCAATTTGAATGAATATTTCAAAATCAAAAAAATGTTATTAATTCTTATTATAATTTGAAAAAAACTGCAAATTGTTGAATCACTGCTGTGACTTAGTGTGATTTTTCAATACACTACAATAATTATCAGTATATAATTTTGATACCATATACTTTCAAAATTATTTCATAACATGTAACAACAAGAAAACTGCCAAAAATAACATCATTTATAAAAACATTAATATTCCAACAAAATGAAAACAAACACTGCAATGTTAATAAAATGAAAATAATCATGCAAAAGCATTAAATTTTTGAAGAAAAAACAATTTAAAGTAATCTTTAGACTGCTATGCTTAAGTTCTGCTGTGTCGATTGCTTTCTTTGAACTTTGATGAGAAATATAAGAAACAAAATCACAGTAGCTCACTTTATCATTTATAGGACAGATAATGAATTAAATGAGTATTGGCTTTAAATCAATTTCTTAGTAATGCTTCCAGCAAATAATTGTATGCATAAAACTGATCATCGAAAACAATAATTTCACTTAAAATGATTTACTATTTGATAAAATGAACGAATCATAAGAACAATAATAATAGGCAAAATAAAAAATATGTGCGCAATCAACTTCTGCATGCCGAAGACCATTTGCAAAATGCTTCACTTAATAATTTGCAAAAGCCTTTCAGGGAGAAGTCTTCTGTCTGCTGATATGCAACGAAAAGCTCACGAGCATTAGAAAAACTGAAAAAAGTTACAATATAATATATACATGTATATGTGTATATGTATAGAAAATTTCTTTCTCTAATACATACTTCTCAACCAGCAAACCATCCACCCAAAAGCCGCTCAAAACAACTGCTTTAGGATCTGGATATTTCAAAAGATCAATTTTAAAGCTTCCTTTGAACATTAAAACTTGACTCCAATCGCAAAACGGTATGGTCAAACTGAAACAAACATAAAATGTTCATACGCTGTCCAACAACAGCTGACTGTATGCATTGATGGATTACGTGGAACAATCATCCATGGTCGTATCAGGATACTGATAAAAGATTGAAGAAATTTCAGTGAATGTTTTCTTTGCATTTTCCATAAAATAGGACAATTCCAAAAGGAGCTAAATTTAAAATGTACAGAAAAAAAGAAATCTATGCACAAAAAAAATACTCTATAAAAATCTGTTTCTTCAGGAAATGATGCTTTCAATGTTGAAGCATCTTTCAACAGAGGATAAGAAAGCAACGACTTTGAAAACATCAACTGCAAGTTGTCGAAATTTTCATTCAACAAAGGAATGGCTAAAAATCCCACCATCAGCATCAGAAAACAATGCACACAGTTAAAAAAAGAAAAAACACCACGTACCTATATCCACTTCTGCAGTCCAGTCAGAGAGGAATTTTCGTTCGGGATATTTTTCGTCAGAATATAGAAAAAAATTATAAACGCAATTCCAATTTTTAAGTGTAATTTTTTCTTCACTAATGCAAATTACTGTCCAAGGAAAGCACATTTTGTACAATTTAAATACATCATCTGTCATTTTCTCTTTCAAGCAACTGTTTCTGACCGATTGCAGACGTTTTGCTTCTTCAAAAACAGACGAAACTGATCGCCTTCAAGCAAAAAATTACAAAAAAATATTAAATAAAAAAATATTTTCACGTCATTACAGCTGCTCATTCATGTTTTCCAATATTTCATCTTCGGTAATGTTGTCAGAGTTGTTTGTCCTTTCCGCATTTTCCAAAACTAATAATTTCAATTTTTCCAATGCTAAAATGATAAAAATTTTCTGAATAAAAATTACAGTATGCAGCAAAAAGAAAGAGAGAACTTTTTTTGTCAGTCAAAAAAGGATCGTCAAGTAACAGTGCAATGTGTTGCAACTTTTTGCTGACGATCAAAGCGTTGAATAGCTGTCGATGCAACACCTGAGACAATTTCCTAAGCTGATCCAAACGTAGCTCAATCAGCTCTTTCTCTGCCTCATAATGCGCCGATCTAGTTAACACAGGATCTCGAGCACAAAGCTGAAATTAATCAAATTTCAACAAAATATAAAAATATCATCATCATAATATTTATGTTTCGTTTTTCTTCAATTCACTTTTTATTATAACTATAATTTATTTCAATTAATTTACTTGTTCCACTGTTGCAGTTCTAAAAAATGATTCCATTTCTGGGTCTTTAAGGGCAAGTTCTTTCAATTCTTCTTCCAGTTCACGAGAAGATTTTTCCAATTCAGCTTCATAATCTTCGTTTGATTGTTTCAAAAAATCCACCTGAGCTTTATCAAGCAACTGAGCAGTCAAATGATCAACAAGCTTGCACTCCTGAATTCAAACAACAACAACAACAACGACAACAACAATAATAATAATATATCATATAATTTCGATCAACATGAAAGCTAAAGACATACTATGTCATCAGTAGTTAGCAACATTGACATTGTGAGTTCGGGAATAAGTGATGGAATCTCATTGGGCAAATCTCCAAGTTTTTTTTCATTATTCAAAAAAACTGCCAACTTGTCAATTTCGGATTTCATCCCAGAATAACCCCTGTTTTCTGCAAAATTGCCAATTTCTCGTAATGCATCCATTTGGCCTATTTTAATAAAATCGCATGTCGACTGGACGAAAGAAGAACATGCTGAAATATTAAAAACTGATCAACCAACTGAAATCATCATTGAAAACAAACACATACAAGCTTCGGGTATTTCAGGATGCGAAAGTGAAACGTGTCCAAGTGATGCACTTTTCTATTATAAAAACCAACAGCTATACAACTTCATATAATTATCAAATTGCAAAAAATAATCAAACTTCAACATTCGCCAATGAACTTTTTGAATTCAAATTTTTCTTTTCCATTGTGAGGCTCGCTAAAAAGCACGCTGCAATTACGAAAGCAACAAGCATCACGCAAAATTATTTACATTCTTCAATAGCCATATCGGATAAAGATGGATTCGCTTCGGTTCTGAAAGACAAACGGTGCGGCTGAACAACACGAGGCTCCTCTACTACATTGCAATAAAAAAACAATTAAATGCAAAATAAAATTGCACTTTCGTCAAATAATAATAATTCGAGTTACGATGAGTAATCACACTATTCGACTGCTTTATTTCGTCCTTTGACGAAACTGGCACGATGTCTTCTACTTTATCGTGCCTAAAAAAACAAAATGTTCACACAAAATAGAAACAAAATTTCAAATTTAAACAGCTCTACTCTGGCGTGGTGGCCGCATAATTTTCAAAAAATGATGACACCTCTGATGATTCAGACATGTCCTTCAGCGGTTGTAAACTTTCATATGCAACATAACGCTTAGTTTCTTGCATATTTGCAAACAAATCATCACCCACCAGCGGTGTACTGTGCATGTATAAATTCGGCCTCCAGCTAATATTTGGTGTCCACTGTGGCCTGAGATGTTGTGTACTGTGTCTCAATGCGTGAATATTGCAATACAAAAAACTTACATCGACTGCATACAAGAAGTTTCAACTTCATTCTTGGGAGGTAAATCTGCCGTTGGACGAACTCAAAAGGAAACATTAACATCTAATAAACAATAAAGAGTACACAAAAGTATTTCCTCACTTTCTAAATTCTGGCACGGAAAAGCTTCAACATTAGAGTATGAGCTTTTATCACTACTTGCAATTTCCATACTCACAGCTTCAGAATAAGTAGTCTTGGTTATATTTTTCAAATCCACTTTTGGTGGCACTGTTTCACTAAAATAATTAAATTACACTTCACATAAATGACGACATACTTTAATTACGCTGTATCCTTGAAAACTTCGTCGGCACTGTCCTCCGTCAGCTTTTCTAAAATTTATGAAGCTTTTAAATTCTTTCACATTTTTCAAACACATTCAAAAATAATATTCACACGATCAAAATTTTTACTATCTTCAAAAAGTTTCACAAAGTTAAAATATAAAATTAGACATATCTCACTTTTACTTGGATATCTGCTATTTCAAATACTGGCTACTCATTTTTAAAATCAATATTTATAATTTTCTTTCAAAATAAAAATGGCATTGATTCAAAAATATAACATTTTAATACAAATTAAAAAACATTATTTTTGTAATTTGTAACTGAAAACCAAAATCAAATACAAAAATTCAAAACTGACTTACCACTTGACTTTTGAGAATTGCCCGATTCACTGACAATTTCTCTAAAATAAACATTAACAATAATAATAAGCTCAATTGTACATGGCATCAATTACTCAAAATAATCAATTTGATCTCTTTCAGGAGCAAAACTGACCCGCTTTTTCGTTTGAACTGTATTCTCTGTTTTAAGAATCTGAAACAAACTGTAATAATATATAATATTTTAAAAAGTTTAATTTTATCTTACTGAAGATCTTCTATTTGGAGGAGCTGCCATAGTTCTCTTTTCAAAATATTCGCTATTTTCTATCTAAACAAACATTTTTAAACAAATGTGGTTTAAAAATAACCTTAGACTAACATTTCAAATTTAAAACAGTATAACAATAAGTAGGCGTAATTCATATAATGTCTATTTAAACATGAACTCAGTTGAAAACAACTGAAAATTTTGAACAAACAACAAACATAAAATAATTTGTCACATAATTAAAAAACACAAAATCATTTACATCCTAAATAACATTCTAAATATTAGATATAAAGAAGGATATATTAGTCAAATCGATACATTGAATTTAAACGCATTTCTCCAAAACGAAAAACTAGGTCACAGTATACAAATATTATAAGGTTGGAGCCAGCAAATAATTACAAATAGTAATGAAAGAATTAATATTTCATGAAAAATAAAAGCTATAGTATTACTTAAAAAATTTACATTGAGCTTAGGAATAATATAATATTTTTACTTAGTTTTCTGTATTTAAAGATATTTACTGCAATGTCCAGTTTATGCTTATTTTTGTGTGTACGGCCTAAGTTGCATCTGTTTATTGAAAATAAAATGGCTTATAAATGAGAAATTTATTTTAAATACTGTTTAACATGAATTTATAATTTAAAAAATAATAAAGTTAATAAATATTAAAAGATTATAAGAAAGGCAACGTTTATAGAATTCTCTCACTTATCAAAATTTTTCCAGAAAAAAATAAATCTTTTTTATTTTTTGTTGAATTTTTTGTGCAACAAAACAGATTTTATAACCTTAAACACTTCAGCATTTCTTGAAATGCAAATGGTTTTGGAAATCATTGCATGTATTTGCGCACAATTTATATTGCAAAATAACAATATCTATTGGAAATTAATGCTGCAGTAGCAGCGCAAGCATCTACTGCTACTCTTGCAATTCAGATAGTCAGGTTGCGTAAAAGGCTAGCCATAAGCAAGTATCTGCCTGAAACATTAGCAATTGTGAGAACAATGAAACGAACAGGAAAAGCATTTTGCAGGGGCGTTGTTGCATGAAATCTCAAACGTCAAAACCGCTCCCACTATTTCGAATTCATTTTATTCTGCTTGCTCCAGTTGGTTAGCTTGAAGCAACGCTAACTAGCGGTCTGCCATTGCGAGAAAAGTAAAAAGAACAGAAAGAAATTGTTTTCCAGTGGCATCGCTTGAAATATATATATATATCATTAACCCGTGCCCCTTCAATTCAATTTCTTCTACTTGTTTCAACTGGTTAACTATTCTCAACTGTCGTTCAAATAATCATATATCACTTGAGATTTGCTGAATAAAATAATTTCTGTGATATAACTAACAAGTAAATTTTTTCAGATATGAAAATCAATAAAAAATGAATAACTTTAACTTATTAGAATAGTATTTTTGATTGTAAAACTCAAATATGAAGCATCTTGTGTAAACTGCACTTCATTTAAATATAAAACAAAACTTTTGTCACATTTTGATATATTCTTTTTCATTTTTTCATATACTGCATAAAACTTGGAAAAAAAATCAAAATTTTATTTTTATTATAGCTTTTATGTCAGAGATAATCATTTAATACAAACAGAAATAGACGGCAAACAACACCAGGGAAAACATTACATTGGCGAGTGTATGCTAACACAGCCGTTTGCCCAGTGCAGCGATTCGATCTTGATCTGCCAATAGGCGTTCTAGTGACGTTGGAATTCAGCGAATTCATCCATACGTTTGACTTCTCTGTCCAAAATGGACTCTGCAGCCAACAGCATGTCCTGGTCAATCTTCCCGAATTCTATACCCATAGTTCGTCGTATACGGTGATCGGCTGCTCCAGTTGTTCAAAAAATGACGCGCGGGAGCAGGAAACGGTATCCAACAGTTAAGATCGGCGGCATGTGTCACATACTTCGACCAAATGTTCAGCACTGTCACCAGTTGGCTCCTAATTAAAGTGCATGGTTCCGATGTAGGCAGGTTCACTTCATTCGAGTGCCGCACAGCCGTCAGGCGTTGATATCCGTTCATGAAGTAAATTCTGTTTCTACCACAGAACTAATGTCCATCAGCTTTAGTTTTTCTCTCAAACTAAATAGCGGCTCCTAATGATTTAAATAATGTTCGGCTCGTTGTTGACGCTGAAAATATTCAGTCCGCTAAGAGTCAAATCGCCATCGCTTGTTTCAATGTGTCTTCCAGCTTCCGCTAATTGTTTCTTCGCTTTTCATTCGAAAAACTGCCAATGCAGTTGAATGGCCGCATCTCCACCTCCAGCGGTAAATGAAGCGTAGAGTTCTCTCGCGGATAATCCATTGCATTGCTTCGCCAATAGTTCTACCAGTTGTGCCTTTTTTCTTCCAAGTCGTCATTAAAAATCAATTCAACTTTCTCTTTCGCCGTTTCTTGGAACCTGATGAGACTGCTATTTTTAGGTACGGCCGAGTGGTGACGTGTCAGTGTGTTGAATACTGCGTATCACAGAGTGGCCAGCTCGGACCGCTCTTTACACAAGAAAGAGAACGGATATGTTGAAAATAGCAGAGAAAAAGCAAAAATTCTGATACGAACATTTAGTAGTTGCCACTCTTCGTTTTAGCTGAACAGTTTTAGCTTTGGACAATTCATCATTTCGCTTTCTACTGAAATCGCCTTTATCAACTCATCTGATGCGGCAAGAAACACAAACAGAAACGCAAGACTGTGCTAATAACCCGGTTGGAATGACGAACGAGCCCGCCCGAGAGAGCGGTTCGTTACACTGACAAAGACGTACGCATAATATGTATAAAACTTTTAAAACTGCAAGCAAGCATCTATTTTGGCTGGAGCGAAACAACTGTAATGGGCTTTCCGTAGAGGCTGGCGGGTACACTTCCGCCTCAGCACTGTCCGTCAGTCACTGCAATCCATATTGACCTTGCCACCTCTTTCGCTCTTCAACAAAGACATTCGAGGTAATAAAGGGAAACAATTACAATTCAACCGGTTGAAGTGCCTATTTGAACGTGCTACCCACAATCACCGTCATAAATCGCACCGCGGTCGACCATCAACTGAACACCACGCACCACCACCAACCATTTCTTTCTTCATACCAACTAACCACCATAACCTTTCTGATGATCAAGTATCACACCACTTTTTCTACCGATCGGTCGGCCAGGTCTTCTTGCGGTGCCGTGCCTCGAATAGATTATGTTTAAGGTTTCCTACAGCACGGTACTGAATATTATTGATGTTGTACAAACTGACCATTTAAAATAAATAAAATACAGTAACTCTTTACAATTGAACTTAGTTTGTTTTTTACTGTACAAAGTTCTTTTTATTTCCTATTTTAATGGATATTTTATATTTGAAATTTTATTTACATTTATTTTAAAATAATTTGTTAAATGATTTAATACTGTATGAAAATTATGGAAATCAAATTCAAAACTAGAGTTGTACTTTAATTTAGTTTACGGTAATATCATTGCAAAATTTTAACTAAAATTGATATTTTTATGGAAGCGATTTTATCGCTCCATGCATATTGTGCAAGCTACGACGGTTTTATTTTTAAGAGCAAGATCGCTTCAGATTTTGAATTCAGCGAAACTTTCAACATTAGCTGCAACTGACTTTAAAAATGATGAGTTGTATTCATCGACTTCCGTTGTTCGTAGTAAATTTCGATTGAAATTTATTGATGAAATTTACAACAGAAAAAGCACTTTAAAATTTTCATCAAATGAAAATGAATTTTATGATAAACATCTGCAATATTTTGCATCAATTTCAAAATATACAATTACATATTTCAATGACTGTACACTAGAGAATCAGATTTGGCAAGCAGTTGATCAACCGCTTTCTCGTGATTATTATACATTTTTATCTATTGAAAGCCAAGAAAATGCATTTCAAGAAAATGTGAAACTGGTATGTACTTGTACTAGAAACTTTAATGCTTAAGGAGATGATGGAAGATGTGATAGCCATTTTTGAAATAAACATAAAAAATGTTGTATAAATGAAAATTATTGAATGGTATTGCTTTTTTTTTTCTAAACATATTTTTCTAACCGGTAATATTTTCATGAATATGAGCAATTTAAATATTTGTTTATGTTTATTTTTCCATTTAGAATGATAAGATATTTAATTGTTTCTTTTTTAAATTTGTAAATAACGTTTTTAATGATTGAATATTTTTGCCTGAACAAGCAAGCAGGTTGAAAAAGAAAGGAGAGGCAATTTGAAAATTCGAGAAATTTTCTAATTTATAATTTCCGTAGAAATTTCCCTTGGACAACGCATGTTGAACTTTGACTTTACAGTTTAAAATTTGGATAATTTTCAGCTAGGGACATGCTTTCCGGTGGATGGAGAAATTGAAAATTTGCCAAGTTGGACGAACAGTCGCAGCAGCAGTTCAGGTCAGATGTACGATAAAATGTACAGACAAACTGAAGATGACGCCCATTCGGACGTGGCTTATTATCAGTTGCACGCTTTGAAATCTTACTTGCAAACGTGCGTCGCCTGCGGCATGGTTGGCCGTGCTTATCAGACGTTGATACGTTACGTGTATCCGAAAACGCAGAAGAATCGATCGGCTAGATTGAAATTCAACGACCCAGAATTGTACAATATCGTGCTTTTGGGCTTGGTCAGTTCCAAGCAGCCGAGCTTGGCTAAAATTGAGCACGTCCTTTATGTGATGGACGCGAAGAGGGTGCGGGCGGATTTGAAAACGGTCGCCTGTTTGGCTCTGCTCGGCCAGACGGATCGGGCGTTGCAGTTGGCCGAAAAGTATGATCTGGCGGTTGAAGAAATTTTGTCGCGCCATTATTTCCCATTGGCTCAACGTGTTCAAATAGTGGAAGAAATCCGTCGTCAGTTGCCCGAATTCAAGCCAGCTCGGTGCAAGGAGATGGGCCGCGTATTGCAGCCCTATTCGTGCAAATTGTTGGCGGAGTTGAACCAGCCGCGAGCCGACGACCACAACGATTACCAAAGCCCCTACGAGAAGCTGTTCGACAGGCAGTGGCTGTTGTCGGCATTCCGCCGGCAGCTGAAGTTGGAACTCGACGGACGCATCCGCATCACCAGTGTCGCCGGTCGACAGCGTAGAAAGTCGACACAGTTGGAAAAAGCAGCTTATTTGTACGAACAGTGCTTGACAGATTTGCAAAAATGTTGGAGGCGGCAGCTTCACCGGGCCATTTTGGCGGAAAAGTTGAAATTATCCCGCGCCATGCGCCACACCCGCGCCATGAACATTGAGCCGTTTTTGAATTGCGTCAGTTCGAAGGAAGTGGCCGATTTGATTTGCGACGAAATTGATCAGCTGTGCACCATGTCCAGTGAATACAGTGAACCGTTCTGGTATTATTGCGAACGTCTCGCCGACCGGCTGATGAAGCGGTTTCACATCAACTATCGACAACAGCAGGACGTATTCAAAACTACTGAAAAAATATACACCAAGTATTATTTAAATATGTTGGTTTATTTATTGCATCTCTTTTTCTTCAGATATGCGGACTATTTTCTGGATGCATCAGTAAGCAAGAACTACAATCATCGACAGTTTTGGAATTTGAATGCTTGTCAAGTGCAGCCGGATTATCCATCCGTGGATATGCCGTTGTTGGATTGGGCTTACGCGGACAAGTTGGAAATTGGCCGCCAGTTGTTCGCGTTGATTTTCAAAGAGGTGCTCTTGCCACGGACGTTGACCATCAGCAATGGTGAACTGAAAAAGGGCGAATTGGTGCCGGCCTTTTTTACTGTATTTTGTGACTCGGGCTCAAAATCGCAAGAAGAATTGCGTTTGCATCCGACTCTGGTGAATCTGATGCGTTTTGTTCATCCGACGCATATTGTATTTCATCCACTGTCATTGCCTATGCTCTGCCCGCCTGTGCCTTGGCATGTTACAAAAACGGGATATTTTCTAGTTAACCAGGTTCCATTGATTCGACTGAATCAAAACGCTTTGCCAAGCAATGTTAAACAGGTGTTGTCAAGTTGAATTTATGTTTTGAGTCGGGTTGTTTATTTATTTATTTATTTAGAAAGAGATAGCCGTTGATGACGCGTTGCCTGCGATGGACTGCCTGAATCAGCTCGCTAGCACACCGTGGAAAATCAACGTGCCCGTGTTGGATGTGATGTTGACCGTGTTTCAGGGTGAGGGTGACGAGCGTTTGTCAATTGCACCACCACCTTGGCTTATGCCGCCGAATCCCAAAATGCCCCGTGGTGGAACTCGTGAAATGGGCGAATATTTCAGAAAACGCTACGAATTGAAGAAGCTGAAAAACGAAAACTATTCACTGTGGTGTAGCTTGTTGTACAAATTGACCATTGCCAACCATTTTCGAGATGATATCATTTGGTTTCCCCATAATTTGGATTTTCGTGGTCGTGTTTACCCATGTCCACCGCATTTCAATCACATGGGCGACGACGTGTGTCGGGGTATATGGTTGATTTTTTATCTGTTAATTTTATTGCAATTTTCCCATTATTCACGTTTGTTTAAAATTGAAGGTCTGCTTCTGTTTGCCAAAGGTCAGCCTTTGGGTGAGAAGGGCCTTGATTGGCTGAAGGTGCATTTGATCAACTTGACTGGCATAATGAAGCACGAAACATTCACCGCACGACTGGCATTTGCAAATTCTATCATAGAAGATATTTTGGATTCGGCTGCGAAACCACTGACCGGTCGACGTTGGTGGACATTGTCTGAAGAACCGTGGCAAACGTTGGCTTGTTGCATGGAAATTGCGGCGGCGATTAATTGTCCAGATGGTTGTGAAAATTTTCAAAGTCATTTTCCAGTTCACCAGGACGGCTCTTGCAACGGTTTGCAGCATTATGCAGCGTTGGGTCGTGATCGTGAAGGCGCGTTTCAGGTGAAAAAGAATATAAATATCACGTTTTAGGAAAAAATTTAATCGTGTCATTATTGATGCAGGTGAATTTGTGCCCAGACGACAGACCACAAGATGTCTATAGCGGAGTAGCTCAACTTGTGGAAAAAAAGCGTGTCGAAGATGCAAAAAATGGCAATGAAATAGCCATTCAATTGGACGGCATTGTGAAGCGTAAAGTGGTCAAGCAGACCGTCATGACCACCGTGTATGGCGTGACGCAGTTCGGCGCCAGGCAGCAGATTTCCAAGCAGTTGAAAGCTCTGGACAGTTTGCCGGATGATGTTCAGTTCCAAGCTTCGAAATATTTGATGCGGAAAACCTTTGATTCTTTGGGCCAAATGTTTGCCAAAGCCAAGCTGATACAAGACTGGCTTGCAGAATTATCTTCTTTGGTCGCCAAGGATTGCCAGTCGGCGATGAGCTGGCGCACACCGCTTCAGTTTCCAGTAGTGCAGCCGTATTACAAGCCTGCAAGGGTGGCGGCCAGTGTTCTGGGCGATTACAGTGACGATGTATGTCGACGTGCGGTTTACAACCGTTGCTGCAGCACGGGCAGACCGGATTCGAGAAAGCAGCGCAACGGCTTTCCGCCCAATTTTATCCACTCGTTGGACAGTTCGCACATGATGCTCACGTCACTCTATTGTCAACGAGACGGTCTGACGTTTGCATCCGTGCACGACTGCTATTGGACCCACGCCAGCACTGTGGACGCGATGGCTCACATCCTGAGGCAACAGTTTGTCCGCCTGCATAGCGAACCGGTGCTCAAACAACTTTCTGAATATTTGATTAGCAGCTTTTTGCTCGACCGCTACAACAACAGTTGCCCGGATGACAAGGCCAACGAAAAGCGAAAGTATTTGCTGGAACGATTTCAAGACGTTCCAGCTGCCGGTGATTTCGATATTGTCGAAGTACTCAAATCGAAATATTTTTTCAGTTAAATTTTTTCTCATAAGTGAATACACTGTTGATTTTGTATTATTTTTTTTTGTTAAATTTATTTTCTGAAAAAGTTGAAAATAAATTGATACTCTTGATATCCGCTGAATTTCATTGGTTTTTTCTCTTTTTTTTCCCTTGAACAGTAGAATCAATTTGATTGGATTTCAAATCATAATATACTGGTCAACGATGCTCAGCATTGGAAAGTCATCAGAAAATAACTTGTTTTGCATTGCTGAAATCAGCAAAATTTTTATTCAACGTAGAAATTGATGAACAGTACAAAGCTACACGTCAAATACAACAAATTACAATACAATAATTCACATGTGAATTTTTTCACAAAATATGCAGCTGCATAATGCAAAATGCACACCGTATGTATGGTACAAAAAATAAAAAAAAATAAGCCCTGTTAAATGGCACTAAACGTATATATATATATGTTACGCTTAATGTTGAAAATTGCCTATTATTGATAATAGGCAAGCGTTTTGCCTATTATTGATAGTAGGCAATAAGCATTTGCCTAATATTGAAAAAATGGCTTACAAGTCACGCTGTATGTTGGTGGGCATTTCCTGCAGTTAAGTACTAAGGGTCATTGCACAGTTTGCAAAAAAAACTGCAGAAATCAGTGTGTTCAGTGTAGCAAACGGTTTCACCAGATAGGTTTCCCAATATATCATCAGCAGCTTAATATCATGATAGTATTGTGAAACGGTTGCTGCCAATATGTTTAATATTCAACAGTGATGATTTGTAGAAATAAACACCGTATACTGCTTTCATGAGGGCACTGCAGTGTACAATATTCCCAAATGGGTACACGAGAAAAAAGAAAACGCTTGCCTATTATCAATAATAGGCAATTTTCAACATTATGCGTAACATATATACCATCGTATGTTTATCACCGAAATTTTTTTACCCATGCGTTGAGCAGTTGTTCATTGCCGTTTTAATATATTTTATTAACCCGCATTAAATCACCGGCGAGAGGTTTTCCTGACCACATCTGCTGTATAAACGTGTCTGCCACTGTTGGTGCAGTAGTAGTCCATCGAAATCAGTGTGATGCACCAAATGATCCAAATGATTCTTTGTTGTGTAACATGTTTTCTGCTGATGGTTCAGTTCAAATTTGTAGACTGCACTTTGCTCATCAACTTCGCTCTCTCATCCAGCTCGCTTGTTGTTCAATATCCGTCTGACGGACAGGCTCGACTGGCACTTTTAACGTTTTTTCTTGTTTACTTGCAAATTTTTCGCATAAGTGGAACCACGGCAGCGAACTCACTTTGCCCAACGAGAACAACAATTGAATATATATACTCACAAAGACGCAGCAACACAGCAGCATCATTGCACGTTATAAAGCCACAACATTCTTTGTAGTAGCTAGTTAGTAGTCTTCTATAAGCTGCCAAGAATGGATTCTGCTCGGTATAATTTTCACACAGACACGCATACATACATACCACACAAAGCCTCTCTGTCGCGTCTCGTTCAAAGTTGTGCTTATGTAGCCGGGGCCAGAGGTCAAATGACGTAACTGGCGTATCTTATTGCCGGGTCAGCGCTTTTCTCATTTATTGTTCTAGACAAACAAACGTCAATTTTTTATCCTCCTGTCTACAACAGGTCTGTTGTTTCAGCGCAGCTTTGGCTAGTTTGCAATCGTCATTTGCTAGAATCTATAAATCCAACGGTTCGCTGCTGCCTACAACAGGCCCATATTTTTAGTGCAAAAACTCGCTTCTCCAACAGTTGCATCCTTTCAACAAAAGACATGCCGCCGTCTGAAACAGGCGTGTGACTCGACGGTTGGCCTCTGCTTTTATGCGCAAAAAAACAATTTATATAACAAGCACCACAAGCAAAAAAAATAATCTCATAAATTCTGTGTGATCAAATTGACCATCAGATAGCATGAGCAATTCCTAACATTTGCATTGTGTGCATTGTTATAAAGAGACAAAAAATATTATCAGTGCCAGAATATTAAGATAAAGCTGCAACTGTAATAACTATGAAAAAGTGATGACCAATGGCATCTTTTTTATCTCTGACTGTCGGTGCCTTTAATAGACTTTTTTCGACTATACCGCTTAGCAAAAGAAAAAGCAAACAGCTCATATTAGAACATTTTTAAACTCCAAACTGTAAATTTCAACGCGGTATATGTTTACTCTCTGCCGAAACTGAATAATTAAATTTCCTGGTTTATTTATAATTTCAAATATATACTCATCAATGGCAACATTTGTAATCGACCCCGATGGACAAGTAATATCATCTTTGACATTTTCAAATGAAGTTAATTTTGAAATAAATATCCACTTGGATATAGAGGAAAAAATACAATGAAACATTAAGAAAGCAATATTTTTTTAAGAAAAATCATCGTAAAAACTTGTCATTTCATTTTGCGCCAAAAAAAGATGGAAGGAAATGACAGTGTTTGACTTGACTATTTCAACTATTGTATAAATTTTTTTGCGAAGTGCGTGTACATTTCATTTGCATAAACAACATATATAAACGCAACTTCAATGTACTTAAAATGAAAATAATAAGTTGCTTGTATTGCAAATTGAACTTTAAAAGAATGCATAACACCACAAAATGCATAGCAACTCATAAACCTTCTTATAATTGATGATAATTTTATTTTATAAAATCACAAAACTTTTAATTACTTTATGCAACATATGCAATACATTATAACTAAATCTTTTCCCCTTAAATACGTTCAACACGAAGATAATTACATCTCAATACAATATTCGTTCGATTATTATTCATTGTTAGCAAGCATTTAATACTAGAGAATGCACTGGAATTAGGGCAGTTATAAGAATAAACATATCCTATAAACAACTAAAAATACATATATAAATAAACAATCGTAAAATTGAAAGTAATATATTTGCATAATTTTGAATGACTTACTGCTCTTTCTGTGGAGCATACTGTTTCGATGACAAGTAATTTCAATCTCAGTCCATCTTCTGAGTCTTCTCTACGTGCACGGATAACATTTCGATAATGGCTATTAGACTGCAATGTATCTGCCTGATAGACAATTCTTGATGCAAAATCAAGAAAACCCTGTAAGCACAAATTCACTGGAATGAAAATTATCAGACAAATTATGCAAGCGTCCTAAATTCCATCTTAAACTGCCCATAACTTGAAAAGAGTGGAACAAAGAAATCTCTTGATTTGAAACAAACCAAGCAATTCACATCCTTACTTCGCTGTAATTATCACTACCAACACCAATGAAACATAGTAGAAGACAGAGACAAAAATATTTCAATGACATGAGCAATAAAATTCTCAAAACGGCAGAATCTATTAATTAATAATTTCTTAGAAACATTAGTGTAAATATGGCTTTAAATACATTCTTGCTATTGTCAAAGCTTTTTGTTTGTTAATCAATACTGAAGCTCATTAGCATTTAAAAATTGATTTCAGATTTGCTATTTAAACTGTGACTCTTTACTAATGACTGTCAGGATACTAAATTTGTCGACAAATTAGTTTACTTATTATAAAACATTTTAGGCGGACAATAATAAAATTCAAAGTTATTTTTTATGTTCTTCTTTTAATTTTTAAATTATTTTTAATGTGAAATTAAAAATTGTGCACAGTAAATGAAATGCTCGTTTAATTTCATTGTCATTTTTTAAATATTTTTACATGATCATATTTTTCACTGTACTATGAACTGTTAATTTCATTCATCCACCACTATTACAAGAATACTTTTCATCAGTAGAAAGTGAAGTAGCTAATCTTTACTGTGATGTAAATTTTAAAATTTAACTTATTAAAATAAAATTATTTCATATGAATTCAGGTTAACAATTTATTCCAATTTAAGGTTATTTCCCTGGCATATATTTTATGGTTTTATAAAATTTCATTATCTGAAAATAAAATATGATTTCTAATATAAATAAGCTAATAATACTTTATTTTGCATGAATATTAGCAATGAGCACACATGCATATATAAACAACTGATCTAATTTGAAAATTATATAGAAACATGTAAAATATATGCATTTTACTAATGTATTTACTTTTAATTTACATTTTTATTTGATGCTCTGAAAACTTTTAATTAAAATTTCATTCTATTAAATTGTGAACATGACTATTTTGTTAATTTCAAGACTGAAATATCAAAAAACATCATCAAAAAGTGATAATTTGTTTGTAAAATAGATTTATTTAAAACTTAATAAATAAATATATCAATAATTTGAGAAAGTGAAAACTATTTTTAGAATTTTTTGAAAGCAACTGCTTGATTCGTATTGTCAAGCACTGTTTTAACTTCTCTGTTCATTTGTTGCATTACACACTACGCAATAATTACAATAATATGCGGATATCTTCAGCTAAAACCACGAACATATTAATAAGCCTATTGGTTGAACAACCTCTTTTTTCCTGCATAAATGTACAAACTGCACAAAACCATGCATAAATTCTGTTAGAGGAAATGGTATATGTTCCAATAAATTCGCTTGTTTATTTACTGTCCATCATGAACGCAATGCTTAAAAGTAATTAACTGTAGAAGTTCTTCGATTATCCAAGCACAGTATTTTTTGGGGTCCTTCGGATAATCGAATTTGCCTGATAATCAGGCATTTTTAATTTTCTAAAATGCATGTACAAAACTGAAGCGCTTATAGCTGTTATTCTCAATCAGATGCTGAATAATAGACATTCTATTTATTATGCAACGTTATTTGCCCTTTACTTACTTGAATTGCATACAGCGTTTATTAACGTGGTCAATTACATTCTTCAAATAGTACCAGGTTTAGTTTGAGTCGAATTCTACATTATCAGCAATAACTTCCTGTTTGAACAAAGATAGCTTCTTCTGTGCAGCGACATTTGGAATATGTCTCATTAGCATCAGTTGAGTAGTGCTGAATTCTTTCTGCTGCTCCATCCACTTCAAGTGAACTTTGAGGCAAGAATAGACTTCTGAATCGCTCGGCCCTTCATTTGGCTTATCAAACACATAGAGGTTTTTATTTTTATTTTTCTTCACTGCCTAGAGTGTTTCATCATCACTTAATATTTCAAATAATGGGGTATTATCATCGGCTAGCCACTGTTCATCTGTGTCCCACGATAATTTAAATTACTTGAACATTTCTGTTATAGCTGTACAGTCATTATCATAGTTTGTTGATTGGTTTACACATCCTTCTTGTAACCAAGACGTTTATTCCATGATGCGCGCAAAGTAGATCCTGAAATCGAGTCCCACGTATGCGCAATAATATATATAGTAGCAATCTTTTAAATTAACTTTCCTAAGTAGTGATACAAAATCATCTCCATCAGCATCTGAAAGGACAATTCTTCACAAGAGTTCCTTTTTATACCGCTTTTTCAAACTCTGAATAATGGTTTGATCCATTGGTTGAACAAGCGACGATGTATTAGGTGGCAAGAGCACAACCCTGAACAAGCCATTTTCACGGTCTAGCACAGTGTTTCTCAACCAGGGGGGCGCGCCCCCCTAGGGGGGCGTAGGAAGGTTCCAGGGGGGGCGTGAGAAGTAAGAATTTTTAGTCCTGCAGAGGTGTTTGAAATTCAGCTTGGTCTACTTCAGCTAAATTTTAACCGCCTATTTTTTCTGGTCATCTTAGTTTTAGCTTAACCGCGTCAGCTGTGCGCAATTTATAATTTCCCTTTGCACTAAAATCGCCTTTCGAAATTCACCTGATGTGACGAGAGACGTGAATAATTTTTGAAAGAGGCATATACACGATATTTATCAAACTGATAGAACAAAGCCGTATTTTGTCTAATGGTGGAAACAAGCAATGCGGTAAAAATTTCGCCTGAAGTCGACCATCACACTTTATTTTCTCATTCTTTCCTTCATTCGACATCGCGGCAACACCAACTTTTGTCTCGTGTGTGCATATATTTGCTGTTTATTTGTTTCAGTTTTCAAGAGATTTTGTAATATCAGTTGATTTCAGATTGTCTGAAATCACATCAATTCAGGTTTGGTTTTTTCCGCTCCTAAGTTTCTAAGTATTTTATTCTTATCAGTAATTAAATCTCCCACTATGATTATGGTTTTTAGCTTGGCTACTCATAATCGTGAACACAACGGTTTTATTACATTTCGCACCACGGTTGTTGCTTATAGAGTTTGTTATTATTTCCAATAGGCAAGTTATTTATTAGCGTACTGCTATGTACCACGAAGACATCCAGTTGGTAAACGAGCTGCGAAAACTAGTTAGATCGGATTATCCATACGACAGGCTGGAAAAGGAGGAAGTTAGTTAGTTAGCGTCTGTGTATATTCACATCATCAATAAAGTTATATTGGACGTTGGCGTGAAATACAATACGTACAATGGTGTCGAAAAAACGCAAATATGATGCAGAGTACATCAAATACGGCTTCGTGGCTATTGAAAAAAACGGCGTTGAAGTGCCACAATGCGTTGTATGCCTTGATACATTCAGCAATGATGCTTTACGGCCAACCCGACTGCAGCGGCATTTGCATCACCGCCATCCTGAGTTATCAAAAAAACCTGTGGAATACTTTTGCGCTGAAAGAGATTCCCTTTCTCAAATGAGACTTGAGAAAAAAGTCAAGTATAATCAGGAGACTGTCAAGGCTGATAAGAGCATCATATGAAATAGCCATGTTGATTGCCAAGAATAAGAAACCACATACTATTGGAGAAAATCTTGTTAAGCCCTGCATTGTGAATGCAGTAAAGATTCTGCTTGGGGATGACATGGCGAAGCAATTTAAAAGTATTTCTCTTTCTGATTCAACAGTTAAACGCCGAATCGATGAATTAGCTGATGATATAAAACAGCAAGTTCTTGAAAAGGTAAAGTGTTCTCCTTTTTTTCCTATAAGTTGTGATGAGCCACAGACCAGGCAAACTGTGCACAGCTCATTGTATACGCACGGTTCATTGCAAATAACACAATTGAAGAAGAACTACTTTTTTCTGAACCACTGAAAACTACAACGAAACGAGCTGATGTGTTCCAAGCCGTGTCACAATTTTTTGAAGTAAATGGCTTGATGTGGGAAAAACTTGTTGGTGTATGCACTGACGGTGCACCCGCAATGCTTGGCTCTCGGTCTGGCTTTGTGAAGATGGTCAAATCAAAAAACCCATCTATTTTTGCAATGCACTGTGCAATTCATCGGCAGGCTTTGGTCGCTAAAACTTTGCCTGATGATCTCAGAGAAGACCTTAATTTTGCCGTGGAGGTTGTCAACTATGTGAAAAGCAGTGCATTGAACACTCGATTATTTGCGTCACTCTGTGAAAGTTTGAATGCTGACCACATGGCACTTCTCTATCATACAGAAGTTCGTTGGTTATCAAAAGGAAACATGCTTGGTCGGATTTATGAACTGAGAGAAGCAGTGGCAGAGTTTTTGGAGCAACGAGGAAGACGCACAATGTGTCGAGCTTTCAAAAGTGAACATTTTCAGCTTAGCCTGGCATATCTTGCAGATATTTTTGAAGCACTGAATTTACTGGATTTGAAACTGCAAGGAGCAAACGCGAATGTTATGGCTCACTATGACATTGTTCAAAGCTTCATTGCAAAAATTTCCTTATGGTTAAAACAAGTTGAAAGAGGAAATTTGACATGGTTTTCAAGACTCAACGAGCTTTTCAGTGATAAATGTATCAGCGAAGATTTGAAAAGAAAAATAAAAGGGCACCTTAGAAGCCTACAAGATGAGTTTTTTTACTATTTTCCTGACGTAGAACCTGAAAACCTGATATATAAACTTGTGAGGAATCCATTTTTAGTTAATGTCGAAGACCTTCCACACGATCTTCAAGAAGAAGCCATTGAACTGCAATTCAACAGCTTAGCTAAAGATAGCTTTGAAAGTATGCCATTAGAAAACTTCTGAGTGAAGTTACAAGCAGAATATCCTAAATAAGTTCACAAAGCTTACGTATATTGATTCCTTTTTCCTCAACGTACCTTTGTGAAACGGGATTCTCAGCTCTCATGACGCTTAATACGCAACATCGAAACAGGCTAAACGTTGAGAGCGACCTGCGATGTACCTTATCACCCACTCCACCAAGAATAGACAACTTAGTCGCAAATAAGCATTGTCAATATTCTCATTAAATTTTTATTGTGAATCATTCAGGAATGTTTTACTGTGGAAACTAGCTTGGCTTGATGCAACCATGAAGCAAAATGTTGCTTTGCGTACACTGAATACATACCGTACTACTTTTTATTAGAGAGGGGGCATTAACTGCCGAACTTTTATTAAGGGGGGCGTGCGCTGACACAGGTTGAGAAACACTGGTCTAGCAATTCGCAATTGGGATGACAAGGTGCATTGTCAATTATGAGTAGTATCTTTCCTGATTTTTTTGTCTTCTGCTAGATTTTTTAACGTGAGGAAAAAATATCTCATCATACCAGCAAAAAAATAACTCTGACATCTCGAAATCTTGCAAAAAATAGGCTTTTAGCTGATAATCATAAACTACAAGCAGCTTCTGCACACCAATCACAACTCATGGACGTTTCGGTTTTCCAACTAACAACAGTTGCAAACGATAGCTACCTGTAGCATTCATGCAACAAAGAAGAGCCACTCTTTCCTTACATAACTTAAAGGAAAGAGATGAAATGAATATGTCTAACTGCTAATAGTTTGTTGCAGTAAAAATTTTTGGCTCCATTGACCCATGCAGCTGCATACAGCTAAGTGGACTAATATTAATTTACAAACGGCCGCATTTTATGTTCATAAATTCTGTGTCATTTTTGTGCATTTCTTATAACTTTGCCACTGCAATAATTCTACGATTTATTTAAAATTGTACATTTATTCTATTATTATTATACATATGGAACAATAAATACACATTATATATATATGCACGTCTGCAGATATTTCATGCGTGAAGTAGGAGATAAGCTGACTAGATTAATTAATATGTCTAATTTGTTGCTTTTTGCATCTTCAAATTTTTATACGGTGCAAGTAATGGTACTGCTGTCGATAAACCATATGCTGGAGATGGAACACCTCCATATGAACCTGGAACAACTGGTATTGAAGGTTCTTCGACAATGCTATTGGAATATGGTACAACTAAATTAGAAAAAAAGGCGGTATTATGGAAAATTTTAAATAATTGTTATTATATTAATAATAATGTATTGATTACTAGGCTGTGGAGGAACGAAGACTAACGGCTTCTCTGGACCCCTTCCAAATTCATCCGATGCAATGTTTTGACTGACTAATTGGTCATGTTGAATTTGTTGTTGCTGCAACGGTATTGGAAATCCGCCCAAATGAGCAGCAGGGAAGCTGGGCTTTGAGGCTATAATGTTTAGTTCTTGATTGGATTTGCATTTTCAAATTCACTCATTCATACCTTGACCGTAACCTCCGATCGCCGGCGGTGCTGGTTGTATTTTGTAACCGTTCTCACTGGGTTCAAAGTACGGTCGGGGTTTGTAATATAGTACTGACTGTCCTGCTGACATCGCCTGTTGAGATGCATATTGGGCAGATGAAGAGGCAGCTAAGAGAAACAGTGCTGAGGTGTACAGGCAATAATAATGCATTGTAGCTGAGAGAGGATCTGATTTTCCAAGCCTTACCAAAATGCATCCACACCAATTTAATTTATACAAAATTATTTTATTAAATGGGTTAGTATTTTAGACACGTTTAACCTGCAAATATTTGAAGTTCAGTGTCACTATGTCAAGTTCCAATTTCTTTATTATTTTTTTTCCTTTTCATGGAGAAGGTCAACTTTTGCATCAGTTTAATTTTATTGATATGCTTTTTTCATCACAAAACGTATAACAGCATGTTTTCTTTTATTTTTATTCTGATTTCAGTTGAAATTACAATTTCCCATTTCAATGTTCAACACAATTTCGACTGCCAGGGATTTTTATTTAGTGAACGGGCCAATTTTAAAATAGGTCAAAGTCAGTGCCATTTTAATCTACATTTCCATAAAGTGCACCATGACCGAAATGTCAAACAGCAGCCAGTACCGATTACCCAAATAAATTGTGCAATAATATTTTTAATGTTGTTTTATCAATACATATTAATCATATCTGTTGAAAACATAAAGCTTTAATAATTAATAATTTTGTTTTTTTTATTAAATGAAATGAATCATTTTGTTATTAAATAAAATCTGAAAATTAAAACAAAGAGGAAAATAAGTTACGTCGTGTATGATAGTGTAGTTGTAAAAAGTTAAATATCCATGAGGATACAAAGAACATGAGCAACAGTGGAGCATTGTGAATTTTATTGTTTTCAATAACTAAGATGATGATGATGATGATGATGATGCTGATGATGATGATGCTGATGATGATGATGCTGATGATGATGATGCTGATGATGATGATGATGACGATGATGATGATGACGACGACATTGATGACATTGACTTTGATGTACACTGATCGGTGGGTGACAAAGTTGGGAGCACGTTGGCTGATTGCAAGAGAAAATCAATCAGCGGCAGTTGATCTTTGTATCTGTCAATCCGTTGCAAATGTCGTTCGGTGTATGGTATCCAGGCAAGCAAGAACTGTCCAACCGTGGGCCAGCTGAGTATCTGCTCAGGGGTGTGGCGAGTGAGCACAAAGCGCAAGATCGACTGCGCGTAGTGGCAGTATCGACTATTTGTGTTCCACTCGGCCGAATATTGCAACAACGATTGCAAATGGTCGGCTTGCAACTCGGCTAGGCAACTGTGCAACTGGTCGCCAAGATTCATTTCCTTCAAAACGCGCAGAACGGTCGCCGGCCGGCGGAGATGCAGCGCCAGCCGCAGGGCTTCGGACAGCCGCTGACTTTCGAGCAGATTCGCCAGCGTCTGGTCGTGGCGCAGGGTCTTCGCACGCTGTTGCTGGGCTTGTTCCATGCGTTCATCGGTAACATCACGCCATACGAGCGTCGAACAGTCGTCACCGCCGGTCGCTATGACAGTCGGCTTGGAGGTGCCATCGGCAGCTGAGGTAGGCGGGGCAACGGCCAACGCCTGAGCTGCACCGTCGTGCGCGTCGTAGGTTTTCTCGCAGAGACCAGAGCGCAACGACCAGAGCTTCAGCAAGCCGTGGCTGTCAACAGAGATCAAGCGCAGGCCGTCGATAGCGAGCTTCAGTACAGGGCTTTCGTGCCCTTGGAACGTGCGCAAGCAGACGAGCGAGCCGTCCACTGAAAACAAGCGTAACAAGCAGTCGCCGCTGGCCGATGCCAGCAGACGGTCGGTCGGTGAAAACTGCACATCACTCACACCACGCCCGTGCAGTTCGCTCTGGCCAATTGCCTGCAATTCACACCTGTCGCCAGGTACCACTTGCCACAGCTTCACCGTCTGGTCAAACGAGCCGGTAGCTAGCAACATCTTCCGCATTGACAACGCTACACAGCAAACGCTCTTGTTGTGCGCGACCACCGTCATGCTCGCCGTTTCGACTGCTCTTCGCTCCTGTCTAGCGGTGGAACCATCTGAAAACAACAACTTCCGCTTAAGTGAGAAAATTTTCACTGTTCTGTCCAGGCTGGCGGTGATCAGGAACGGAAATTCGGCAGCATTCTCGTGGCACAACTGTACCGCAGTTACCGACTTCACGTGTCCGCTGTACACTGACAAGCACTGGACTTGTCCAGTATCCGGCTTCAGTTTCCACAGACGGGCGGTGCCGTCTTCGGAACCGGTGACGAACAGCTCCGTCGACCAGCTACTGGTGGAAATGGTCAAGATGGTTTTACTGTGACCATCGATAAGATGACAATCACCGGATTCGATGTCGTACATACGCAGCTGATTGGAAATGGTTGCTACCAAAAGCAGACGATTGCTCAAAAAAGCAACGCACCGCACTTCGCCGTTGTTACCGGCAATTTGTCGCCGGATCTGAACACAATAATTTTGATCGTGGTTCAACTCCAGCTGGTAGATGTTCTGATCCTCGGTAACGGCGAAGCAAACCGTCCCAGGGCCGCTGGTCCGGCAATGGTGAAACGCTTGAATTCTACTCCTGAGTAAAAGCTTATTGGTGTCCACTACGCAGCCGCTGTTCAAGTTCACAAATCTCACCGCACCACTTTCACCACCAAAAATTAACAAATCGTTCGTTATTAAAATGGCACATTCGACTGGTTCATAAAGTGCACACGATCTGCGCAATAAATGGGCCCTGGCTTCCCAAATGACGATGGTCATATCCCGACTGGCGGTCAACACTTGATCATTATTCATGGCGATGATTGTGGTCACCGTAGCCGAATGAAAACTCAATGTGGTGAAATTCGACTTTTCGTCGTCGCCCATATATTTCCACATGCAAACTCCACCCGTGTCTGTGCCGAACACCACCTTGGCAGTCTGATCCGAAAGTTGCAGTAAAGCCACACTAGTGATCCTACCCAATTTACACTTCATCCCACCTATACAACTACGTGATTCAGTATCCCACACCTTCACTGAACCGTCGCTATAGCCAATGACCAACATGTGTGCCAGATCCGGATGACGACCGTAAGCCATGCAATGAACACAAGAGCGACTGGCAATTTTCACAATTTTCCCATTTGGACACTTCTTCAAATCGGCCGCCAAATTCCACAACTTCAACAGCATATTCTCGTACGCCACGGCCAGTGTTCCGCCATCGCAGCTCAACGAAAACTGCACAATCGCCGCTTCTTCTTCTTTCGAGCCAATTGTTTGTCTAACAATGTGACGACAACTTGTAATAATTTAGAAATAAAATTCAAACCATGCAAAACAATTCTTGAAATTGTATTTTTATTTTTGTTGATTACATTTCGAAATAAATCTTTCAAAGTAAAAAATCAATCTCAATATGCTAAGAAAAAAAACCTTTATGACAAAATTAAAATAGCAAACGCAAAATTAATACAATTCAAAAGACAATAGAAATGACACAAAGAAATAAGTACACAACAAAAACGCATCTATCCTGATATACGGTAAATATGTTAAATGAATAATCCAAAACAAAACCATAAAAATCACTGATTAATTCAATTAAATATCATGACATACATCACCGAGCCAGTATCCCAGTTGAGGACGTTAATGACGTTTCCAAAAGAACAATAGATGAGGCGTCCATCGGGAGAAACCGCCGTTGCTCCACCTGAATAAAACGGATCAAAACGTCGCTGTATTTCGAACTCTTGGCTATGCTGCGTCGTTGTATTCATATCTTAAAATAAAATACAATGTCACCGTATTATTTGTACATAGATTTTTGTACATCTATTCAACAAAAAATCTACGCATTCGACATTTCAAAAGCTTATCGAATCAATTAACAAACACAAACAAACAACTAAAGAGAAGCTTAAAATCACAAATAAATATGAAAGAAATTAATAACACCATTCATTTATTTATTCTTTTCTCAAACGATACATACATAAAATATTCCTTTTTTATATTGCTTTTAGGAAAAATTCATCTTTCAGTAATTTTATAAAGTTTACATGAATTTAATAAAGAAACAAATTAATTTACAAAAAAACACCCAAATGTTATTTTTTATACAAAAATATTAATGATTTTCAAGAACAGTCACATTAAAATTTCAATAACAGTAATTTGTCATTGAATTTGAGTTGAATTCTTATGAATACCCACGAAAACTTTTTCGACAAAAGACGAAAACATTTTATTTGACATTGTATAAAGCTAACACTCGAATCAACAACACATGCAAAAATATTAAATACACCGACTAACAAAAAACAGATAATCACACACTGATTTACAAATTTTTCACTGATTTTGTCAATTACTGATTTTCAGGTTCTTACTGTTTGTTTTGGAATCTGCAGCAATATTGATGGCAAAAGATGAGCTGAAGCAAACAATTGCGAATGACTCTTGATTTGCTCTTTTAGAGCAAAATTATTTGCCCAGTGCAATTTTTTAATATTTTTCAGCCATTCTTACTTCGTGACGTAAAGCCATAATTTAATCTTACTTATCAACAAAAGCGTTTCATAGAATTTAGCAGATCCCAATAAGATTCTGAATGTTAACGACAGTATAAACTCATGTAAAACTTGATTGTCAATAAGAGTGTACTGTAAATTATGACTAATGTAGATTAGGGAATAAGTAGTAGATGCTAATATTAGACAGACGTGTTTGAATTTTGTATTGTAGTTACACTTGTGACCAATAAAGAGATCCATCGTGTTATTTTGTTTGGCCATTTCGCTGGAGAGACTGCTTCACTGTTTACGGTGAACTTCAGCGTAATCAACCAAGTTTAATTAATAGACTCATCATAAGACTGGTATTGATCGATTCAATCTGGCGATTCCGTCTAAGGTAGAATTGAATTTTTTGCCAAACCTTGTACAGCTACTTCTGACTAGAAAATCGAAGATTAGCAATGTCGAATGGTTGATAACATTTCTGGCCATGTGAACCGGATCGTGGTATATTGAATGGTTACCGATTGCAATGCAATTGTTGGAGAAGCGCTCGGAATCACGTACAAGCTCTGCTGGATATAAGACTGAATGAAAATCGGAAATTGCACGACTTACACGATAAACTTGTTGGTCAAGTGAGATCTTTCGAGGGGATCGGTTGATGTGCCTTATAAAACGAATATGCATCTGATTTCATTCTTACCGTCAGTAAGCAACTCCAACCTGAAACGGTACCATGACAGTGGAAAAACAAAGTACTAGAGGAGAAAGATGAGAAGAGTCTAGTTGAGACTTTCTTTGAATTCTTGCACAGATCAGCAGAAATTGAAGAGCAATGCAAAATTTAAGAGATAGGGCAGATGTGAGATCAAGGTGAAAGAAGTCTAGCGCATCAACATGATTCTCTAAATCAGTGATTCCCAAAGTGGGCGATATCGCCCCCTTTGGGGCGGTGGGAAGTAAAGGGACACTTGGGGGAGGGGGCGCTTGAACATAATATATTTATATTTTGCGTTTATATTGATATTTGTTCAGCAGTTGTTTTAAGAATATTGATTAATTTTTTTGTGTCTAATGTGATATGACTCTGCAATCTGTTTTCTTCATCTTCTTCGCTCATAGTACTTACGACTGTTTATTACCAACATTGAACCCAATGTAGACAGATTAGTCGCAACGCACCAAGCCCATCCACCACATTAATTATTTCCTCACTATATGATTATTTTTCCAAGATTACTCGATTTGAATAAATAGTCTGTTTAAAAATTCATCATTTTTGGCAGTATTTTAGGGGGGCGTTAGAAAAACATATGCCTCTGAAGGGGACGATAGCTTGAAAAGGTTTGGGAAACTGTTTTACATAAAATTCCATATCCAATCTTTATGAAAATCAGTTTCAAATTTGGATATTCGTTTCACCTGTGTTTACTTGATTATGCAATCAGAACTAAACAATTTATTGTTATGTAAATATTTCTTGCTAGTTTAATTTGTATTTATACAAGATTCGCCGTCGATTAAACTGGGTCTAAATAAAATAAGGTGGTATTTGTCACCTGGCACTTACCATATATAGTCAGCATTTATTTGTATGGTTCTTACTTTTCAAAAAATTTTAATGATTGTATGGTGGAACAATATCAAAAATTCCCATTCGTAAAATTACACAGCAATATTTTCTGCAAAATACAAATAGAAGAGTAGATTTTAGTTGATTATTACGAACCAAAATTTCATGAATGAAGCTTTATATAAAATTAATATGCGCATTTTTAGTTTAAATTTCATAAATCTTTACGTTACAATTCTTTTTTATTCTCTCGCTGCAAGCATGCTTTTCATACTGCTGTACTTCATTTAATTAAGCTAAAAATGCTTCATTCATTCAATTAATGAATTTTCAGTACCAGTAGCAGTGGAAAGTATTTTCGAAAAATCTCTGGTCTTAACTATTATTTTTATTATAAAAGTTTGCTGCTATCATTGAGACAGTTAATCATGAAACCTATGCTTTCAGTTTTCAAATTTGAAAGAAAATTAAAAATAAAAATCTCATATCATTTTTTTACCATAATTTAAATTTGGTTTCATTTAATTGCAAGCATCAGTACCGGTAACAAAGTCATTAAATCTAGCAAATATAGTAGCATCATCGATGCACACCGCTAATGCAGGTTCTTTTCTTTGACTTCTCTGAAAAGTAATATTGAGTTATATTTTAAAAATTAAGTATTTACGAAAATACATTTACATGATATGGTTTGTCAATAGCACAGAAAATATTTCCAGGTTCAGTGACTGCCCATTGCGACACGTCATTTTCAAGGGTGCTTGCATCACCCGATACCGATATGGGAGACGTGATTAATTTAATATTTCTTCCCAAAATTCTGCAATCACTTTTCAATTTAGTATCTCTTGTTGTCCACACTTTCAGATCTTTCTTCAATTTCCTTGAAAGAACTCTTTTGAACATCTCTAAAACTCAACTTTAATATAAGTTCATCAAATTTATCATATGTTTTTTTGGATTTTCATTTGATTATTTGCTGCATTTGCATTCCTTCATCAGTTAAAATGCACAAACTGCTTATTTATGGCTAGTTTTCACATTTGCAATGGGACAACAAAATGAGAGAGAACAACAGCATGATTTGCAAATTTAGGCACGAAAACATATTTATTTGAAGCCACTCTAGCTTTTCGTTACTACTTTGCAATAATGAAGTTTTAAATCATCAAAAAAGTTCTTACCGTATCCAGATTTTTCACCTTTACTAAAAACTGTAGCTTTTATTCCTGGACTTGCAGCTGTTTTTATGCCCTTGCTTATCGTCAAAGGAGGTAAGACACTGGAATCACCATTGAGCAAATTTTTCAAATTAGGCCTTGAATTAACTTCCGTTGCAGGAATGTCATGATGATATACAAGAGGTCTCACAATTCGTAATGCATGTGCTGAAAGTATTATTAATTAAAATATATTCATTACATTTACAATGACATTTGTGATAAACGAGTGGTTATTTTACTTTTATGCTGTTCTTTTTGAAAACAATTAGCAATCAAATTTATAAATACACAGTTTCACCAATTTGAAACTTTGTTTGATAAATTTATGTATTAATATTATAGAATAAAATGTTTTATATAACTAATATGTGTCAAATAAATTGTTTATTCTCAAAAGATAGTTATCATATTTAAATATATTTTATATATGCTTCATATATTGCTCACCTATTACGTCCAGCTGCTCTTCTTTTATTGTAAGACAAACAAATAAATGTCCTTTTGCAATTTCTTCTGCAGGAAATGCATAAGCTTGCAATGCTTTTGGAAATCCTGGTACTGTGTGTATAATCCAAGCAGCAGAATCATCAGCACGGGGATCCATTATTAGAATACCTGTAACAGCTTATGGTAAATCCTTGTTGTTGCATATTATTTATGTACATACCTTTACTGTTTGAATTTGTTTGAACTCCTACCGCGTTTGGTGGCTTATTATTGTAAGCTACAAATTTAGCACTTTGGTCAACTGCCGCTACATGTTCAAGAGCTTTGCCAAAAGAATGTCCATTATTTACGGTAATTTGTGCAGGTGACTGTTGCCAAGCTACACTTGCTGAAGTTATAATTCTTCCATCATTCTTACCTGCTGCTTTATATAAAATAGCCCTATAGAAATTCCATGTAAATGGTATGTAATGATTTTAAATTATGTCGGCGGTATTAATGTAAATGTTAATTATGGATGTAAAATGTACAGCAATTATGATATGCCATGTTACACAGTTTCTCCAAAATATTATAGATTTTTTATGGTCCAGATGTTTTATCTTAATTGTAATAAAAAATAGTGGTGTAATGTAATTATAGCCAAGCAACTTTAAAAATAATAACAGCAACTAATATGAATGGTACCAATCAACATTTCCATTTCCATTATGTGTTTGGCATTGAGATGTAGCTGTTGCTGGATTTGGCAAAATGAGCAAAAAAATGAATATCCACTTTGATTCCATAAAATAATTTATAACTGCTGTTATTACTTCACTGGTAATTTATAGTTTATATGTTATGTAATGTATGTCATTAGAATTTAACATAACACACGAGCAGTTACGCAGATGGTAGCATACAGCTGTATAATCTACACTAATAAACATGATCTAATTAATCTAATATTTTAATTTTGAAATCACAGTCGCAAATTCAATTTTAGCCGAGCAGCTGAGTAAGTGACAACAAAATGATAACATTGGCCTTATTATAATGTTTCATCAGTAAAGAGTTAAAGATGTGTGTTTTCAGTATGCATATTTATTCAGTGCTCAAAACAAAAAGTGCACTGATTTGAGACAAACTGGAAATGTGTTATTTTGTAATAACATGCAATATTAAATTTATTACATGTTGCTCTTCTTAGAATATCTTTGAAGAAATAATTACCTTAAAATTTCAGCTTTTATTTTACGTTTAACCCCTTATTCTGGTTTATGACAAAGTATTATAGCTTATTTAAAATTGATGTATTTATAATTAATAAATTTTATATCAGAAAAACCCATTATTTGTTTATTATTTGTCATGTTTTATTATTTTTACTTTTCAAAAAATTTTAATAATTGTATGGTGGAACAATATCAAAAATTCCCATTCGTAAAATTACACAGCAATATTTTCTGCAAAATACAAATAGAAGAGTAGATTTTAGTTGATTATTACGAACCAAAATTTCATGAATGAAGCTTTATATAAAATTAATATGCGCATTTTTAGTTTAAATTTCATAAATCTTTACGTTACAATTCTTTTTTATTCTCTCGCTGCAAGCATGCTTTTCATACTGCTGTACTTCATTTAATTAAGCTGAAAATGCTTCATTCATTCAATTAATGAATTTTCAGTACCAGTAGCAGTGGAAAGTATTTTCGAAAAAACTCTGGTCTTAACTATTATTTTTATTATAAAAGTTTGCTGCTATCATTGAGACAGTTAATCATGAAACCTATGCTTTCAGTTTTCAAATTTGAAAGAAAATTAAAAATAAAAATCTCATATCATTTTTTTACCATAATTTAAATTTGGTTTCATTTAATTGCAAGCATCAGTACCGGTAACAAAGTCATTAAATCTAGCAAATATAGTAGCATCATCGATGCACACCGCTAATGCAGGATCTTTTCTTTGACTTCTCTGAAAAGTAATAGTGAGTTATATTTTAAAAATTAAGTATTTACGAAAATACATTTACATGATATGGTTTGTCAATAGCACAGAAAATATTTCCAGGTTCCGTGACTGCCCATTGTGAAACGTCATTTTCAAAGGTGCTTGCATCACCCGATACCGATATGGGAGATGTGATTAATTTAATATTTCTTCCCAAAATTCTGCAATCGCCTTTCAATTTAGTATCTCTCGTTGTCCATACTTTTAGATCTTTCTTCAATTTCCTTGAAAGAACTTTTTTGAACATCTCTAAAATTCAACTTTAATATAAGTTCATCAGATTTATCATATGTTTTTTCTTTTTGCATTTGCACTCCTTCATCAGTTAAAATGCACAAATTGCTTGTTTATGGCAAGTTTTCATATTCATAACTGTACTTCTATAAACATGCGATGTAGTAGCAAAATTAGAATGAACAACAGCATGATTTATCATAGTTAATTCATATCAATTTTGATATGAAACATCTTTAACATTGCAGTTACTTTACAATATATTTTCCATACAGTATGTTTTGCACTTTGGTTTCTTAGCTTTTACGAACTACATTACTAAGGCAAATCATTCACTAGTGAAATAAAAATTTTATTGATTTATTTTCAATACTTATTTGTATCGTAAAGCGGAAATTTTCAAATTTAGACTGGAAAACACACTGAATTGAAGCCACTCTAGTTTTTTGTAACAGCTTTGCAATAACGAACTTTTAAATCATCAAAAAAGTTCTTACCGTATCCAGATTTTTCACCTTTACTAAAAACTGTAGCTTTTATTCCTGGACTTGCAGCTGTTTTTATGTCATTGCTTATCGTCAAAGGAGGTAAGACAGTGGAATCACCATTGAGCAAATTTTTCAAATTAGGCCTTGAATTAACTTCCGTTGCAGGAATGTCATGATGATATACAAGAGGTCTCACAATTCGTAATGCATGTGCTGAAAGTATTATTAATTAAAATATATTCATTACATTTACAATGACATTTGTGATAAACGAGTGGTTATTTTACTTTTATGCTGTTCTTTTTGAAAACAATTAGCAATCAAATTTATAAATACACAGTTTCACCAATTTGAAACTTTGTTAATAATAATTTTATTTATTAACATTATAGAATGAAGTGTTTCATATAACTAATATGTGACAAATAAATTGTTTATTCTCAAAAGATAGTTATCATATTTAAATATATTTCTTATATGCTTCATATATTGCTCACCTATTACGTCCAACTGCTCTTCTTTTATTGTAAGACAAACAAATAAATGTCCTTTTGCAATTTCTTCTGCAGGAAATGCATAAGCTTGCAATGCTTTTGGAAACCCCGGTACTGTGTGTATAATCCAAGCAGCAGAATCAGTAGCAGGATTAGGATCCATTATTAGAATGCCTGAAACAGCTTATGGCATATTCCTTGTGTTGCATATTATTTATGTACATACCTTTACTGTTTGAATTTGTTTGAACTCCTACCGCATTTGGTGGTTTATTATTGTAAGCTACAAATTTAGCACTTTGGTCAACTACCGCTACATGCTCAAGAGCTTTGCCGAAAGAATTTCCTCCAGCTCCGGTAATTACTGTTGGTGACTGTTGCCAATTTGCACTTGCTGCAGTTATGATTTTTCCATTATTCTGACCTGCTGCTTTATATAAAATAGCCCTGTAAAAATTCCATGTAAATGATATGTAATAATTTTAAATTACTCATGTCGGCGATATTAATATAAATGTGAATTATGGATATAAAATGTACAACAATTATGATATGCCATGTTAGCACAGCTTCTCAAAAATATTAATAGATTTTTTGTGGTCTAGATGTTTTATCTTAATTGTAATAAAAAATAGTCGTGTAATGTAATTATAGCCAAACAACTTATAAAAATAATAAGAACAACCAATAAGAATGATACCAATCAACGTTTCCATTTCCATCATGTGTTTGGCACTGAGATGTAGCTGTTGCTGGATTTGGCAGAATGAGCAAAAAAATGAATATCCACTTTAATTCCATAAAATAATTTATAACTGCTGCCATTGTTTCACTGGTAATTTATAGTTTATATGTTATGTAATGTATGTCATTAAAATTTAGCATCACACAGGAACAGTTAGACAAATAGAAGCATACAGCTGTATAATCTACACTAATAAACATGATCTAATTAATTAATCTAATATTTTAATTTTAAAATCACAAACGCAAATTCAATTTCAGCGAGTTGTGAGTACGAAACAACAAAACTGAAAACATTGGTATTGCTATGCTGTTTCATCAATAATGAGTTAAAAATATAAATGTTTTAAGTATGCATATTTATTCAGTGCTCAAAACAAAAACTACACTGATTTGAGACAAGCTAGAAATGTGTTATTTTGTAAAAACAAGCAATATTAAATTTATTGCATGTTTTTCTTCCTAGAATATCTATGAAAAACCATCTTAAATTTTTAGTTCTTATTTTACTTTGAATCCCTTATTCTTGTTTATGACAAAGCATTATAGTTTATTTACAATTGCTAAAATGGATGTATTTTTTAATATTATTTATTTAATATTTTTAATATCGATGAATTAATTGATATATTGATTAATAAATTTTACATCAAAAAACATTATTTGCTCATTCTTTGTCAAGTTCCATTATTTTCTGTCGGTTTTTATTTTAAAATTGTATTTGTTGCCGGATGTTGACTAAGGGTGTTGTATGATAATTAGTAAAATGACACTGTGTGCCAATAAAAATGAAATGACATTATTTGCATAATAACATTCTGAAACTTTTACTTTTCTATTGTAAAATTTTAAATGCTACGTTTCAAACTGTTTGAATGATAACAACAATGCTATCAGAGAATAGAGTTGTGTATGGAGAATTTCCTTAACCTAACGCCGTTCCACGTAAAACGGTTCTATTATCGATTACTGAAGCGGAATGTATCTTTTGTAAAAATGCATAACACAATGCTGCAAATGAAAAAAAATCAGACAAAAAAGATAATATTTATTTTATGAACAACAAAATTAAATTGGAAGAACATTATTTTATCAAAAAATCTGTTTCTAATGTTCTTTTGCACAACAAACGGCACAGTTGACATATCTTTATTGTTTTTATGCAAATGCATTGCTTGAAATACATTTTCATGATTCAGTAGGAAACAACAGCTTTGAGATACAAACGCAAGGCGTGTTAAACTTCATTTTTTGATTTGTTCACTTGTCAGTTAATGGATTCAATTAAAAGATCAAAACATTTTGCTGTCAGAGGAATAAGCCCTGTTTTGTTTCATAGATTGCATTCCTATGTTACGGCTATGACTGCACTGATCCAGTACTCCAATCGTCACAGTGAATTAACCGGACGCCAGTGCAGCTGACCTTCTTACGGGTGCTTATTTCAAGCTTTTAGCCCAGGGACTTTCCCCAAGACACTTGCAAAGCAAAGCTCTTTAGTAGTCTCGTAAGCAATCCTCCCTGGCAGCAAGGGGCTCTTTTCGAAACTATATATAAAAGCAAAAATTCTTTCCATAATGATTTATTAGGTTTTACTTATATTTAATTACAATGATAAAACATAAATTAGTTCACAAGTTTACTTAAAGTCCTGTATAAATAAAGTTTTACGCCTTCTTGCACGCAAATTTAAAATAAAATACATTTTAGGAAATTTACTGTATTGTAAAAGAATTCAAGATCAATTTTCACAATGCACAATAATAGATATCATTAGTTGCACCATAAGATTTGTTTAATCATCTTGTAAGGCTGAATATTCCTATTAAATATAAATTGTTTTGACAAAGTCGAAGAAACACGTTCTATTTCAAGATCTTTTTCATATCAATTGGTTCGTATTTGTATCCTGCCCAATCAACCGAGTAGCCGAGACCTAACTCTTTACCAACTTCACACAAGCTCTCTACAATAATACAGTTAAACAAAAATTCACTTTAAAAACCACATATATGTATATACTTTTCCCGCTTATTTGAAGTTCTTGTGCTTCGGCTATTTTTCTTCTCAAATGTTCTTCGCCAATTTTACGAACAAAGTGCTCATGTTTGATCGTTAAATATTCTTAAAAAATAGTTTAAAATCATTTTGTTCAGAAAATAAAAAAAAACTGATAAATCTGTACAAATTTCAAAATTTATAAACAGAATCACTGAGAACGTTCAACTTTTTATGTGACAATGAAAAAGAATTAAATTCTACTCACTCTGCCGTGTCACTCCATAAAGTATACCAAGTCCAAGCATTACATAACGAGCAGCCTAAAAGTGATTCACATCAACAGCGGTAAATTATGCTTTTTTACTAATTTACTCTGATAGTCGGTGAGACTTTCAGTGGGGGCTTTAGTATAACACGATTTGGATGCTCAGCAACAATAGGCATCTCCGGATGCCCTGAAATAAGGCAATAAATGAAAATGGAAACCTTTTCCAAATTATTACAGCTAAAGTATAATTTATTGTGACAGATGAAGCACATTGAAAACTATTTAAAAATACAGAAAGTAAAACATGGATAAATATAATAAAAAGAAGAAAAATCGAAGATCTAATAATATATCCTCTTTCGATGCCGTTACGCAGAAAAAATAGTGATGATGAACAACAGTGTCCAAACATTTGTGTAAAAAAACAATTTTAAATTTACAAATTAAAAAATTGGACATATTCTTGATAAGTTGTACGTTTTTCAAGTAAAAGATAGTACAAATAAACATCTCTCATAGACACACTATATCAACAAGTGCTATTTATCACGAAAGTTCTGTATATATTGATTTACAGGTTCAAATATTTGAACTGTAAATTTGCATCAAATGAAGCTTTTCAATTACGTACTTGATTTTTCAGAATATAACTTTTCAATTTTTAGCAAAAAAGTATTGTTAAATTATTTATTGAAATAAATAGTCTTTTAGGTGGTATTTCTAAAATTTGAAAATTTTGTGCATTCAAAGTTCTTTGCACTGCACAGATAAAACTCAGAATAAATTGAATATTTTACTGATAGAAATTTTGTTTTATTTAAAATATTGAAAGTTAAATATAATTTTCAATGTTTCTAAATGTATTTCAAAACAATCACCGCCTAGATAACCAGGTTATTATTAATTTTTCTAATTGTAACAGGAAGTTCTATTCTGTTGGTAAAACAACAAAGTGTTTTCAACAAATATGGAACATCGACTGCATTTTTGTCAACAAATAAAGCAACTAGAAAATGACTGCCTTTTGGTCATAAAAAGAGCGACTGTTGTGAACGAATAAAACAAAACCGAAATGTCATCAGCAATGCTAATTTTGCTGAACAACTGAGGAACTGCTTGCAGAACACTCAGCGAACTGAGTGGAAATGGTAAAAAGTTGGAGACAGACAATTTTCACTGTCATAAGAACATTTAAAACAAAATTAATAACAAATGTCCACATCAGCTTTATGCAATTAAAATCCAGGCGCAGTCAATTTTGTTTTTGACGTCAGGATTTTTGCTCTTTCGTAGAAGCTGCATTCCAAGCCGATCTTGCATTTGCAAGAGTCTGAAGAAAACCGACATCACGATATTCTTGCCTTGATGACATTTCTTTGGCATCAATCATTCGTGATGCGTGAAGTGCAAGTCCCCAAAAGTTTTCTTTTCTAGTGTTTGGCATGATACTAAATTTGAAAAATCTTTTTTTTTCCTTTTACAGTAAGAATTTAAAATTTCCAATATATTCTTACGCCTTGTAAGAAGAAAATTCATTTGTCATTGATGACAACGAATTCCAATAAGTTTCATTCGACGAAGACCCGCTGCTAGACTGAGGCGAATAGTTCAACTCTTCCAATATCACATTCGCCGCTCTGTAACAAGCATGCGTCCAATCTTTAAACAACAAAAAAACAACCTAAACAATATTTTCAATAAGCATAATTTGTGATAAATTTTTCTGCAGCAATTCATTTTTACTTGATCGCCACCTTTGAAAATTCTGTGCACATTTTTTTTCAAATCTGAATGGTGGCACTGAGCAATGTGTATTGTGCCTCCTTTTTCGAACTGAATTCTGCCGCATTCTCGATTTTCCACAACACAATTTCTATTGCACCACGTGCTTGGGCATTTGACCAAAACACCACGAATCCAGACTTCGTTATACAAAAGACTCTCCGAATCAACATCCGGCCAGAGGCGGACACGTAAGCCTTGCAATACTTCTTCCTAAAAATGCAAAAACAACAAATACCAAAACTTGGAAAAAGCTTCAAGTTTTTCAAACAAATTGCAAATTATATTGATATAGCTAAATTTAACTCGAAATATGATATTAATCTCTTGGTTCATGAAATCATAAGCATACCTCTTTAACGGAAAGGGCAACACAGTCACCGTTTTTTAACATGTCATAATCACCAATGAATTCAGCTCTGCTGAACACCACCGGAGGATCATTCGGAGATCCACTGCACAATGCATAATCGTAACAAAGATCAAAAACATATTTGCATACGCGAGGTAATTCAGCATCAAAACGCTCGTCATAGATACATTGAATACCGGTTGCGTACAAGCTCAGTGACACTTCCTGTGGATCAAGCATTTGATAAAATACAACACGATCATCTTGAAACAACGAATGAGCAAACAACTGAAAATTTGGAATCAACGACAATTATGCAAATTTGTAGAACAAACAAGCACAGCATTTACCAAATCTTTCAAACGAAAGCTGAACAACGAAGGCCCTTCGGCAGAATCGCTGATTATTGTTCCCAAAGAATTTTCACTCGAACTGTCTGGCAAGGACAACACCCGTCCTGAGCAGATACCGAAATCGACCAGCTTGTTAAAATCGCACGCAATCGTGCAACGAGTAATAACCGGAGCTGAATTCTGAGTTGAAATCCGTTTAAAAAAAAGTTGATTAAAAATTGTTAAAGCAAGCAATTTCAACAAATACAGGCAATTCTAGGATGACCATTTTTACAATGGAACCCATTTCAGCTTCTTCTGGCAAGCAGGATTCTTCACGGCTTATGGTAAATTCTCTGGAACTTTTCATGCACCGAAATGTCACCGATACGGTGGTCACAAAAACAACAACCGCTAACACGTGGGGAACAAGTGGTACTACATTTCGTGCCACAAGTATTTGGCTAAATAAATAAATAAATAAATAAATGAAATGTTAAGCAGAATCTTTTGCTTCTTCACTCATTCTCTACGATCATTTGAAATTCAACTTCTACAGACGGCTGACATAAAGACATTTCAGCGGGATATTTTAAACTGTCCCAAGTAAACGGGACAATGTTTTGCCAGTTGTTTCCAACAGACACCAGTAGACGCCCGGTTTCCTAAAATTGTATAAATTTTAATTTATAATAATAATTTGTTTTTGGAATATTAGATGAGCAC
Organism: Trichinella spiralis; assembly: GCF_000181795.1. NCBI lineage: Eukaryota > Metazoa > Nematoda > Enoplea > Trichinellida > Trichinellidae > Trichinella > Trichinella spiralis. Next base: position 11,058,955 of record NW_003526943.1, read on the forward strand.
GTTTACTTCTTGAGTAGGTAAATTGATAATGAAACCTCTGCGCTTGAATTGCTCTTCAACAGCCAACGGAGATCGAGTCTGAATTTCTGCAGAGGTACTTTCTTCTGAAGATGACTGACCAGAAGAAGACATTTTGAACAATGGATTTTGCATTATACGACTATCCCAACTTGTAGCCAAACTTCTCAACTGGCGTACGGATTTCGATCTAGCAACCGACGGATCACGTAAACGTCGTACTTGTTGGGCATGAATGCGATCCGTTTTTCGATCTTTCCCAATGACAAACTCGACAGCATCTTCAGATAAATTCTTTTTCAATAGCTGCTGAAATTGAGCAATATCAAAACTCACCTCCAGGACGTATAATTTCTGGATTGCTCAGCACAGAACCAAAATGGAAAAAATAACGATCCTGATTCCGGTCAAGAATAAATCCATATGAGGACTAGAAAAATTAATTTAAAAGAAATTTTTAATTTATCCTGGAAAATATTGAACAAACTGACAAATATTTTATCAACAATGCCCAAGCGAATGGGTTCGTCGTCCATGCTGCAGAATTCAACCAAAACCAATTCACTCACAACAGAAAAGCCCTGAATGAAAAAGCCCTATCTCTCATCGATATGCAACACAAATTAGGTCAGACTATGCTCCGTAATGCAAGAATTATCTATACTGTATACTTAATTATTACGCTATCAATTTAAAATTTAAAACAATGTCAAAAGAATTTCAATTATTCATAATTTTTGCATATCGTATGCGTCAAAATAATAAAGAACAAATAATTTTCTACAAAATAATTGAATTTATTACGTTTAAAATTTTTATTTCGAACAAAATAAAAAATCTAGAAGAAATTTTCAAGAAAGTAAAATATGCAAAGATAAAACTCGTCCAATTTGATATTTGTAAAATTACTTTTATTAAAAATGAAAAATATCAATGAAAATGAGTTTTTCTGCTAGTTGTAAAATAATAATTTGAAACGTTCATATTTCCGTGTAGGAATTGAATTGCATTTCCATGAAATTCATTTCAATCAATGGAAACAAATATTTGTAGCTACTTCATTCAAATTTTGCGAAATAGTTTGCAGAAGCAATGCTGACTACATGCATGAGCAATTGTGAAGCGAAAATGTGAAAGAAATTGTTATATAATTTTACTTTGACCAAAAAAATGATTCGCATTCTCAGTTGAAATTTCAAATGACAAAAAGGTTCATTTTCATATTTTGAAGTTGCTATAATCGATTTTTTGAAGATTATTGTAAATGAAAGTTATATGATATGCTGAAAATGATGAATAAAGTGTTCTTTATCAAAAGAATAAATAAACAGAAAGTTGAAATTTGAAGAATGCAATGCTTTTTGTTCAATTGTTCACATTCGGCAAGTTGTGATGCTATTGTTCAACTCTGGTTTATTGCCCATGACGAAATCAATCGTCTCATACGAACAATTCTCACTTAAACCTATACACCATGGATAATCATATATTAATGATAGCAATAATATGGCACAGATGTGAAATTGTCACCGGAGCAAACCAACCTTGTCGAGTCGAGGTTTTTGTGTTGCCAAGCCTTTTTCAAAGGTCAGCGGAAGTGGACATGTTCGCATATCACCTGTCTGCATGTTGCTTTGTATTCAGCACCTCCGAGGTCAAAGCTTGCTCCCTCCTGCCAGTCCATCATTGATTGCTACGGCAACTGCAAGCTCAACTGTGTCAGACATTATTTTTTTCTTCAGTCGACCTCAAAAAATTAGCTTTTTCTCTGTATTTTAATTTTTTCCCATTTTCTCAGCTAGCACGCAAGATGCATAATGTGCAGCAGCTGTATTTTGCATATTTCCCATTTATTTCAGTTTACTGTGTATTTTCAGTCGCTGCATGCAAGGGGAGGTGATTTGAAATAGAGAGAACTATATATATATGTATATATAACATAAAAGCATTTTGTATTGATGCATTTTTACGACTGCTCACTTCCTGCTTCTTTGGAAATTGCTTTCTTTAAAGCACATTTAATTTATCTGTTTCTTTTTGCTTCTTCTCAATTGAACGTTGGCAAAAGACTGTTTGATTTAAATGAAGCTTCCTTATACTATGTGCGACGTTGATGTCGAGCCTGCCGGGATGTTGAAATCATGGGAAAGCAAAAGTTTCCAGGTAAATTCACTTTTCCATTTTGAAATCATTTGATGTTTATTGTTGAAATTTATAAATTTTTCAATTTCATATTTTCGTGAATGAAAATTGAGAACTGCTAATTGAAATAATTTTATAAGTTTTGTTACATGCGTACAGATTTGCAGCAGTTGTGAGTAATAATTACATATCATAATGTTGAACAAAACTTGACACTTAGTGGTTGCTTTTCAACAATAAAAAGTTAGCTAAACCTTCAGTTAATTTTATTTTACTGAAAAATTTGTTTTATTATGTAAAAATTTTATGTTTACATCATCACTAATAATCATATCCTAAAGTTGCAATTGGGTTAAGTGAAATATGGCTAAAACTTTATTCTGTTCTTAGACAACTTTACTAAAAATGAAAAGGTATATATATATATTTGCTTGTTGTTTTAGCAAATAATTTTTGCACAGCAATGACCCTATTTTGAATTTTCGTTTTTAACATGAACAATAGAAGGAAAGCGAACTTTTTCCAACAAAACAAACATTTATTCACCTTCTAAACAAGGCAATGATCACATTTTTTCAGGTTTAAATTTCCAAAAGTTCAAATGCTTTCATTCCCAATTACACATTTTATGAGATATTTCTTTTATAATTAGCTGATAAAAAAGTTATTGTCATTTTTCAGATGTTTACGAAAATTATGAATTGTAAAAATTATCCAGAAAGTCAGGAAAAAGAAAAATTCAATTTGAATTGTCGGAATTTGATAAAGAACAACTGTAGAACAATGGTAAACGGACTTGGCAGAAATTTACTTGACGATTCTACACAATTGTGCTGCCGTTGTCTTATCCGCATGTCACCGCCAGTGTTTATACCATTCATAACTGTACTCGAAGTGAGCAGTATATGAAATTATCAATTTATTAATAATTCAAAACAAAACAAATAATGTTTTAGTTTTTGACGTTTGCCTATTATGCATTTCCGTATGGAACTTTAAATTTTGATAAGAAAATTTTAACACAGACCGCCTTTACGTACAGACCGGATAAAAGGACACAAATTTGGCGGTTCATATTTTACATTCTTGTTCATGCTCGGTAAGTTGGACAAACTTTATCAATGTAAAAATAATAATAAAATCTTCTATTTGCATGCACAAAATTGGATGCTTAATTCATAAGTAATATTTTGAATGTAAATGTTGTTCAGCTTTTAATAGTGAATTGTGAGAGAAAAATTATGTAATTTATTAATTTTAAGTGGATTTGCCTTTTATGAAAATGCAAATTGCCATGGAAATTTTTAACGTTTCAAAGAATATCATGTTTAAAAAACAAATTAACGACTTTATAGTTTCTTATGTGTGGTTTATTTTCAGATGGGTTCATCTTTTATTCAATTGCATTGTTCAGCTGCTTGTTGGTCTTCCCTTGGAAATTGTCCATGGAAGGAAAGCTGTTGCAATTGTTTACATGGCTGGTGTTCTAGCTGGTGAGTTTATTTCCTGTTTCACAATTCCTCTTTGCTCAATATGACTTTTTTCTGAAAATCATATTCATTTATGAAATTTATAAAGATACTTTTAAAGAATTCTAAAAATACTATTCTTTTCATGTTATAGGGAAGTGTATAATAAACGAACAATTTGATTCAAATATTCATTGCATAATATATTTATCTATAAAAATACGGCTAATTTAATTTGAACTTTCTATATATGAAATATTTCATATAAAAACAGCATTGCTTTAAAATAATTTAAATAATGCATTTCTTTGTTGCAAAGTTAGATATTTGATATACTAATTACAAAATGCACAATATCAGTGCTCAAATTTAAAGAATTAGAAGAACAATATTGATTAAATTATTTCACATAACGTACGATGTTCACATAACAAAGCAGCTATTAGACAAATTTTAGAATGTAATTTTGCACAAGCTATGCATAAGTATACACGGAAAATTGAAATTCAAATTCGTTGCATTTTTTATTTTTGTTGGAGTGATAAAATACAATTTCAGGTTCTCTGGCTATGAGTATTTACGATTCTGAAGTTTGCTTAGTTGGTGCTTCTGGTGGTGTTTACGCTTTGATGGCAGCTCATATTTCAAACTTATTCTTGGTAAAGAAACAATTTATTCAGATAAATTATATTACTAACTATTGTTTTTAGAACTTTTCATGCCTTGAATGCAGGACCCTGCGCATTTTTAGTATTATTTTGGTTGCATTAACAGATATTGGCTTTTCCATTTGGAACCGTTTTCACGCAAGCAACTTTGTGGATTTTCCTTCTTCATATGTGGCTCATTTAGCGGGTTCAGTGGCAGGATTTGTTGTTGGCTTGATAGTTTTAAAAAATTTTGGTCAACACTTTGATGATCAATTTATCTGGTGGGTTTCACTGTCATTGTGTGTTGCCAGCATGCTTACAGCAATAATATGGAACATATTCTTCTATTAAATTTATTGTTTATGTTTCTAAAAATTGGTAATAAATAATCTGAAATATAATAGTTGGGCATTTTATTTTTTCGAAATATTTTTATTCACGCAAACAAATGACTATGAATTTAAATAAAATTTGCGCTCTTACGTGATAATTTTTGCTCTTCTTATCACAAAAACTTTGAACTTTATTTATTTAAACTTATTTTTACCGTAAAATAGTATTTTACTACAAAGTATACGATCTATTCATAGATTAAAAAATATGTTAACTTGTATTTGAAAATTGTTTTAAGCATTCAGGGTATTTACCAAAAATAAACAGAAAATTTCTGACATTTTCATTTTATTAAGCATTTGAAAAACAACTTTATATTTTCATTTTATTATTATTTTAATTCATATATGATAATAAAAATGCGAGCAATTTTTGCATGACTGAAAGAGCATAAAATTTTAAATCGTGATTATAATGACTGAACAGTACTCAAACCATTGTATTCATAGCTCTTTGAATGTATACTTCTTTGACCACTCCTGAGAAGCAGCTGCTCCATGAGCAGCTTGCGAAATGTACGATTAAAAACCATGTTGACAAAAAAAGGCGCAACTACGTTTAAAACGCAAAGAAAATTAGTGAAAACATGCGTAAGACATAGGGAAATGTTTTGTTCCAACTGTGAGCCTCTCAACGCAGCGGCGATGAAAACGCACAGGCTGGGAGATTCCAATACCCAATAAGAGAACGCCGTTGCAATGGTGATGCGCAGCATACACTGCCTTTGCTGACTGAATCTCGAGCGCATTGAACATTTATGCAAATTGTAGGCTATTTTTGCCGAAAGGATAATCATACCCGTAATTGGAAGGACAATAACCGTTGCCGAATGGAGCCAAAAATAAACACGCTCATAAACTTCATAGCCAAGGCCACTTCTTAGGACTAATTTGAAATTGTGCTCACAATGTCCCAGATGATCACAGAGAGGTCCAACGGTTTCTTCCACTTCCAGCATTACTGGCAAGCCAACGTGAAGTAGACAAGACAAAATCGAACAAACTGCAATTATCTTTTTATCGCGTTGCACTTTGCTTAAAATGTGAAATTTCATAGGCTTAGCAATGCACAAATACGTATCAGCAGTAATTGCCACGGTACACCTAAATATATTTAAACATATACGCATATTATATATATAAGCAACAGTATGCATATTCATATTTTATAATCGGTATGATAGGAAAAAAATCATTTAAATATTTTTGCTTGCAGGTTAAAAAAGAACTTTACTATTACTGTTATAAATTAATTAAAGTGAAGCTTTGCAGCAAAAAAACTAGCATTATTTGATTAAAATCACAATTTAATGTGTTCATCAACTGCTTCTTATAAACGGCTTTTATTAAAATTGCCGTAAAAAATAAACGCAAAGATTCAAAAGATGATGATTTCAGATATCTTTGATTAAACTTTTATTAGATAATTAAAAATTATAAAGCAAAACAAACAAAACATAATAAAGGAAATGCATCATCTTTTCAAAGTAATGATCTGCTTTGCTTCAAGGCATTGATTCATAAAAGGAACGGTGACATTTCGAATGTGTTGGAGTAATTGAATTTTATGCTTGGAATTTTTTTATGTCATTAAATTAGAAATTCACAACGAGAAGTTTTCATTAAGATTTTTCTTTTATTTTTCCAAAGCAATATCATATGTTAATCATGCTTCGCATAAATTAGCGCCCATGAAATACTATTCAGCGAATCAATAAACAGAAACAAAAGACCTTCAAATATATTAACCTGTAACAAAAAATTACTGCGAAATAAAACACTGAAAATGCTGCGTTGCAATTAAAAAAATTGCAAAATTTTATTTATCAAAATTTACAAAACTAAGATTGATGATTATCTTTTTTGATCTTCTTAAAATGCTCCACAACAGATCATATGAACAAATAAATTAAGCATAAAAATTTTTACAAAACTCTTTTATAAATGTACTTAAATTTTTTCTTCATTTTAAATGAAACTTGTCACTTAAACTATATTTGAATTATAATAAATGTAATACAGTTTAAAGTTTTCTAAAATTTATTTTTACTTAGTACAACAGATTTATTATAGAGCTTAATAGATCATACTGTTGAACTGAAGACCTAAAAGCTATTTAGTAAAATTTATAAGAGCATTTTATAAAAACTTTGATATAATAATAAATCACATTTCACTGCACATTAAATAATGCATGAATAATAATTATTGCGAATAGTTTCAAATTATATAATCAGTAAAATGATATGCTAAAATGAGAAAAAAGAAAGCTTGCTTAATAATTCATTTCTCAAGAAAAGCAGTGATTCATAAAAATAAATGACCCATAAAAAATATCATGACACTTGAATGTTGTTACTAAGATCATCTTACTTTTAAATTGTATATTAACAGAATATCAATAATGCAAAAAACAATGTAAAGTAGCAAAGCATATCTTAATATGAAATACAGATGTATAAATATCTTATATGATAAGTATTTTTCTTGAATTTCATATCTGTGCTGTTTCTCTTTAGAATCTTATCTGAAACTTTACTAATAAATTCAAATTAAATTTGCTTGACATAAAAGCTAATTTTTAGAATGTAATAATAATAATAATAAATTTGAACTGCAACAACAAAAGTTGTAAAAATGAGCGAACTGAAAGATGTTTTAAATATCATAAAATACAATTTATTGTAATGTGACAACAAAACTTCTTCTCATTAGATAAAACAAACCTAATAGTATTACATGCAAATGGACTACTTTTGAAAATTTATTCATCTTTTTTTGCATTTGCTTTCATTCAAAGAGCATCTTTGATCAGATCAATCCACAATCAATGTAGCATTATTAGATAATATTTATGATTCATGATTTGATGGACTTACCAGACGGCCAAGCAAGCATTGGTATTCAAAAGGAAAAGTGTATAGGGACGAATTCTCCAAGAGAACCGTTTCATTCTCGATTGGTCTGGCACCAGAGTGTGAAAGGTTTCAATGGCCAAAAAGAGCACCAACGCCAAATTGGCGTATGATTTGGCGACGAGCAATGTTAGCATTGCTGCACGTCGAAGGTAACTGCTTCTGTAGACCAGAATGCTGAACACGTTGCCAATGAAGCCGCTGAACAAAACGAACGGCACAATATATGTAAATATGGATCGTTTGGTCTTTTCGCACAGCTGAAGCGACCCCGGATCTTCGCCAGTTTGGGGCTCATCTCCGCAGATTAAAGTCAAATTTTCCACATAACACTTGGCAAGCTCTTTGATCGCAATGCGGATAATTTCCTTGTCATACTCACTGCCATTGAAGCTTGATTCAACAACAGCGCCGCCGGACGACATCCAACCGACCGACCGTTAGTGTCAAAAAATTAAATATTTTTACCAGTAAAAAGAGCGGAAAATTATAGCTGGCTTTTCAAACTTTTTCCTCTTCCTCCACGTTCGGAACCAATCTAGAGAACAAGATGAATAAGCAGAATAATTGTTACTGTAAGCAAAATTTTTGTATACATTCAATGTAATAATGCTGCAGTAAACGCGCTGCTGTGCAATGTCACCGGCTTCAGAATCAATCCTCGATTTCAGCTAATTATATTCATGTTTAACATCGCTACTGGCTACATTCTTCCGTCCGAAGCGTCAATTTAGTTTTTACGCCGTTGACAGATGCTAGGCGGCGTAAAATCAATTCGCATCATTCCTATTTTGATGGTCAATTGATAAGCTCTGTGCTTTCACTTTTGAATAAATTCTCAAAACCGATTTTAACAGAATATTAAGCTTTTCATTCAATTATTCGAATGCTTTCACACAACTTCACATTCTTCAAAACTAACATGGGATGTTTGAAAAAAGCACAATAATAATAATAATAATAAAAGTAACGCAATCGCTTACATTATTATAATAAGCAGATGAGAGAAAAATAACCTAATGGCAATTTTGCTTTTGTTCTAAACACAGAATGCAAACTCTGTACACGCATACAAGCATGCCAATCTTTATGAAATGTGAAAATAAATGCAAATTAAAAAAAATAAGCAGTAGAACTTACCTCTCAAAAAGAGGACTATGCTGTTCCACATTCACAACTGGATTATTTTAAATTCAAATTAATAATATTCACCGTAATGAAGCACGGCGTGAAACAATTAGATTAACATTGCATCTGTCGATATCTTAAAATTAAGCTTATTTTAAAAAAACGCATTTACTTTAAAATTAAATTTACAATTTTCATTATAAAAAGCTCTTGTTTATTATGCTAAGCACAGTTTCATTAGGCTTTTTAGGAGAAATAATCAGAACTTTTAACTGGATTTTTAAAAACAAACAAGAAAGAGAAGGAGAGTTCATATGCATGATTTTAAAATTTCCCTCATATAATGTTAAAATTCTACAATCTCTACATGAAGAAATACTTCAGTTATTCAATAGAAACAAAGTCATTTGAAAATTTTATTCATTTTTAATGACTAAATTGAAATAATCTTCAGTTTCATGTCCATTATTAGTGACAAATAAAATAACAAAACTATATATCAATAAATAATATATTTTAACATTTTAATGATCAGAATTTTTTTCTTGTTTAAAAATGTTTACCAGCTTAAACTTGAATAACTTTTGTAATTTTTGAAAAACTAGACAAAAGCATCATGTCATTGCAATGATCTAAACGCTAAATTGAAACTTTTTCAACTATTTCAGATAGTATTTTTAATTTATTTAATTTAAATGTTTATTTTTGATTACAGTTCATTTTATAATAACCTAAACTTTGTACATCGAGTCAATAACTGTTCCAGAATTACTTTGTTTTACTTTCAATGAAAACTGCACATTTCATTCTATTATTTGAAAAGTTACCTTGAAAATATGTTTTTCATAATTTCTACTCACTCTGTTTCTTTGAAGTATTTATTTACTAGTCATATTATTGTCGCATTTATGTGTATTTTTATGAATATGTTTTTTGTTATTATGAAATTTATCATGATTATGATATAATGAAATTTGGCAAGAGAAAAATAAATTAACTTAAATTTTAACATTAAAAAAGTGAAAAAACTGTTTTTAAGTATCTTTCAAAATTACCTTTCATGCATATCACAAAAAGCAACGCATTTTTAATTTATCATTCACATAATAATGATATTTATATAAGAAAATGATCATTTGAATCAATAAAAATGCTCAAATGTTTCTTATTATTTAATTTTTTTCAAAATTTTTAAAAAATAAAATTTTTTTAAAATTCTGTTAAATAAATGTTTAAATCGTTGCATCATTTGAAATCACATCAATGTACAGCATCATCCAAAGCCTAAATAATGAATGTAGGAAGTTTACTTCGCATTGTTTTTTTTATATATCAGAAATAATTTTATCAGTATTTGTAGCATTTATTTGTTTTTTCAAATAAATAAAAGCAAAAATATGTAAATTATAAATATTTCTTCACAACTGCAACAGAATATGGAAAACAATATTTATTTATTCGTCATAAAATGCTTATACTTTACGTTGCTAAAGCAGTTTATTTATTTGAAACAAGCATTCATTGGAAATAAGCACAAACATTAAAGAACAAAAGAAAATATAACACATGCAATGTGTATTTTTATTTAAACTATTACCATTTTTTGCTTGATGAAAATATTGCAAACAATTGCCATTTGGAATTTTAAACACTCTTGAACACTGACTTGAAATGCTTGTCAACTGTGAAATGTGATCAGCAAGATGGAGTAATTGCTTACTTATTGTTTGGAGTAATTATTCATTTGTATACTCTTAAGAATATAATTAAATAAGTGATTAGTAGGAAAAGTCAGACTGCTTTATGCGAATGATATCAACAAGCGGCAAATACTACATTAAAGTTATTAAAATGACACATGACCACAACTGCATAATTTCTTAAACAGCTGCATCAGCATATGAATATATAAACAAATAAATGCATATGCATACGCATTTATATATAAATTCAGAATATACATGTAAAACCTTTGAGTTATGTAATATTTAACAAAGGTTATTTTTAATAAAGGAAAACTTAAAATATGTAAAGTAATGTTACAAATAAAATTGAAAAAGTTATTTTCACAAAAAATTTCAAGTGATTCATTCGAAAAGACAAACCAGTACCTAATAACTTCATTAATTTTGATACTAGTAAAAAATTGATCAGCACACGATTTTTATTTATAAATTTTATTTTTGATAGTGTAAAAATTTAATCTTTTAAACAGTTAATTCAAAATTAGTCTAATTTTTTCAAAAATACTTCAGTCAAATTTAATGAAATATAAAAAAAGGATAATTATAAATGATCACTTCTCATCTCAAAAAAATAATCACCAATAAAAGCAGTATCACAAGTGATGATGGCCAAGAATACAATAAAACTGCAAGCAGAATAATAATTAATGCTACGCATTATATGCAAATTGCAGTATAACTTAAATTTTTTTTCTAATTTGCATTTAAAAAATGAATTTAAAAAAATTTCTTTACTAAGCAAATCTTCAGAAAAATAAATTATAATATTTAACAAATAAATAATGCCCCTTAAGTGTAGAAGAATTTTTATTTATTCAAAGAAGAGAAAAACATTCTTTTACCAAAGTTGCAAATGAGAGATGAAACTGCTAGCAATAATTGTACATTGAATAAATTTTACTCGATAAAATTTGTTTGCATATGAGTGGTGTAAAACAAGCTATTATCAACTTAGTGGAAGAGATGATAAAAAATTACAATAGCACTTTTTGAAATGCAACATAGCACGGTATCTACAGATTTTTATTTCGAATCAGTGGCATATTATGAATTTCATAATTACAAAAAAAGAAACTTTAAATTAACAATTTTTAATTTGGATCTGACTGAGTCTTCAGTCTTCATAAAAAATTCAGTATCTGTAATTATTTTTTTCTATACATAGCATTTCATAGTATAAATATCTATAAATAAATTATATTGTACAACGTTTATAAAATATCAATTTCTGTTGAATAAAAAATGTACATTTATTGCAATAAGGTTTCAACATTGATTTCAATAAAAAAGTTATGAAATTGGCAAAACACAGTATCAATAGGAAACCTTAAAATTAAATATATGATTATAAACAATTTTATCAATTGAAAATTAAATCACCAAACAAAACGAAAAAAAATAATGTAAATTTAATATATCAGAAATGAAAATTACTTCTTCAGAAAGCTTGTTATTTTCTTTTCAATAGCATATAGATAGAATAGTGTAAAGTGAAGAGCACCAATTTCACCTGCTGACTTTGCTATTAATAAGCAATTCAGCAATTGGTAACGCTGCTAATATGATATAATCTAATTAAATATTATAGCAATAACTTTAAAGTTTTCAAATCATGATTTTTAAATTAAAAAATTTTTTCAGACGTTTGAATTATATTTCATAAATGACCTACAGTTTCTCATCTCATGTGTGCTTCTTCGGAAAAAATATATGCGCATATATACATTATACATATGCATATATATATATATATATATATATATATATATGTAAATGCTGCATTATAATTTCATTTACTACTTCAGTTACTCTGGAAACCAGAGAAGCATGCAAATGTTGAAAAGATCAATATATTACAATAATTAACGCTTTACTGATTAATTCGTTCCATTTTCTTCAATACAATTCGATCTACTTTTGTTGTTCAGTTTCTGATCTGAGGTATAGCAAACAGCAGAGACAAAGAATTTTACGATCAATTTTTGCATTTTAAATCCATTCAAAAACAAAATAGGAAAAAATATAAAAATGTGCAGTTTATTAATTGTTAAGTATAATAACAATTTCTCCCTCCCGTGAATAAAAAACTTTCATCTTTTCTATTTCTTTTATTGAAAAAATGATGAAATCTGCGCCAGAGAATCTTTGTTCGCGGGAAGGCTAGTAAATTCGGGAAAACAATTAAACATGTAATTAATTAATTCACGGAGGAAAACTTCCAAACGTCTACGTCGCAGTTCGACAAAATTTTCATTCTAAATCACAAAATTCTATTATAAAATGAAATTAGCAATAACTGAAGCATTCACCTTGTGACCGAAATTCTTTTTTCCAGGAAAAGGAATACGCAACACGTTTGGATCTAACCGAGCCATTTGAACACGCAATTCATAAAACTGCCTATACCTTCTGTACATCGTAAACTCAACATCGTTTATTTTTATAAAGATCTTAAAAAACAACAATTGAAACATAATCTTATAATAAAGTCACCACATACAACACATCAAATAATATACCTGATACATGTGATGTATATCAAATGCTTTACCCGTCAAAAATACGGCTGGAATCCAAACCACAACTGTCGTGTTGGAATTATTACTAAAATAATTTTTCTTATATTTGATGTTTAAATGACTGAATAAAAAAGTACAGAAAAAATATATATATACCTAGTTACCGAATTACCGGTGACAGATTTTTCTCGGTCGCATACCTTAATACAAAGTTTAACCATTAAATTATAAAAAACGCACTTATTTGCTTTACCTTATCAGAATTGCAATAAATTTTATTGTGCAAATCAAGAATGGTATGATTTTGGCGTGTTATTTGCTTCACAAGCATTGTGTTCATCTCCATCACTTCGCTGTACATCATGGCCAGCTAAAAATGTGCAAACTTGGACAAAAACAAAAAAAGTAATTCAAGAAATTATCTACCTCTTGAAATTTATCTGTCAATACAGCATTTTCTCTAGAATCTAAATTAACAATATTCAAATATGCCAAATAATCAGTTCAACTTACAAACAAAGTTACCTTCACTACATGAAGCCATATGCGGTTCAGGGGATGAATTCCTCCTACTCATTCTTTTATCTTTATTAAATTGTTGTTCTTTCTCAGACAGCATTCTGAACAAAACAAAATAAGTTCTCAACACACAAATGATATATTTTACAAATAATTAAATTCAATTTAACAACAGTACTCACACAAACAACCTTTCCAACTCTAAATTGGTTTCCAATTTAAAGTGGGATATTTCTGACCGCAAATCTTCATTCTCAAGTTTAAGAGATGCCACTTCATTCAACAAACTATTCAAAGACATAACATTACACCTGAAAAATAAATTAAAATTAAAATTAAATTAAATTTCAATAAAAAAGTAATTTACCTTTCGGACCAAAATGTAGAACTTTTAGATGAAATACTTTCATTCTGACCATCCGGCAATTCTGTAAAACACATTCAGCGTGATTTAAATCTAAAATGACTGTTCATTTTTAATCAATTGCTAATTGCAAGTTTATTTTTTTTAATATACTGTTTCATCCACCAATTATTGCATTTAAATCATTCTTTCATTTGCAAAAAATACAAATTTTTTGCAAATGGAAAATGTAAAATTCACCAAAACAAAAAAATGAAACATAGTGAAGAAACATATGAAAGCTGAAATTTTCATCATAAATGATTAAAAGGAAAAATACACTACCTCGCTTATTTAAATCTGAATCCGTGTTCTCCAATAAATGCAACTCTTCCAACTTCATGGCTGAAGATGCAGCATCGCGATCACTGTAACAAAAAACAAATTTCTACGTTGATATATATAAGTCCTTTTTTTTCCAAATAAAACACTGCATAAAAAAATCACCGCTCTGATTCAAACGATACAAGATTCACTTGGGGCTTGCGTTTGAATTTTTGACTTTCACTGCTGCCTTCGCCAATTACCATAAAAGGAAGCGGAGTTTTCCTAACGCAATCCAACGACACCAATGAAAGATCATCAAATTCGCTTACAACATTACGATTCAACGATTCTTCGTCGAAATCCAAAGAAAACCTGACACATTTTATTCCTAAGATAAAAATATTACTTTTATTCCACAAAAATCTGAACACAATTTTAAAAACAACATCTGTACCTCTAATAAGTTGGCGTAAACTTAAAACTTTCTCAGCATCACGCAAAAATGCCCACTCTTCATAACACTTTCTGAAAACAAGCACAATCAAAAATCGGGTCAGAAAATAAACCGCATATACTCAATCAAAGCACTGTTCGATAAAAACAAATTCAAATATTTCTCAAAAGTTGCTTCGTTCAACGAACACCTGAGCCACGCTTTTAAGCGGCCAACCCCTGTTGAAACACACTGAAGCTTTTCCAGTCGATCAATGTCACTTTTGTCCAAAATTTGTTTCATAGCATTCCACAATTCTAAAATTAACTCAATTCAACATCAACTGTATTTCCAATTTGAATTCTGAATACAAAAAATACACACTAAACAATTTTAAAAGAGACTACAGTAATAGTATTGGATATTAGATTATCAAGTTAACTTACATCAACAAAGATCTGCGTGGAACTAATTTGGAAATATCTTAAAAGAAATCGTGTTAAAAATACATAAATCGAACCCAATTACAGACATTTTAAAAACAATTACTAAACACATTCACTTTCTAATCAAAAAATGTTACCTACATCATACAGCATTACCTATTTAATACAACACTCACCATTATCGCATGCCGCATTTCCGTAACTGCCCAAATCCAGATTAAATTTGCTCACCCAATCGGTCATTTCTCTTAAAATTAAAAATACATTTGTAATTTTCAAGTAATAATAGACTGTTTTGAAAAAACTGCAGAGTTTGCAATGGAGTTCCATTATCGAAACACATTACAATTCAATTCAGTTCAATTAAGCAACTTTTCAACAAGCAAAAACAAAAAATCTCTCAACACTTTACTTTACTACAGGTACGTCGCTGAATCTTCGTCTCAAACCATGAAATAAAACAGACTCGACTGCAGAAAGAAAATAACTGACAATACTGTTTTTATCAGTTGCAACGTTCGAATCCGTTTTCCCAAAAGCAATTTCACACTAAAAAAAGCGCGCAAAACATACAGCTCTAATGCAAAAATAAAATTCATAAACGACTGAAATTCAAAGATACAACTTCCGGGTATTCAAACTTACACTTCAAGCGGACGATAATTTCAAATTTTAAACGTTATCAAACTTTTAAAAACATCAGTTACAAAAAACCTTTTGAGCATTATAAGTCTGTAAAATAAATTAATATTTGATACAGTTTTACAAAAACTTTCAAACAGAGCAAAGAACATCAATCAAACTGTAACTGCAACACAATTGGCACAAATTCAACTGTTATAAGCAATTCAATATAAATTATAAATTCAATATTTAAATATAAATATGAACAATTTGACAAATTAAAAGAAACCAATACATATACCTGAATAATCTTAAAATATTATCAATTCATGATATTAACTTTTCAAATTCTAAAAACACAGTTTTTGAAAATTCTCAAACTTCCTACATATTAGTACCAAGCAATCAGTGTCAGATAAAAAATATTCAAACTTTCAATTAATAGATATTCAGTAAAAATAACAATGCAAAGTATTTTCAAATAATTACCTGCTTTCCAGTTTCTAGCAGTTTCAAAAGCAAGATGCCTCGAATATGAGCATGACATATGAGAGATATAGAACTCGTCCCAGAACTATTCGACATAATAAGCTGCTCAAATGTAATTTCCGACCACCAGAAAATGGACACCAAAAAATAAACTAACCAAATTTTCCAATAATAAGAAAAATAAATAGTCATATGCTACATGTACATTATAAGTATGCTAAATTCTGGTTACAGTAAATAGTCATTCTTGATTATCTTCATCATGTTATTTCCTTTTGTAAACCAGTTTATGTCGTAATTATTCGAATATCTCATTTACCGTTGGAGAATCGAATTAATTTAATCGATGAGAATTTCTTCGTTGTGAAGTTTTATTAAGCGAAACTGGAGCAGAAGATTAATCACTAATTAAAAGTAAATTTTTGTTCACAGTTTTCAAGATGATGAAGTATTTCTAGCGAGGCTACAGTTTTGAGAATTGAGGCTCCCATAAATTATGCATTTAATTAATTTTAAAAGGCTAGGACATCACGTGCACTGCTTTACTTCTCACAAACCGTATTGTTTTAACCCAGTTTTGAAGAATATTCTTTACGTGCCGAAAGAATTGTATTTTATTTGAAAAAATGTTTTCGAATGATATTTTCTCTTTTTCTGCCACAATAATTTAAAGTGCTGATTTAATAAAAAGCAAAAATTTCCATATAAAATTAATTTTTCCATTGTCAAAGTTATCTATAAGCATGTTGCTGTTATATTTTGATACGCTGTTTATTAGCTTCAAGGGATTGTTTTTTTTAGCCTGCCGTAGAATGCAATGGGTGCAGTTAGTCGTTGTTCAGATTGGTCTTCTGATATATTGGTCAAAACTTGACTGTTTTGGTGTAACTACAAGCACTTGTACCCCTTTGTGTTTCAAAGCGGATTGTTCAAAAGCTGCTTGCTCTTGCAATCCAGATACTGGAGAAATATTTTGTGAAAGCTGTGTTTCGCGTAACAGGTAATTAAATTTTTATTTATTTGTGCTTTTTGGCTTTATTTAAATGATATTACGGAAATGTTTTTTGTTTTTCATCTTTGCATATTTTATTTTGCATATATTGTGCATGAGTTGAAGACATCGGAAGTGAAGAGAAAAGGAAATTTTTACACTATACAATATCGTGTACATGTGAAATGTATTTTCCAGAGACGCAGGAATCTGGTTTTTATTAAAAGAATTTTTGTGCAGTTTTGAATAACCTTGAACGTCGAGTGCACAAGCAGTTGTAGGGGAAATAGTTCTTCAACATGTTCAATACTATTGCTCTTTTGTTCAACATTTTATGAATGAACCAGTAAAGTTTCACGCATTGTGCAAATTTGAAATAAGTCATAAAAGAATATACGCAATGCCGAACATGTAAATTGAAATAGTAATAAGGTGAAGGATTTCCATCGGCACAATAGTTGTGTAGTAGAAATGAATTAATATTGTTGTTGTTGTTTTCACGTGAAATATATTTAAATTTGAATCCAGATTGCCAAATGCTCAATACAACTACTCTCAGAAGCTTCGCTTTGGGTGGCTTCTGGATGGATTGGCTTTCAATCACAGCCGAGTGCATATCAGGGTGGAAAATTTCGCCAACGAATGTCATGCTGAATTTTTGCACATTTTTGACGGTGATGGGATTTATTCGAAACGTCTAGGTTCCCTGAGGTATGTTTTTTTTTGAAAAGTGAAATTTGAATAAAATTCTTTTCTTTTTCCACATTTCTTGTTGATTACGTGGTTTTGTAGGACGAGTTTTGCACAGAATGCAGCTTTGCAGAAAAAAGAATTTGTCGCAGAATCCGGGCAAGCGTTTATTTATTTGCATTGCGAAACTGCTTGCAGCATTTCTGGACTGAACATTTCTTATCGGTAAAATTTTCACGTGGCATATTTGGATGAATCTGGCGTGCGTGCGGTATGTGGGATTATATTTTTTTTAATCTGTTTGTCACAGATTTGATTCGTGTTTGGATGAATGTAATGGCAATGGTATTTGCAATGTCACAACTGGCAGTTGTAAATGCAAAGATTACAAAGGTCCTTCTTGTAAGGAACCGCTGTGCAGTCGGACATGTTCCCCAACGTTCGGCAAGTGTCAGATTGTTGGAGAGGAAGAAGTGTGCGAATGCAAGAAAAATTATCAAGGTAATTGTTATTTTTAATAATTGAATTGAATGCTTGAGCTAATTATAAAATAATTATAATAATGATGATTTCAGGTCCTTATTGCAATATAACAAGTGGCGAGTCGGTGTGGAAAGTTGTAAATGAAAAAATGCCCTATGGCGTAGCTTCACATGCGGTTACTTTGGTGAATGAAAACGTATGGTTGATCGGTGGTTATACATTTTCAAATGTGGAGCGTTTGATTGTTTTGAAGTGAATTAATTAATTTATTGAAATTGTGAAATAAATGCATAAGTGTTTTTTTAAGATATAATTTTGAAAAAAATAATTGGTCAATACCGACAACCACGGCTGCGCCTAAAAATCGCTACGGGCATACAGTTGTTGAATTCGAGGTTTTATTGGATTTTTCTTTTTCAATGAATAAAGAATATATATGGTTGAATTTTTGTATGTAAAATTTAGAATAATTTGTACATGTTCGGCGGTCTGGTGAGCAGTATCAATATTACAAACGAGCTCTGGAAGCTCGATTTGACCACGATGACATGGTCAGTAGTGCTGGTGCAAAATTTCTACGGCAGTCAGCAGCCGTTGCAAATAACGGGTCATACGGCTCACGTTGTTGGAAACGTGATGCTCGTTTTTTTTGGGCTGAATCCATATTTAGGTTTTATCAATCTCATACAGCAATATAATTTTGGTAAATAGTTTAAAGTGATTAATTTTTTTCTGTTTTTTTTTCAACTTCTAAATTTTCCAGCTAACGGAACATGGTCAGTGGTGCAGACCAGCGGGGCAATTCCGTCGGCAACGTTTGGTCACACCTCTGTGTTGGACAGTAATGAAAAAGTGATCTTCCTCTATGGCGGTTATCGAGCTGTTTCAAGTTCAGCCGGTGAAATCATCGACGAACTCTACCATTATGATATTGCTCGACGTAGATGGTATGTGGTTTTTTTTGAAACGAGGTGAGTGCATTTGTGGCAAAGGTGGAAATCCCTTTTTTCAGGAAATTGCTCCGCAGCTCAGGATTACCATCCGTCCTGCACAGTGCGGTACTCATGAGCGGGGTTATTGTTATTTTGAGTTCTTACTCCAAAGATACTTCAAGTCCCAAATGCAAAACTTTCGTCATCGATTCAGCATTGAAATATGACATTGGTAAATATAATAATATATATTGAAAAAAATTGATCAAGTCAGAGTTATTTCAATTTTAGAATGTGGAACTTGGAGCAAAATGAAAATGCCTACTTACTTGTCAGCAACATTATCACGATACGGTCACCGGGCATTGATGTACAAAGAGTGTGTAATTTTAATAATTTAATTGAATTTAATTTTATTGAAATGTCAACTGTTTTCTTTTAACTAATTAATTAGATCGATGTATTTGTTTGGAGGATTTACTGGTACACTGATGACGGATGTATTGCAATTCACTCCGGGTAAAGTGATGTTTGAAAAGCAGATTGATTGATTGATTGATTGATTCATTTATTTTAATATTTAAATTTTATTGTTGTTGCTTTTCTCTTTCCAGGTAGTTGTTCGTACAACAGAGCCAAAGACGAATGCTTGAATAGCCAGCAGGGTGTCAAGTGCTTTTGGTACAAGTCGCGTTGCATGACTTCAGAAGAAGCGTTGCAGCAGATCAAAGTGGAAAAGCGTGGCGGTTCGTCGACCATTGAAAAAGTGTGCAGCTACACGGGCATTGGTCCACCGTTCAGCTGTTCAATGATCACCGACTGTGCAAAATGCACCAGTACCGACGTGCATCCGTGTCGATGGTGTGGCGATCGTTGTGCAGACGACTGTCCACTGGGAAGCGAGGTTCAGATTGAAATTTGCATAAAATGCTTTTTCGTGCATTGTTTTTTTCCCATTAAGATTTCCAAGCCGGAACATTGTCCAGTGACGGTGAATTGTTCCGAAATTTACAATTGTTTAGCTTGTTCAACTACTAATCACTGCATTTGGCGTTTAAATGAGCACCAAGTTTACACTTGCGCCGAAGTGAAAAGTTTTGGTAAATTTAATATTAAAATTAATAAATGGACTTTATTCTTTTCATCCAATTTAGAAACGACATTGCAAAAGAAATTCATGAAAGATGATGTCGTGCAAATGTCGAACACCGGCGATACGGACGAGTGTAAAATATGTTCCACAATTCATTCTTGCCACGAATGCGCCAAAAATGGGTAAAAAAAATAATATCCCATAATGATGATGATTGTTGTTGTTGTTTCTCACGCTTGCTCTTACTTGTTACTACAGTTGTCTTTGGTGCGCGACAACTGAACAATGTATCGATCAAAATTCCCACGTGACTGCATTTTTGTACGGTCAGTGTTTGCAGTGGACGGTCAACGTTGACGAGTGTTCCGGTATTGGTAGAAATTTTAACAATAGACCCCAACGTTCGGATTCTTTCAGTGTTGACTTGCTCGTCAATATTAACTTGCGACAGTTGTCTTCACGGAGGGACGAGCTGCGGCTGGTGCGACGACGGTTCCCAGACGGGTCTGGGAACCTGCATGCGCGGCTCTTCCAACGGTCCGGTATCTTGGATCGACTCGTCCGGCCGTTACGAGACCGACCCGTCTCTTTGTCCATCCGGTAGATGGTACACTACGGATTGTCCGGGTAAGAAAATTGCAAAATTATCGTTATTTGTTTATTTGTTTGTTTGTTTGTTTTCCCGTCGTTATTGTATCTTCATGCAGCTTGCCAGTGCAATGGCCACGGCTTCTGTATGAACAACACAGAAGCATTGGATGATGTGGAGGAAAAATCCGAACCGTACAAATCGTTGCCATGTCTCTCATGCGGCGACAAAACCACCGGACAACACTGCGAGCGTTGCATCGACGGCTATCACGGCAACGCTTTGAACGGCGGCAATTGTACAGGTAGATATTTAAAACAACATTTATTATGCTTATTATTATTATTATTTATTAATTCTGGTTTTCAGCCTGCGAATGCAATGGTCAAGCTACGCATTGTGATCCATTCTCCGGACAGTGTTTTTGCACCACAAAGGGCGTGTCTGGATACAACTGCGACAAGTGGGGGATATTTTCTCTTTGTTTATTCTTATTGTTGTGTGAATTTGTTTTTTTTTTCTTTCCGATAGATGTGAACAGAAATACATTGGCGATCCACGTAATCAGACTTGTTTTTGTAAGAATATTTGTTTTTTTTGTTTACTTTACTTTCTTTGGAATAAATTCGATTCATCAACTTTCAGACGAGCTTACTGTTGATTTTGTTTTCACGTTCAATTTGAACGGTGAAGACGACTCGCACATTACCAGAATCAACTTCGTTACACGTCCTCCAAAAGTATACAATTGGAAAAATATTAATTTTTTTTAATTATTAATATTTAATTTATGTTATTTTTTAAAAATATTTTACACAGGAAAATACCGACGTTAGTTTCAAGTTGACATGTACAGGTTTGTTGAATTCTCAAGGAAAAGTTAATCTCACCGTCACTTCCGGTAAATGAGAGATGTTTGGAAAATATTTTGTTTATTTGTTTGTTTGTTTGTTGAATACAATTTTTTTCTTTGTTGAAGCTGCTTTTGGAATAAATAAAGTTCGGCGGTTTTTGATTGGAAGCGTTTGTCACGAAGTCGAGCGTCGCTTCAGTGCCGAAGAATTCTCCTTCGGCACCGATGCTAATACCACTTTTTTTGTCTTCTTGTACGACTTCAAAACACCAATAATTATTCAGGTTTTAATTATTTTTTAATAATAATATTATCATTTTTTAATATTATTTATTCAATTTATAATTAGATCAGTTAGAACATTTTTTAATTATACTGTAATAAATATGTGCAGGCATGTTGTATGTTGTTCTGTCGTTTTTGTTTTGTTGTTTCTGTGAATGAACGATTGCCGCCATGGGGATAAAACCCGATGAAATTGAAGAGGTTATCCAATTTTTTTGATAATTACATTATTAATTTTTTTTAAATCATTTTTTACAATTATAATAATGTATGTAGGTCGGTGTTGAGGATCAGAGATCGGTTGGTATCGTATACTTTGCTTTGAATTTAATTCTTTTTTTTTCTTCACAAAATATGGAAATTTAATTTATTTTTAGTTGATATTAAAATATATTTCATCTTTTTCAGATATCATTTGCTCAAACGCCTTCGGTGGATTGGATGAAATTTTTTGTCACTTTTGCGTTGTGCTTTTTCATTCTGTTGGTGGTCGCTTTTGCCCTTTGGAAAATCAAGCAACGCTTTGATGTTTACAGAAGGCGACAAGTGATTTTTTTTCAAATATGAATATATATATACTTTTTTTTGAATTATTAATTATTTTTGGGACTTTTGTTTAGAGAATGTTCGTTGAAATGGCTCAAATGGCCAGTCGTCCTTTTGGTTTGGTTCAGTTGCAATTGCCGGACAATTCTTCTCCGAGAAAAGTAAAACATATTTTTGCTTTTCATTTTGTTTTCCTGTTTACGCAACAACGTTTAGTTGTTTATTATTTGTTTGTTTGTTTGTTTGTTTTTTTGTTCAGTGTCCGAAACCAATAGCGATTGAACCGTGCCATGATTACCGTGCCGCCGTGGTCACTTTTGCCGTACGTCTGCCCACCGGAGGTGGGCCGGTGGTTCCGAACGGTCAGTCGGGCTTGGCGGTCGCGTCGGCTTTGTGCTTGTTGACGCCAAGCCAACTGGCCCAGCTTCAAACGCCCCCGCAAGCTGTGCAGAGGAAACGAAAATTCAAAAGTCCATCTTGTCTATTTTCAAACTGAACCGAGCCCGATTTTTCTCTTTTTCATATTTCACATTACGTTTGACATATTTTCTGTTTCTTTTTCCGAAATCTCTCACGAAACGGTTATGCTGCTGTTGTTGTTATTTGCATTTTAACCCATATCACTTTTTTTAAAAAAAAGCTGTCCATTTCATTTCTGACGTTTTATACAAATTTTATTTCATTGCTGTGTTCGGCCAATCGTGCAAATTGTTTTTTTAACACTTGTTGTCTTATGATAACTATGCAAATATTTTTTTCGAAAAAATGTACTGGATAATAAAAAAAATAATTGGTGCCATTTTTGGACAGTAATTCGACGCAGTACTGTTCTTATTTTTAAGTAAAATAAGGTTCGAGACAAAAATTTGCATATTTTTTCTTTACCCCGACGTCGACATTGGTGGCGAAAGGAAGAAAGAATTCGGTTCGATTCATCACTGTGTGTACGTTTGTGGCCGGAGAAATTGTTTTTTTTTCTGATTAAAAAAATTTACGCAGCGATTGAAGAAATGGTAATTTTTGTAAAATTTTCGCTCATCAATATCAATGAGTAGTTTTGTTTGAAAATTTCAAGCATCAGTAGTGACTGTCTTGAAAACAAAATTGAACATCATTTTATTTAAATTAATAATTTCACTTTCAACAATATCTCCTGCTTTCAGATGTATCTTATTTGAAGTAAAAAATACCAGCAATCGGAAAATACTATTTTCACTTGTATTGCTAGATTAAATTAAATTAAATCAAATCAAATCAAATCAAACATTATTTTCCATTTTCTTTGCATTTCATTAATAGAAAATGAATGATACTATTTTTCAAATGTAAATTAGATCAAATACATACTTGAGTGCATTTTTTTATTCTGTATGTTTCGTATCTGAAAAATGAGCACTGCTTATTTGTGATTGCTTCATCATTTAAAAAAGTGATAATAATGAAATAAAAAATAATAATAAATAAAGCAAAAAATATGTTTATTCAATAGCTTTTATTATTTGCCAGAAATGATCACTCTTTTATTACCGTAATAAGTAAAGATATGCATATTTGAATGAGCAGTTAAATTGAATTGAATTGGTGTAATTAAAAATTTTTCATTTAAAAAAATGATTCGCATAAATTAATAACAATCATTCAATCAGTCGATCAAACTGATGATGATGTAGTGAATAATGTACCTTTGATTGTGGGCGTTATTTTGATGTTGTTTGTGCAACTTAATTTAGTCACGCACATAATTTTATCACTTCCGTTTCATCTTGATATTGAAACTTTTTCTGATCAATAAAACTCTTGTTATTTATATTATTCAAGATCAATATTTGAAATCCTATCGAAATATCTAAAAACAACGCCAATTGTCTACAATTGAACAACAATTTTGAAGTATACTGTATATAAATTTTTTTAATTTTCAAAATTTTAATTGAAATTTAATTAATAAATTCACTAATGATTGTATTTAAAAGAAAACCAGTAGCGAGTTTTACAGAAACTGATGGTTTGACGGTGATTGATTATTATAAATTTTTTCAGTTATGCTTCAATTGTTAATATGACATTTGTTTGTTGCTTAATTTTTCACTAATTTTTTTTACAATTTATTTGATAATGAATGAAATTGAATATTAATTTTTATAAATTTAAACAATGATAATCGTTGTTTATCGACGAATAAAACCATTTGTTTATGTGTTTGTTTGTCTGTTTAATGTACTAATGTTTAGTAATCTTGAACTTTAGAATTTTCAGTTGCATTAACTTTTCATTGTTGATCTACTTGCTCAATAGAGTAGATTTGATTTTCGATTTTGCAATATTTAAAAGCTATATGGCCGATCAGAAGCATATTAATTACGTTCATTGAAGATTGCAGGCGGTGAATTTGTGCACACGCAATTGTGCGCACTATGAAAACAGCAGCTGTCGAAGAATAGCGAGATATTTTGTCGCTGCTCACCGCCTTGGGAATTACATTTGCACACTGAATTATGCTATAAATGAAGAAATAGCTATGCGTAAACAAGCAACCAATTGTTGCAAATGCTCGCCTCCACCCCTCGCATACTGCTGTAACAACGTGTGAAACAACAATGATAAATTTGATGGTTAAAAAATCCATTTTTAATTTTCAAATGATTAGCCCAAATCGATGCATTTTTGTACACGTTGTAGTAAAATTAATCTTTGCCTCTGTACTCTTTGTACTCTTTTTTTCGACTCGTCAAATGTATCGCGAAGATTAATTAAAATTTTCCACCTAACCACGGTGATTAAATTAATTCGTTCAATGTTTTTGTAAAAACGCATTATGACAACTTGACAAGTGTATCTTCAATTATTGTAGAAAGCAGTAGCATTGTTTGGACAATGAAAACTAGAAATTTTGCTAAATTCATTTATTTTACACGTGAAATATATTCGATATGAAATGAATAATGTCGAAAGGTTGAATTGTACACAATTCAGTTGATTCAATCAATATTGATAGGAAAAAAAAGAATTACTGATTTTGTAAATTAAAATACATTAATCAATCAAAGTGAATGAAAAGCATTTTACATCAAAACAAAAAGAAGTGAATGTTCAGTAATAGTAGAAAAGAAAAATAATATTCTATGGACAAGAAGCATCTCTCCTGGAATAACAATCGAAATTTCGATAGCACAACCCCGATGATTTTATAGCAAGCACTGGTAAAAGTTGAAAAATAAAATAATAATAATAATAACTGATAAATGTTTAAACTGTTCCAGATATCGCATCTTGACCGTTTCCGTTTTGTTGCTGATTTTGAGAGGACGCCTTTCTCGGATAAAGTACACCCTGCGCTTCGAGATGTTTTCTCGTCAAAAAACTTCTGCACAATTTTATATTGAAAAATAAAAAAAATTTGCATTAAAAAGAAAACCCACCGAACACTGGCTTGAATCATCACTGCCGCTTCTTCTGGTGACAAGACGCGTTCGGGGCGCGCATCCATGCTCATCGACCGTCCACGTTCTGGATGCAATATTTCGTTATGATTGTGGTGAATTTTTATTCCTTCTTGTTGAAGATGTTTTCTAGTCAAATATCCACTAAAATATTGGTGATCAAAATAAAAATTATTTTCAATAAACAAAACCTCACCGAATGTTAGCTTGTATTTTTGTTGCACTGCTTATCTTTACTGGATCAGAATCGCTTGAAAAAAAGAAATATTATAAAATAATTATTATTATCATCACAGATATTTATATTATTTACCCTTGCATGAAGTTGTTTTGCTGAATAGTTGCTTTCGATTCGACACTTTCCATTGCAGCAGTTTTGTCGTCTGAACTTTGCAAACCCAGTCGTCGAGCCTGTATGACAAAATTAAATCCTGTTCATCAAAATAGGCGCACTGTAACGCCCACGCGATTCCCAACAAAGCCTACCTCTTTTGTCAACGTGGTCTGGAATGCGGCGTACATTTCTTTATTGTTCAACGGATTGTCGTGCACTTCTGAAATCCACAATTGATATAAATTTAATAAATGCGAAGAATAAACGAGGAAAAAAACAGAATGAAAGCAAAAAGAGAGGTTTTAAGTTTGATTGATTGGATTTTTTTTAAGCTGAAAAATTGCAATCACCTTCTCTGACTTGAAGCAGCGTTTGAAAAAACAGTGCGCAAAACGAGCAGATATCTTGAGGACGATAGCAGAGCACTTCCCGTGCTAAAGCGACCAACAATGGACGCAATCCTGGCGGGATGGCGTTTTCTAAATCCACGGCCGATTGAGGCATCTGCACGTACGACAACGTCTATGATTCACCAATACTGAATTGACGTAGAGAGAAGCTTTTCAGTTGTTCTTCTTGTTGTTGTTGCTTACTCAAAAAAAAATAAAGCTATCAACGATGACGTCAACCAGACTGAATATGGATCAAAAGATGGTGTAACAAAGCTGTCAAACTGCTAGGGATAAATGTGAGGAAGCAATTTTGAAAAGAAAAAAACTGTTGGATAAAATTTGGATAAAAGGAGAGCCAATATGAGCAATCTATTCGACCGTCCAGCAAGCAAATGCTCAAGAGGAGCGATCGAAAAGTGAACATTCGTCAACTTCATCCATCGATCCAGAGCACACTGCAATCTTTGCTTGCTCTGTGTGCCTGCCGATGAAGCAGCAGCAGCAGCAGCAGCATCAACAACAATAATGATAATGATAACAATAACCGCAAATCCAACGGCAATTACTCAATTTGTGAAGATTGAATTTTCCATTTTTCAAACAATTCATAACTGAACTGTTTGTTATTCGATCCGATTTGTCATTAAACTTTAATCGATATTTTTATGTTTGTGCATCGAATATTATTTTACTTCATTTTTATGATATCTTTTCATTTATTGAAAACAAAATATTCAATTTTGCCACTGCAAAGTGTACAAATTAAACCAGTGGCGCATATTATTTATTACTGCATACGCTTTGGGCTAAATTCGAAAATCTGCTCTCCAACAGTGATGCAATGTTTGTAGAAATGAAAGTGCACTTAACAACAATATGAATAAATAAAATGTTTGAAAAGACCTACCACTTTGAGTATTGTTTATGCACTTTTCAATTTCAATTTTATTTCACTGCTATCAACAATTGTAATATTAAAAAAATTATTAAATCTTGATGAATATGACCATTTTTAATTTCAAAAATACAAAACAAGTAATTTGAAACTAGTAATGGAATTATTTCTATTTTTTTCGTTTAACAAAAGAAAGATCAGGTTGAAAGTTATATTTATAGCAAAAGCATTTGCTATTTTTAAACTCCTTTTCAACATGCTGTTATTATTATTATTTATAACAAGAATTTATTACAAAAATAACTTTACAAACATGTTCATTTAATTTTACAACTCTTTTGTCAAGTGTTAAACGTGAATAATGATCAAAATATTTTTTCAATTCAATTTGCTGTTGAAATTCTAACCTGCTAGTGGGAAAAACAAAAGTAGATTTGCATATTTTATTGAAACTTAAAAATTTAAATTATCAAAAAATTTTAAGTATCAATCAATCAGGCATTTTAGAAATTAAAAGACGCAAATTTATTATTAAGCTATACTATAAATAAGTGTTCAATTTTATATTACACAATTCTACCCCTCATGCAGATATGAAATGAAGTTTAATAATTTCTTATTAAAATGATGAATATTGAATCAAATGAAAATTCCCCGATTGAAATTACAATCCAGAGAAGCTGCAAAAACTAATTTCAATACACACTTTCACTTTTGCCAAATTATTGGGCATAAGTTGCAATTTTTATCAAATTCAATAATAAATTCAAATACATTAATGCAATGCAAAAATAGAAAAAATTTTTTTTATCAAATCAACATTATTCACTTGATGCAAAGTGTTTCATATCGTAATTGATTTATTACTATTACTGCTGCTGTAGTATAGACAAGAGATGTTTTAAAGATTTAAAAATTAAAATCGATTAATTTTTTTAAATTAAATTAATATAAAAAGTACAATTGATTAGATTTTCATTTGTGATTACAAATTAAGAAATCATTTTTCCAATTATTATATAAAATTATAATAATTTCATACTTTTGACAGACCTTCAACTTCTTCTTCGAATATCAATATGATTCTGAATTTTGAATTTATATAATGAAACACGTTTTTCCAGTTTTTCTCCATTTTGAACAACAATTGAAAACATCTTGCTATTTTTTATGCTTCATTAAATAATATTAATTTTAAAATGGAAAAATAAAAATTAATAATTTCTAATATAACAGTTATTGTCTTCTCACTTCACTTCGCAAATGTACTATTATATGACAAAAACGAACACATCCTTCGAAGTGCAATTATCTTGAATTTATATGATTTTATTAAAAATAGAAACAACTATAAACACATAAATGACGGACAAAAAACGTTGCATTTCATATGATGATAATGATACGATCGAATATTTTCAGTTGAATTTGAAATTTTTTAATGCCTTTAATGCATAATACTTTTATTTGAAAAATTTTACGTCTGATAATTTTTCTGCTTTTATTTTTTATTATTTCGCCAATTTCTCCATTTGAAATAAAAAGATTTACTGACAATCCAAAAGATTTTGTTGTTGATTGAAGTTCATTTTCTTTTGAACATTGCTTTAAACATATTTTACTTTAAAATTAAAATAATTATTAACAGACATCTGAAAATGTTGAAAATGAAAATAACAAAAATGTACCAAATAAGAGAATCAAATGAAATGAAAAGAGGAACGTCAAAAGTTCATCTGACACTAATTTTACCTGACATTAAAAATGAAAACCAATTTCTTTTATTTTTAAAATAATCACACTCTGTAAG
This sequence comes from Trichinella spiralis, assembly GCF_000181795.1. Classification (NCBI taxonomy): domain Eukaryota; kingdom Metazoa; phylum Nematoda; class Enoplea; order Trichinellida; family Trichinellidae; genus Trichinella; species Trichinella spiralis. Next base: position 11,088,447 of record NW_003526943.1, read on the forward strand.
TAACAATTAAATTAACCATATTTTATTATGACTGCCTCGATGAAAAGTAGCATTTCACTAATCCGCCCGTTCAAGCGTAAAAATTTCTCCTCTTGACTAGAATTAAATTAAATGTCATATACGGAAATTGTTTATACATTTCAATTAACATATTCACTGACATATGTGACAACTGAAAATGACATCTCGTTGCAAATTCAATCTGCAAATATGCGACAACTTTATCTGCAATAAGCACTGATTTTGCAAAAAAAAAAAAGCTTTTAACATATTGACACTTTTTTTGAAAAAAAACCATAAAAATAATTATTTGTTCTGAAATAATATATTGAATAATAATAGAAGAAAACAAGCAATTTTTTGTTCTTTTGTAAATATTAATAATTATATATTTGGATTAAAACTACAAATTATGAAAACATTTTTCATTAAACGTTTTTTATTGGAAGAAAAAGCAAACAATATGCTTACTTTGAAGCAGTTGAAAAAGCGGAATAAGATAAAGTTGAAGATGAATATGATGATGATGATGTTTGCTGCCCAGGTGGTCAAGTTGGCTATTTTTTCAAATGTGAAAATATGCTGAAAAATGTTTTAGCAACAACAAATATGATAATATAATGTCGAATCAAGAGAGACGTCTGCAAGCTGATCAGAGCTGCATCCAGCTGCGAGACTGCAACTGATATGCAAGCAAGCTTGATACTTGTCGACTTTGGAACTTGAATGTCGTAGTAATTGCCTTCCAATCAGAATCATCATCATCATCATCTTCGTCTTCCACCTCCCCCATCCTGTCAGCAACTTATTCAACAATAGCAAATTGCCTTCTGACGCATAAGCTAACATGATTTTTTTAAATAATAATTAAATGAAAAAATGTATATGTAAAAGAAAAAGAAGATGATGATGATAAACTAGAATATATATATCTATATAAAGGCAACATGAGGGGGTGGAGATGATGATGAACAATAATAAAAAAAATTAAATTATTATTTTGTGAAAATATTGAGATGAGAAAAATATGAAAAAAACAAATAATACATTTTAATTGAAACTTTCCAAAATGTGAGTGAATCGATTTTCAGCAAAGCACAATTCTATTCTCAATTGTACTTTAGAGTAATTTCATAAATCGAACCCTTTGCAAATGAGCGATTTTCAAAAAAAAAACAATTACCAACCAACGCACGCTTTAATTCACGTTGTAAAATTGATGTAAACATTTTCATTTTTCAAAAATTATTCAATACAATAATATTATTAATTAATTACAATTATATTTATACATTCATTTGTTGACATTCGAAATATCGATCAAACTCTGCCATCTTTGAAAGTAGAAAGTAATAATAGAAGATGTAGAAATAAAAAATTTATCAATGAAATTGAGATGTAGAAATTTACATCCACCTACAGTTTATATTTTTCAATTTCATTCTCAACGTAACAGCATATGAAATACATTCAAATTAAAAAATCATTTTTCATATTTGCTGAGAAAAAATATGCAAATAAATATATATATGTATACAGGGACGTTGGCACCTCTAATTTATAGAGGAAGCGTGGATAGAGTATCCAGAAAATTTATCTGGGATCCAGAGGATGGACATAGTGAAAGTTGCATAAAATTCTTCCCAATGGAGAAGGGAGGCCGCCCATGTCGCCTTATCAACGATATTTTCTGTATATTTCATTTCTGAATTGCTTCTCTCTCTCTCTTTCAACGGTAACTGATGTGATAAATTTGACATTTTTTCTTTGTGAAAAAATAATACTTGAAATTTTAATCACTCGTGCAGACTTCTTTTAAAAATTATGGATACTATCATAAACTGCTCAATATTCGAATATATTCAATATTAATAAAATTTTCACTTCAATAACTTATTTCATTCCTTGTTTGAAATTTTGCTTAAACAAAAATTTCAAAACTTTTGACGCTTTTATTTTTAAATTTACTTTACGAAATAATTAAATTTTAATTGAAAAAAGTACTATTTAATTGCTGCTTTTGCTTGAAAATAATTATCATATTTCAGAAATAAGATCCACACACAACATTAACTCTGATCATTAACATTTAAAAATGCATTGATTATTAAGTGTCCAATTGGATAATAATTCAACATCAAATACAACGCTGATTTAATTTACTCGCATATAATTGTGATCTCTTTTTGTTGAGTGGAATACTTTTTTCACTCTCGATAATAAATTTTTAGCCATATACAAGCTCAATTTATTGATTTTTGAAGAAGCTGTTAATGTCAGCAATGTCTTTGTAAAACAAAAGCAAAATTCAGTGGATTAGTAATAAATAGGCTGTTTAATTTAATCATTTGCACTATAATACTTGTCTGTAAGCATATCTTTGCTGATGTGCATCAGTGCATTTCAATTAAAAGAGTTCGTCAGAAAATAACAAAATCTACAAGTAATTAAGAAGAATATTTTATCAAATTTTCAGTCTATTTTCATTCTAAATGATGTAAAGTATTAATACATTTCCTTTAAAGCATTCAATCTTTTTACAATTCAATCTTACACCAATTCTATTACATGTTAATCGAAACGTATTTTACACAAATCTATTGTTAATCTCAAATAAATAACTCTGCAATCTGTTGTACAACTGCTATGAGAGCTGTTCCTTATTAATAAGTAAAATTTCATTAAATAGCATAAGTATTAAAGTTATTACAGTCTTTTTTGTTTTAATGCGTACTTTTCACAAAAGCTCATTTATTGCAAAAACTACCACGATTAATAGCTTATGATGTACTTTACATTTTATGATTGAATTTAGATTTGATGAGCACTTCGCTTAATTAGTGTTAAAATTTACTGTCAAATAAAAAGCATAAACAGATGCCATTACTTGTTAGTTTTATGAGAACGTTTTGATCATCACATATAAAACAAGAAGTACTTCAAAACTAAATAAGACAACATTTTTATAATCTTAAAGAATTTTCTTTCGAAAAATTCTGACACTGCTGTTAGTATAGTTTCAAATTTAAAAATTTGAAATGACTGTTAAATATTCATATTATAACGGAATATTTATGCGAAATATGCTCAAGAAAACAAATCATTAAATATACTTCAAGAAAGATAAACTCTGATTTAATATTAATGAGTTATAAGGTTATAAGCCATCTTATAAAAAAATGCCCACTTTCTTGATATGATTTATGAAGCTAATATGAAAAACAAAAGAAAATTACCATATTAATCAATCAAAACTTTCTTAGATTACGGTAATCTATTTCAATTGTAGAATAAGTAGAAAAGAAGAAAATTTGATTAAAATTATTGAAAAATGGATTTATTAATGTATAAAAAAATTTAAAATAAAAATAATTACTCAAGGAAAATGGATTAAATAAATTATCTGATTAATATTTTGATAAAACTACAGCAAGTTAACAGATATTCAAGTAACATTTTGTTTACAGTATATATTTTTTATTATTTTGATTTTTAATTTGTTCAGTTGTTCGTGACTGTTGCTGTTTATGCGTTTAACTAAATGGAAATTGTTCTTCAATAACGAAGATAAAATATTTTTAGTAAGTGTGCATTGTCATGGCACAGGTCAATACTTCAAAAGCAAAGAATAAGTACAGAAACGTGAACAAACGAAAATTCAAAAAGTTTAATTGGAAAAGAAAAGGAAAGAAAATTAACCACGAATTTGCAGGTGATAGCACGGGTTATTTCACCGATGATGAGTCAAATATGAAAAATGCGGCATTATCAAAGTCAGGAAAGAAGAACAACGAGCAGAATGTGGAATTTGGAGCTGAAAAAAAATTTGTCTATGACCAAAGGAAAACTGTCTCTGATAGAAGAAATAAAAGCATAATGAGAAAAGAAGAAAGACGATTGCGACGAACAAAAGTGAAGATGAAGCAAACGGTATGCTGCAGTGACTGCTTATTCATTGCACTTTATTGGTATTTTCTTTTTTGTAACAGCGAAAAATGATTTTGTGAAATTCATTGTAATTTTTATTGTTTTTGTTAAACATTATATGATTGTGATATTGTTAGAATGACTTTTTGAAGCACTGATATATTTCTATTATTAAGGTGTGTTATTGTTGCCGAAAGAAAGGTCATACGTTAGCAAATTGCGAGAGAAACAATGACACCCAGAAGCTGGGTGTTTGTTTCAAATGTGGTTCTTTAGAACACACGTTGAAAAATTGTAAAAGCAAAGCAAACGGTAAATATATTTTTCACTCCAACTCACATTAAATAAATATATATATATGAGTGATGGCTTGCAGGATTACCGTACGCATTTTGTTTTGTTTGCAATGGTCACGGACATCTTGCAAAATCATGCAAAGAGAATCCTAATGGAATATATCCAAATGGTTTGTAATATAATTGAAAAATAGCAGATGATTTGAAATGAATTGCAATTTTGAATATTATCAGGTGGTTCGTGCAAGAAGTGTGGATCAATTTATCACTTGGTAAAAGATTGTGAAGCAAATAACAACGAAAGTTCCGGTAAATATTCCATTCAGTTCAGTATTTTAAATGTTTAAACTTTCATTTATGAAGTTGTCACAACTTCGAAATTTGAAACTTTTGAAAGCGCCGATGCTGATCTAAGCCTGACTAATTTCTGGAAGAAGCCCCCGAAAAGAGAAAAGATTGTTAAATTTTAAAAATTAGCTATTTAATGTTTCTCTTGTTGCGAAATAAAAGGTGCATTTTTTCTGTTGTTTGTTCCATCACTTTTGAAAAACGATCTTTTCCACCAGTTGACGATGATTTAATACTGCGACATTTTCAACGTTTCTGCAATATGCAATGATTTAATTTGTGTTTTTACAATTTCAATAGACAGTTCACGTAAAATATAGAAAAAAAAAGAAAGCACAAGCGAACGAAATTTTCACTTATGGCATGATTGAATGGGAACAAAATGCCAGCAAAAGATAATCTAGCCGGATTTGCACGGAAGAAATAATCAAAAAGCAAAATGATTTTTTAATTCGTTCATTCATTCGTTGGTTGGTTGGTTCAGAAGCATTTCCGATGCACCACGCGTGCGCCCTCGTCTTCGTATTCTTTTTTCGAAATCCACATCTTGCGAAACGTATCCAAACTGGCCAATATGGAACCGCCGATCCAAGTGGAAAACAGACGTTCTTGGGGCGCGGTGATGCGAATTTTTATATCCTTTGGAGCGAGACGCTTCACCTCGTTCAACAGACGATCCCCGAATCCTGGAAAGAGTGTACTACCGCCGGACAGGATGATATTCTGGTACAATTGTCGGCGCAGTTCGATATCCGATTTCTGGATACAATAGGCTAGACATTCATGAGCACCTTCACACTCTTCGCCGATGAAATCCGGACGAAACAGAACTTCCGGAGCTCGAAATCTGCACGGTCCCAGTACCACCGTACTTCCGTCCGGTAGCATGTATTGCACCTGAAGTCACTTTTTCCAATGAATATACTGTTTGGTGAAAGGAAAATATTAAAATTTCCACAATCACCTTGTCCGAACTGCCCGTGTCGTCTCTCTGCGAATCGGTAGAAACTTGACAGATGCGTTCTTTGATTGTTCGAACAATTTCAAATTCAGAGCTGCGGTAAAACTCCACACCCTCTTTGCGTAAAAGCAGGCGCAGCAGACGAGTCACATCCCGTCCTGCTATATTTGTCCGAACTATACTGTGCGGCAGGGCAAAGCCTTCGAATATTGGTACAGCATGCGTCACACCATCACCACAGTCCAAAACAACCCCAGTAGTTCTTCCTTGAAAAAAAAACAATATACATAATTAGCATTACCATATGAACAAGAATGATAGAGTAATGAAGAATACCAGTGGAATATAAACTCAGAACTGCTTGCATTGAAATATACAATGCAGGTACGTTGAAGGTTTCGAAAAAATATTCAGCAGTACGTTCTCGGTTCTTGGACGGATTCATCGGTGGCTCGGTAAGTAGAACTGGATGTTCTTCTGGAAAAGTTTGCAGCTGATCTTTGCTGTACAAATGTTGCCAAATCAATTCCATGTCGTTCCAATTCTGCACAATCCCGTGTTCCATTGGATAACGAATGTTCAACAGGCCGCGATATTCGACTGCTTTGGAACCTGCAAAACAACACCTCTCCAATTCCGCTATATTCATACAAAGTTCAATGCAAACTGCTGCTTGAACTTTGAAGCTGGCAGGTGAAATTTACAAATAGATAGATATTCTCTCCTTCAACTGATTCATTTTCAGACGATTCACTCATACGCATATGTGGCCAATCTGCATATGTAGATTAAAATTTTATTTGAACATTTTATCATTTGAAGAAGCATTTTCTCACATCAACCGAATCGTTTTTTTTAAAGTTATCAATAAAATGAAAGAACCAATAGATCAATTCGGTGAAAAAATTAGTTTGCGGTGGAAACAATTTGATGAACCGAACCTACCACATACATAATAACCAACAAATAAACTAAACTCCATTCAAATATGCAATTAAATAAGAGCATTTATTAAACAAATAACGCCTTGCAATTTCCTAAAGAAGAAACCAAATTTTTGCAATAATAAATCAGCAAGTTGTCAATACACTGACACATGCATATCAGCAATCTGATGCTCAAGCATCCTATGCTTCAAAATAAAAAGATTTCCAAAATAAACACTTACTTTTATTTTTATTCATAGATTTTCACCCAAAAATAACTCATTTCAAACTCAATTCAAAAATAAAATATAAATTCATATGAAGCTTTAAGAATTCACATGAAATTTCAATACAAAATCTATAATTATTTTTTCAAAGTTAAAAGAAAAAGAAGATATTAAGCATTAATTTCATCAGTTTATCATCATCATTATTATTATTATTATTCTCAGAATTTTAAAATCAAACATAATGTATACGTCTGATTAAACATCAAGTAACGCAGAAGAAAACCTGTCATTAGAACCAGAATTCTTTACATTACAAAGAAAAAGATGAATCATTAAACAATATAAAATCTTTAAACAACTTTATATCTCATAAATATACTTTTTTTACTGAAAAATATTTAAATAAACTTTACAATCAGAGATTAATAAATTTTGTTTTTAATTTTTAATTAGATAAGAAACATTAAATACTTACCAATAAAAACGTTGCCTTCTAATGCACCAGCCATAACCCGTACATGCTTAGGTCTTCCAACATAGTTCGGAAAATGACATTTCGGTGCCTGGTCTCCGGCAAAGCCAGCCTTTATTGTACCAGATCCATTGTCAATTACTATAGGTTGATTAGCAATCACGTCGTAGGAATTCATATTTCTTCTGATATTATGCAAAGCTTACTAAACGAAAACATAATGTAATACTGAAAACGGATGCTTATAAAATAGTTACGAACTGCAACTGAATTGAATTTTACTATAACTTCATACAGAAAAATATTACAAAGAATGTATTTAATCAAATGAATTTCAAAACAACAATAACGGTCTACATTAAAAATAATATAATTTTACATTACATTAATAATATAAATAAAGTTTTTCAAATATGCTTATCATTCATTTAAAATGTAATGTTAATTTAAAATTATTTCAGTTAAATATACATATGCTAATAAAATAATTATTACCTTCAGGTTTTCCTAAAAAAGTAATAACTTTCTAATATCATTCACACTAATTTTCAAAAAGCTGTTATCCAAAACCGTACAAACAATTTTCAGCATAACATTACTGTACTTTACATGAATATAAGTAGATAACATACTTTTTTACAAATGAATATACAAAGCAGTGCGTATTAAAATTTCACTTCAAATTAATGTAAGTGAAAAATGAATTAAACCTGATGGCGAAAAAATTTATTTTTAAATTACTTTTTGATATACAGAAATTGTGACGACTACATCGTGTTACATTTTTAAACTCTTCTCGTTTACTTTCAAATTAAGTATGCAAACCATGTCATGAAAAATTAAAATCTAAAATGAAACTAAACTATCATTTGTTTTCAAAATAAATGTTACATCGATTGCCATTTACATACAATGAATTGCAACGTATATTGAAAGAATTTTATTTTACATTTTTAAATTTAGTATAGATTGTCCATTTATTATAAAATATAAATTATATACAACTGCACTTAAATCCACAAATGATTTATAATAAATACAATTAAATTATGTTCACTTCTTTTGATCATAGTACTGTTTTAAAAGAAAAGCAAGTACATGTGCTGCTTTAATCGTATTACTGTATATCTTCAACAAAATTTATTTTTTGAGGTGATGTCACCTTTTCGCTAATAATTTTAATGCTTTTATTTTTGATAAAATTCACTTTTGAAACCTCGAAAAGTTTGCGCAGTGCTTGTATATGTTATTTATGGAATTTTAATGTTCGGCTTGTCGGCTATTCTGAATGAAATTACCCACCAGCAATGCCCGTTGCAATAATCAACTTCTACTGCTTTTGTTAAAGTTTTATGAATTCCATTTTTCGCAGTTGTCCTTCAAATTCAGTAATATGTGTATTACACAAGCTTGGAAAACTAGTACACTCAACCCTCAACATTCGCGGTATATGCATTTACTGATTTGCATGTTAAACATTGATTTGTTTATAAATTTATATTTTTTTATTCATTCAATTGAATGCATAGAAGTCTAAATAGTGGGTGTGTTCCTGCGTGCAATCTTGGCAGACTGGACTGCCCGGCGCCTCTTTTTTAAAAAGCTGTTACTGATGGCCATTTCTTCCTTTTTTTTCATTTCTTCCAGAAGTCGGTGATATGGTTCCGCAGCTGTTTTCAAATCACGCTTGAACTTAATGGCACGAACCATATCTGAGTCCATTTCAAAAAGTTTTTCTTCCACCTGCTTAAGCGTATGCAGAATTTCCGCAAGTCCTTCCAAGGTTAATTTTTCAGTTTCATCTGTTGCACTGTCGTCATCGGCATCTTTGTCTTCATCAGTCGCAATCATCTCCATAAGTTGTTCGTCTGTAAGTTCACTTGTGTGAGATTCAATTAGCTGTATGACTTCTGATTCCTGCAAGTCTTTGAAACCATCGGCATCCACCTGATGAGCCAATGCGACAGTCATTTTCACCGCGCGTGCCTCTTCATCAGCAGGAAGAAATGTAGTTTTTGCATTTGAGCAATCTGGCCATAGATTCCGCCAACACGCGTTTACCGTCTCAACTTTCAATTCCGTAAAGGATTCCTTAATGTGGCACAGACAATCTGCAATGCTGAATTTTTTCCAGTAATCTATTACTTCCAAATTGCTGTCCTCATCCATGGCAGCAACAAGACGAGCCATAGTCCTTCTAGTGTAATAAGCCTTAAAAGTCTGAATCACTCCCTGGTCTAATGGTTGGACATGGGAGGACGCATCTGGAGGAAGGTAAGCAACATCCACATTTTCGCTCTCAAACTGTAAATTTTCTGGATGATCAGTTGCGTTGTCCAAGATTAGCAGTACTTTAAATTTAAGGCCTAAGGCACTAAGGTACCGTTTCGTTTCCGGGATAAAACAATGATGAAACCAGTCCAGAAACAGATCTTTTGTCACCCAAGCCTTCTTGCCATGCATCCAGTGCACGGGAAGGGATTTACTGTCAAAGTGTTTTATAGCACGGGGACTCGCAGTTTTGTAAATTAGGCCTGGTTTTACCATGTGGCCTGCTGCATTGCAACAGAAAAGCAAAGTCATCTTATCTCTCTTTGCCTTGAATACTGAACGATGGTGCTGTTCCTTCCCAATAAATGCTCTGTCAGGCATTTTCTTCCAAAAAAGGGTTGATTCAGCTGCATTAAAAATTTGTTCAGAACAGAACCCCTTTTCTTCGATCAACTGTTTTAGCTCTTCAGGATAAGAGGATGCTTTGAACTGATATGCAGAAGTAGCTTCTCCGGACATCTTCACACTGCGTAATGAGAAGCGACGTTTGAAATGATCTAACCAGCCTTTGCTGGCTGTGAATGTGGAACGACTACTTGCGCTTGTTTCTGCTTGTTTGAAATGCCCATACAAGACTCGTGCCTTTTCTCGAATGACATTGGAATCGACCGGTACTCGCTTTCTTCGCTGATTCTTCAACCATATGTAAAGTGCATTTTCCATTTTTATGATGGCCTTTTCTCTAACTTGCGAAACAACTTTTGTAGTTAACGGCGCACATAAAGTAAAGGCAGCACGAATAGCCTTCTCATTTTTGTTAATGTAGCGAACGGTGCTTTCATTTATCCCAAACATTCTGCCTGCTGCTGCGAAAGACATTCCACCGTTGAGTTTATCCAGCAGCTTTACTTTCTGCTCAATATTCATTACATTCTTTCGTCGCTTTAAGCGGCAAGCGGAGACAGAAGCTCCTTTATGACTCATAACAAACAGAAAGATGGAAAAAGCAAATGGAAAGACCAAAGTTCAACATGAAACAAAAACTACTGGTAGTAAACTGACAGTACCTGAACAAAATGCAGGCATAATCCATTATATGCGACTACAGTGTCATCATGCATTAGGTATTTACTCAAATTTTGCATTATCCCCACGCTGCGTTGGACTGTGCTAGCATGGAAACGCATGTTCTTTACTTCCAGATATGCTTTTTTAATCGTGGGACCAGTGTTACCGTAAACCAACCTCCCGTTCGCAGCGCCTCTTTTCGGTTAGCCGTGATACTTTATCTTTTTTATCTTAACAGTTGTAGCGGTTAGTTAGCTTCCTAGTTTGATTAAGTCGATATCGCTAATGTTACGGAATCAACCTTACACTGAACCTGCAGATCTACAGTATCCATACACAATCGATTCTAAAAATGAGATTTTGTTTTTTGAGGGTTTTGAAACCGAAAAATGTTGAGGGCCGACTGTATAAACAATAAAAGTAAATCCATAAAATTTTATCAACAAATATTTTTTATTTGTAAAAATAAAGTGCAAAAACAATACACATAAGCAAGCGCACAGAGACCATAACGTCACCAACAATTGACTAAATTATGAAAAACTCAAGTTCTAATGCACTTAAGTTCTACGACTCAAAATTGCTTGCTTGCTTATTTGCTTAAAATTAATTTCTGGATGTGCTATTCAGTTGCACATTTGTTGCTTTTCGAGCATGTATTAAGCTCGCGATATTTTTGCCTTTTAATCGGAGCTGGCCGTCCGCAACCGACTGCTCAAGTTTGGCCATGATAGGCCTGTTGTATATGAGTACTGATTAATGCGTGCAATCTTTATTTGTAATGACAACACAGTAATAAGATATATATATTACGCTTAATATTGAAAATTGCATATTATTGATAATAAGCAGCTGCCCTTGCCTATTCTTGATAATAGGCAAAAGGATTGCCTAATATGAATAATGGGAAATATTTGCGTAATGTCGAGAATATGCAATAAGCTTTTGCTTAATATTGAAACGACGGTTCACGAGTTACCCTGTACGTTGAAATGCTTTTATTAATGATATTTGTATTTATTGTTAGAAACAAATGTATGGTGTGATGTTTATACATTTTTGCATGGCTTCCCGGGATGACAACGAGAATTGCATAGTAGTCTTTTTCTGCTGCAATTGCATCGACGAGATGAGTAGCCGGATCAGTACATGCATTTCACATATCCTTGGCCGCCCGTATCTTTAGGTACTGCTGTTCTAAGAAAAATTTCAGCGTCAGGTACTTCATCAATTGATAGTAAATTTTCTGATATGACTTGTAAATCGGCAGCTGCAAATTTGGATGACAGTGTACAACCTTTCGCATTCGCATAACAATGAGCACAACCTTTTTGGAAGTGGATCCAATTACAAAGAAAAAGAGATGGAACAGGAAAGCAAAGCGGTTGACTGGCGTATCAGTGCCAGGTATGGTAAACAAGTACAATTTGTATATGGGTGGCGTAGACTTAGGCACAGTGCTGGTATCACTGTACAGGATTGACTATGGAAGTGGCAAGTGGAGCAGAAGAGTATTCTTCTGGATGGCTAACAGTGCGGCAACAAATTCAGGGATCCTGTACAAAAGAAACTGTGACATGAGAAAAGTCCCGTCGCGACAACGAATGGACCTACTGACATTCATCAGTAGTGACTCAGAATCTCTCTTGTTGACTGGAAAGACCATCCAGAGTCGCAGAGGTCTCCCGACCTCTTCCCAGCAACAAGAAGACCTTTGTGGACCGTCGCGAAAGAACCCAGCTCAGAGAGACATTCAGGAAAACGCCAGAAGAGATCAAGTTGGCTAATGGTCTGAAATGCAAGCCATTCGACCACGTTGCCGCGTCTGTTCAAAATCGTCGCATATATACTGTACAAAGTGCATGGCATTTTCATTTTTCTCAGAAAGTACAAATTGCTTTAAGACATATATCACTGTTGATTATTTTGAATAAATAAACAGCTGACTTGCAACTGATGATACATAATAGGCGAAAAAACATATAAACACGGAATTTTGGATGCTGCCCAGTATGCCAAATTTGACATGGTTGAGCAAAAACCATAAAAGTTATCAAATTTGCAGACGATTTTAGAAATATTCTAGTGGTACCATATTACACACTGCCCCACGAGTTTCAATTTTTTTGCCAAAAGAAAATAATTCAAGACCTAAAAGATTAAAAGAAATTACACTATTTCGCATTTTATTTTAAAAAAGCATTATTTTTAAAAATGGGAAATGTGATTATTTATGCTCATATAGGGTAATTTAGTGGTAGTGCACCCATATTCGGGAGTACTTTGATAAAAAACAATCATCCAATCACTGATCGAAGCTGAGTAGCTAATCAAATGATGTAAGTCAGTCACCAATTACCGATCTTACGCCGAACAGCCTATCAGCGAACAGCCAATAAAAAGAAGAGGTCATGTGGGGAACAAAAGCGGGCGAAATCGGAATAGGCTGGCTACAACATTTCACTTTTTTTATTTGTTAAAATATTTTTTAATTATGATAATTTAAAAAAATTTTATATTCTCAAATTCATATTAAAATTATGAATATTTCATTTTAGCAGCTTTTATCAATTTTAATTTATGTTCCATTTCTCTATATTTGATTTTTCGAATTTTCATTATTTTTAAATTATTATATACCTATTCTCATATTGCAGGTACTTCTTATGTTACACAAAAATAAGTTGCTAATGACAACATTTCAGCAGTTTGTGTCATTTACAAATACACAGCTATCATCTTTCTCCTGTTCAATATTTCATACAAGGAGAGTAATCAGTTTTACAGGTTAAGTAGTAATATTATTGGTAATAACATTGTTGCAAATGTTGCTTCTCTACATTCTGAAGCATATTACAGAGAAAAGATGCTATACAATAAATTGTTTAACACCATCAGAAAAATATTTCAAATGGAAAACAATACAATTCACAGCTTATTCGTGCTAGTTAGCACAAATTTCTGAAACAGAATTGCTCTTGTCAGTTCTAAAAGTGTTCAGCTTTTAATGCAAATGTAAAATCAACATTACCACTGAGTAAATATTTGATAACGTTGCTTAAAGTTTTGTATCAACATCCCTTCGTGAATCATAGGGTATTTTTGTAATTTAAAAAATCGATTTGGATGCTAATATAAAATAAATTTCAAAAAATCACACTTGTGTGAATTTTGAATATGTTTGAATTTATGAACATGAATTATAACCAATATAGAAAAGAAATTTTTATACTTTTTTAGTTTATTATTATTTCTGAAATATTTGCAAAAAGAACAATAGAATCGGCCAAATGTTTTATTTTTGACTAAAAGACATTTCACAAATCAACCCTCAGTTAACGTTATTCCAAAACTTGTAATAAATATTGCTGCTATTTATTTTTGATTAATGATCATTTTTGAAAGGGTTTTTTCAATTCGTTTAAGTCAGTTTTGAATATGTGAGCAACTGGTCATTTTAGCTATTATAAGCCTGAAGCTGCTTTTTGTCGGTCGCCTTTTAGCTTTATTTTTGAAAAATAGCTCTACTGAAATTTATATAATAATCTATTCACTTTTGATTAACGACCGTTTTATAACAATTAATGTATTCCAAAACGAAAGCAGCTGCTCATATGCAAGCTGAGCATAAAATTTTCCCTGGCAACATGAGCATATGCTGATTTTTGAAAAACAATTCTTATGATCAATTTTGAATGACAGTTCTTTTCAGTGACGGTTTTAAGCTTAACAATTGTCAATCAAAATCAAAGCAGCAAAAGGTGTGCCCTATGGCGGCTCTTTTACGCTTTGCAAGTTTTGCAAATGAAATATACATTTAACAATTATTTTCAGGATTTGCTATTCAGTTGCACATCTGTTGCTTTTTAGATAAGCATTAATCATGACAGCTATGATGGTAAATTGCAAGAAGTTTTATGTAATAGATCGGAACGAATAAAATTTGCAGACAAAAGACATTATTTCAAAAATTAAGATCAGAAATTAGCTCGGATCTAACAGAACCTTGTGCATATATATATATATATTTCAACTAAAATTGAAATTTCAACTATTTTCGTAGATGATAAAATTTTTTTGAAATAATTTCAATATGAATTAGTACTACATAAATATAGTATTTAAACATACTTAAAGTTATAAAATTACTTTTACAATGATCAAATTAAAAGTAAATATTGCAAACATTCACAATTATATATTATCAGCTAGCATGTTGTTGAATCATGTACACAAATAAGAGATATTTTCATGTAAGTGAATCATGTGGGAAAACAATTCCGCCTAATTGATCAATAAAGTAAACGGATGTATCACACCCATAACAGAAAGCACGAGAAAAAATTGTCCCGAAGAAAAAATATTCCAAACTACATCTTTATATCTTTTACAAATATCTTTTATATTTTCACAGTAATGGTTTTAACTAGTTGTATAGGCTTTCACTTTTGTTGCAGTTTATTTTTTTGCTTTCCCAAGTATTATACGGAAAGGAAATGATACATTAAATTTGTATGCCTTTCAAAAGATTTTTCCAGTGTTAGAATGTTATCGGCTGTTCATTTATATGGTCTGCCTCCTTTTGCATATGTGGATGCATGTGCATTTTTGAAATAAGTCCATTCAATCGGAAACTTTACATTTCTAATAACTGTTCAGTAAATTACAACTGTGATGAATTATTTTTGAAAATTCATTAACTTTTCCAGCTACTGACAGCGAGGCAGTGCACTGTAATTTTAAGTTTCAGCATTGCAACTTGTTTTACTATTAAATAAATGAAAATTAAAATAAAAAAATAAATAATTTTTAGTTAAATAATAATTTTAAGTAAATTTTCAATTAGCAAATTTTGATTTTTCTAGTATTAACTAAATGTATTATTACTGTATGCTGAAGTGTTAGAAAAATTTAATTATTAAATATTTCATTTGAATTTACTTTACATAAATAAATACAGAAGTTTAATATTCATTTAAAAGCACTTAAGCTACTATAATTTAGAAAAATGAAAGAAGGAATTAATTCAGAAATATCGTTTATGTTTATTCAAAATTTAAAGTAGCTTCATTGATTTAAAAAAGGATTATTTTCTCTTTAATTTACAATTAATTTAATATTTTATCTGCATAAAATACTACTCGAAACATTCATTTATCTTTGAAAGATAAATATGAATATCTAAGGAGCAGTTTGAAAGCTTTCTCCTTTAATAAACGTTTCATGGCATTTTGGCGAACAGATTTCAAACTTTTTAGCTTCCTCTGCTTTACTGACGTAACATAGAAGTAAACAAAAATACAAGCAACCTAACAATTCTTTTGCTCATACTGTCGTGCGTTTTGTTGGTCACTTTCATTTGCTTGCTGCTGTCTGTCGAAGTATCGTTTGCATACTGCGTTGAACATAGTGTTGTACTCAACAAGATATTCGTCACATTTTAATTTGAGAACGTTGATCGTTGGCATTCTCATTGAAACTGGTACGTAAAACAAAATCATACTTCAAGTAATTGCAGAACATTATCAAAAATGAATGCAGAATTAATTTATCAAATAATTGCTTGCTTAAGACGTTTAATTTTATGCCAGTTTTAGAAATGAACAATACAATCCTTTATAATCTGTTTTTTGATTTTATTTGAACTCTTGCGTAATTGAAAAATTATACATTTCATTGCATCTGTATTTTTAAATTCCTAACTGAATCTTGTTTTTTAATAACTTTTATTTGAGTTTATGAGAATAGTTATTTGCTTTGAAATTTCTTCTAGGTTTTGATTTTTTGTTCTTTAGTGTAACAAGTGAATGGCTTGTCAACGACAGTGACTAAAAATATTCTTAAATTCGTGGATGATAATTAATAGCGGTGGTGTTATCAGCAGTGCAAAACAATTTTAACTACAGACTTCTGTTTATTAATGGGATTACGTTTCCACTTTCTTATCGATAATTTTGTAATTCTTAGTTTTTTGTAAACAGAAGGCGCACAGTTGATTGATTTCGTGATAAGTAGGAAAATAAAATTTTATGGAAGTTTTTTCTGGAATTGCTGTGTAAGATTTGGATTATTTGTTGTATCTTTGCGATAATTTCAATTTTAAAAATGAAAATTCTTTTAAAAAATACTTATTAAAATTAATTTAAAAAATTAAGAATAACACAAGTCGAACCATATTAAGATTTTGAAAGAATTTTCATTTGAATAAAACATATCACTAGTCAGACAAATGAAAAAGTATAAAAATGTGACTAGTTGCTTATTGAAGAAGCTTAACCGATTTGGCTTTGCAATGCGCAATATTTGCAGCTGTGTTGAAGAGTAGCATAGATTTGAATATTGGTGTAATATTGACATAATCATATTGAACAGTTTTTAATATGGGTTTTCAATAAACAAAAAATTTAATTTCATGGTGTTCAGAAGGTAGTGAAGTGCAGTAAATAATTTCATGTATACTGTTTCTTGTGTTTTTGTTTTTAATGTACAGTAAAGATCAGTAGAACATGATTATATGAATAATGTTTATATTCATGCAATAATTACTGTAGTAAATGATTAAAATGTTTTAAATATTGTATGTAGAGAAGACTAATGCTATAGCAGTATAAGATATTATAATTTAAGCTTTGCCAAAAGGTTAGTACTGATTCGTCTTTCAAGTTTTTCTGTAAAAATGTTGAAAAAATAATTGACATATCTAAAGATGATAATTTTATGAAGAAAAATTTAGTACAGTAGTTTTGATTTTCAAGTATATTATCTGTATTTAAGAAAGCGAGCGCAACGTTTTTGTTATATTTAGATGATTTAATATCGATTAAACTGAATTTCAGAAACGAATTTTTTACTTCATTTTTCATTTGAAATATGCAAAAAGATTCAGTTTTATATTTCTGCATTTATTTATAACAAAAAGGTAATATAATTAAGTAATTGAAAAATAAATATTAAAATGTAAATAAAAAGCGATAACAGTTTTAAGTGAACAATGAATTAAGAAAATAAATTGTTTTTCAGTTTAAATATTAAAATGAGTGGATTTCCTTATTTATCAACACATCCAGAAGCAAACCGCATAGATGTGTCCAACTCCACTGAAGGATTGGTGAGTTCCTCAAAAAGTGATACGAAAAACCTTTTACCGCTCAAAGAAAACAATGCGGAGAGTGGAATTTTGTTACGTATTGACAATTTGCCACCTCGGCTATCGGACTCTAGTTTAAAATCTTACATGTCTCATCAGTTGAAACCGTATGGAATGTTGAAATGGTTGAAGGTGATTGGTCACGATGAAAACCGATATTCTCTTGTTAAATATGTGAGGTAAATGAATGTATTTATTCTATTTGTAGCTTATAGAATTTTCTGAAATATTTTTGAATTAACTTCATTTAAAGTACTGTGTTTTCATTTTTGTTTTAATGCATTTTTTAAAGCAAATTTAAGATAAATTTATTATTTACTGAAGAATGAACTCTTATTAATAATTTTGTACCAAAGTTTACCAAAGATTTTTTTATTTCAGAGACGAGGATGCGATATTCGTTAGTAAAGAATTTTCCACACTGAATTTCTGTGGTAAAACAGCTCGCATTAAAATAATTCCAGAAAGCGAAGATTGCCCGGATAGTTGTTCAAAACCTTTGATCTACGATCCTGATGCAAAATCATATCTTTCGACTCGAACATTATACCTTGGAAATTTGAGAAATTGCGTTAGCAGGAGTAGTCTGAGAGCGTATTTTGAAAAATTCGGTCCTATTATTGTAAGTTATATTCATTAATGTTGGGAAAATGGAGTTGAATATAACATATTTTTATGAAGAAGGTAGACATTAAAGCTCAGGACACTCCCGTGACATACGGGTTTGTTGAGTTTGGCGACATTAAATCTGTTGTCTTGGCCATTCAACATGTTCGAGCGAATGGTCTGTGTGGCTGGAAAGATGTTAAGGTATGACATATTTTTATTTAAATTTTAATTTTTTAATCTGATGCTTTAATGTTTACTGATTTAATTTTGAATTTCATGCATATTATTTCAGTCTGGTTTATAATTTTTTAAGTAAAATTGTACTTTCAGAGATAGTTTATTACAAGTATAATTTATTAAAAATTAGTATCAAGATTATAAATTATTTTATATTAATGATAAATGATTTCTGTAGCATCCGCTTGAAATGTATCATAAACAGATTTGTCGATGTCAAAGCTTATAGTTATTGAGGAATTTTATAGATGATATATTTTTAAATGAGCGAAGATTATTATCTGTTGTTTATATGAAACGACAATATTTTGTTTCAGGCAAATTTTGGGAATTTTACTGCAGATAATAAGATTTGGATTGCAGCTGAAGATTCTAAGATCTCATTTGAATATGTAACGAGAAAATTTTGGCCCTATGCGCCTCATGTACTGGACATACTCTTCGAACCAGCCCTTAATCATGCTGTCATTGTTTTTGACAGTAAAGAAAATGCCAGTATTGCATATCAGGTAAATTTAAGCTTCGTTACAGTTTAGAACTGAATCAAAGATTTACGTTAAATAATAATTTGTTCATTGCGTGAAATATATGATGCAGTTCCTTTCTTCGTATTCAGTGATATTTGTTTCTTTAAGGATATAAAATCAAATCCAAACGATAGCCTGGTGGTAGATTATTGTTCTTCACAGCTGTATGATTCAATTTTTGAACGTATCAATAATGGACGTTCAGATAATCTCCCATCAACAAGGCAATCAGCAAAATACGAACATTTTTTACCTTTATTAATCATTTATCATTTTTTGTTTGCTTTTAGCTCTTCCATATCTCCTTCTGTTGATGATGGAAAGTTGGTGTAAGTGATGCTGAAGGCTTTTACCAAACAAAATTTGCATACTATTTTTGTTTCAGATTGGACGATAATAAGAAAACTGATTATGAAAATAATAAGCATTCTCAATATGATAATTGCAATCTCAATGCGAAAACAAGAGGACAGACTTCTGGCATGGTTTGTTCATTAAACTGATAATCTGACGTTGAATATTGTTGTGTTGGTTGTGTGTTTTCAGAATGAGCGTGTTGAAGATAACAAGCAAGCGCAATCGCGTGAAACGTCGCAAGCTAAACGTAAAGCAGAAGACCATTTGGATGTTGGTTTGCTCAACTTGACTGATAATGAAAATTATTCAAAAGAGGAATTAATGAAAATCAACAATTCAAAGAACAAAAAGCAGTAAATATCGCGTGAATTGTTTGTATTTATTCGTTCTGTTAATTGTATGATTTGTTTCCTTTTCAGCTTCTGCAAGAGCAATTACAGCACAGAAAATCAGGAAAATCAGTTTAATTACGCAGCTTCCGCTGGTGGTAATCGTAAAGCAGAAGGTGATGTGCTTATATTATGAATGTTGTATACTTGCGTGATGATAGTAGCTCCGGTGTTAGGCGTTCTTTGTTTGCACCTAAAAATTGTCCTCACTGTTAGAACATAACACTCTGATAAAAGAGAAAACTTTCACTAGATCAACTAATTTTCTTTACTATCCTGAAAAACGACTGGTGAAATTATAAAATTTAAATGGTTTGATATTATTTAAGGAAAAAAAATTGTTCGTTCGGCTTAAGGTTTGTGGCATAAATGTGGAGGTGAATGATGCAACGAGGGGCAACACGTGGAAGATTTAATGAATTGTCTGTTTGGATGCATTTTTCAAAAAATAATTTAGTTTTCGTTCACATTTTTATCGGATAGCCATTTGGAACTGCCGATTTGGTTGAAAAATTACATTATCAAATCAAATTATTTAATAGGTGCATTATTGTTATTTCAGTAATTTCATGTAGCGTGTAGAAAGTGCAAAGTTAGATATGAAGAGAATTGTTGAAAATGTTTAAAACAATCAAGCGAATACTAACAGTTTGGCACTGCATAGAATGTTTAATTTAAATTCTGAATTCAATTGGACAGAAGGTTTAAATTTTTGTTTATGATGTGTGTGGCTACATTTCACTATGTCCTAAGTTGTACAATTTTCGTACTCAACTGCTGCAGTTGCGAGAAATGAGAAAGTGAATTTTTTCTGTAGCTTTAGTGAATAAAGCAGAACCAACGGTGAATGGGTAACGGTTTTCCTGATTTTTGAAATTTAGTTTTCCCAGTTTGAACAGTCTGCAAATAGTAGTAGTGGTATTCTCGTCGAAATTGCCTGTCGTCTATCTTTTCCAAGTAAAATGCATATTTATTACCATTGAATGTTCTGCAACTGATAAACTTCATTTGCAATGCAATTTGTTGTAGAACTTTTGTGTTGTTCAGTCAGAGCTTGAAATGTATTATTATTTTTTTATTTTCATATTTTTTCCCTGTTATTAGTAGTATAACATTGTGCAGTTTATTGTTTCAGATACAACGTGCTGTGCTTTGAGTCCTCGAGGAATTTTTGCTGCAGACTTTCGAAATGTCACTTATGCAATGCCCAGTGGAGGAGGAAACGTGAATGCCGTTGCGGGATTTATACCACCACCGGGTATAAATGCAGCGTACTATCCTCGACCGGTGTCGAATTTTGCTTTTCCGGATGGGAATTTCTTCTATCCAAATATGTTTTGGCCTCATTTTTCTTCCACATTGATGCATCCATGTATAAATTTTGTTGCTGTGAAAAAAAGTTAAATAGTCGAATTATTATTTTTGATTTTTTAGATTGGCAAGTGCCTCAAATGCAAAAATTTTATCACATTTTACCTATATTTTATCCAAATGGAGAACGGCTGCCGGAAGAAGCCGTCATAGTGACGACCACGTTCAGCGCATCTTCCCTAAAAGGAATTTATGAATATTTGGCCAGAAAAAATCGTTCTCACTTTGTACTTATGACACGCAATTTGCTATTTTTTGTGGAAAGGAACGTGAATTTTTCTACCTATGAAGGGATTAACTCTGTTGTGCAATCCTATCAGGTAAATATATGGTATTTTCTTGTACGGATGGTATAGTTTTATTTAAATGGGGCTTTTTTAATAGTTTTATTTTACATTTATTTAGTGTTTTAAAGTAGATACTTTCACTAGTTTTGTTTTTAATCTTCATTTTTTTCAATTTCAAAACAAAATGCTACTGCTGCAGCATTATTGCTTCGATTATATTTAAAATTTTAAACTTGAAAATAATAGGTGTGGAAACTTTCTTTTTGTTTTTAAACTTTTGTGTGTTTTTAATTTTTAATATTCATTTAATATAATAACTGCTAGTGTGAATAGAAAGTATTTCACATATATATGCATATATTGTTTTGTGAATTTTAGTATTATCCAATTGTCTGGTTTGCGAAAACCTCCTTCAGAAATTTCAGTTGTGAAATTGCATTTCGATGCATTTATGGAAATTTTCTTGTGATACAGCAGGTGATGTCGGCTCTGGATGCGAGAACTGCCAGAGTACCAGGCTACAGAATGGCGTCTGTTATAATTGAAGAGATGAAGCCAGTGAAAGAAGCGAGCAAAGTATTCTTTCAGGTAATTTTAATTATTGTTCACTGGATTATTTTTAATGGTTTAATTTAAAAAAAATTTATTTTTAGGGAAACGACAGTGCAATTGCTATTTTACGAACTGATTGTTTCGAAATTGAAAAACAAGCTGTCGTGGGAAGCTATTTTGTTCAAACATTAGTTAATCCAATGATTGGTGGAGAATCAGTCGGTTTTTGTGCCACAGAAGAATTATCTGAAAATCAGGTTATTAAAATTTTTTTCTTTTTTATAAAGCACCGTTATTTTTTATTTTACTTTTAGAATAATTTTGTTGTTCACTTTATTCCACCGTTCGAATTTGTTCGTCAACATCTTTTTAACCAACATCCGACGGCATATGCCACTCTTCATTTGCACATTGCAAACTATTTGGTCTGTGTAATCAGCACTGTGGACAAGAGCACGGGCGGGAGTGGCAATGCAGACCAAGCTCATTCAATGATACAAAGCAGCCCACCACGAATCAACAATCAATGAGCAGCAGCGCACGATGCGCATTTGCTCCATATGCACAATATGACATTTTTTTTCTTTACAATTATCACCTTTCGAGTAACCTCTCTTTTTTATACTGCTTGAACGTAACTTGAACACCTCCTCATTGCTACGGTTTTTTTTCTGTTTTTGATCATTCTCCAAAATGTGAATGCTAATTAATGTGGTAACATTTTTGGGCAAATGGTTCCTAAAATATAGTAGTAGTAGATTGTGTTTTTCTTTTTCTTTTCAAATATAATAAATGCATGCTTTTTTCTTTCAACCACATACATACATCATCATCATCATATGCGTACAATTTTGACAATGCCTTTTTTGGGATAGGGTTTTCGAAATACGGTGGTGATGATTATTGGGGTGCCAAATTACGGTGTGTTGGTGTGACAACTGAATTTTGGGATAAAATAAAATTTTTCAATAAAATCTTGTCCAGTGGTGGTGAATTTGATTGATGATTATCAAATTTCATTTGCGAAGATCGTCAACTTTTTTCAAATTTCCAAACAGAATACATAATTCATTTTTCTTCTTCTATTTATGAAAGTTTTTTATTGAAAAAAAAGTTCAAAAGTATTTTTGCAACGGTTCTCCAATGATCTTTTCACAAACGCTGGCCAATTGTTTGCACTGCATTTCAACTTCTTCACTCTCATCTGAAATAGAGATAATGAAGTGAATGAAGAATGCACGAACAAGCAAGCAAACACATAATATAAATAATATGAGCAAATGACACAAACCTTCCATCAACTCTGACAGAAAAGGTACTGATTCCGCGATCAAGCCACTCGCTTGTTCATTAAGCATTTCATACCATTTTTCGAGAAGAACCAAAACTGAATGACGAACCTGCAAAAAACAATAGTTTCAATTGACAAAAAATAAAACTACAATAACTATATACCCTTTTGTCAGCATGGCGAGTTTTTAACAGAATATTGTAATGCAACTTTTTCCAATAAGTTTCATCATTGATAGTCTGCGCGACATCAATTATGCATTTGATCAAACATTTTTCCACTCTCAACTCATAGTTGATAAGATCAATATTGTCAAACTAAAATAATATAAAATCCAGAAAATGAAATACACGCAGAATTTGTTTCGAAAAAAAAACAACTGCCATCATCACAACACACAACATACCTGATCAACCAAGGGTTGAGCAATTAATTGCAGCTTTCCATCATTGTGATAGTTAGCTTGCAATTCTCTGTTTGGTCTGCAAGCTTTCGAAATACAAGTAATCAATATTCGAAGCATCAAATCTGCTCTTTCTTCGTTCACAAATGGTAAATGTGCAACTGGAAATGAAATAAGAATCAGCAATAAATTCCAACTGTCAGATGAGCACAATTCACATACCTTTATTAACATTCAACTTGTCCAACAATTCCGTGGCCGGCTTCAAAAACCAATCCGCAAATAAAGCAAACATATCTT
The DNA here is from genome assembly GCF_000181795.1 of Trichinella spiralis. NCBI lineage: Eukaryota > Metazoa > Nematoda > Enoplea > Trichinellida > Trichinellidae > Trichinella > Trichinella spiralis. The sequence goes on from NW_003526943.1 coordinate 11,112,416, forward strand.
GCAATTTCATCGATAATCTGAAACGTATCTGTTATCAATTTGTACAATAATACAACAACATGATGAATCCTTACGCAATGCCATAACGGTACACGTTGAGCAGCAGTTGTTCATTCGCATTTTCACACGTAGCCTTATCAATTATATTCTTGATAAAATTGTTCAAATCTGCTTCCGTTTGCTTCAACGAATAGCTAACCAACGATTGCATCACCGTCTCGTCGTCAAAATTATGCGCTATCCAAAATTTATCATCACTGTCGCAGTGCCATTTCTCCAGGCCAATGAGGAACATTTTTTCCAATAAAAACTTATTACTGTTGATCATTTGCACGGTACTGGTCTTGATCCATTTTTCCAAAAGTGAAAAAATAAACCAAAAACATTTCTGCAACAAAGCAATACAACAGTATATATATATATCGACAGAATGTGGTCGTTGAAACAACAACTACTTACTTCTTCATCTACATCGTTGAGCACTTCAAATATGGCCGGCAACAGCACTCGACCATTCAACTCCTTGAACCGATCTTCCAAGCAACACAAAGCAGCCCTGATCTTGACAAAATTCAAATCCTCGTTTCCGCTTTCATCAACTGGAAAACTAGTGCAAATCTAAAAATCAAAATTAATTATTTCATTAACAATCAAAAAAAAGCTTAGCCAACCTTCTTCAAAAGCTGAGGCAAGTGTTGAGCCATGAATGGCAATACTGATGTTGTAATATTGGTTAAAGAGTTGATCAGGCCGATTGAAAATCTCTTCACTGACCTGAACCACAATGAAAAGAAAAATTCAATTATTAAACAATCACAAATCAAACAATTATTGTCATCAAAATATACATTCGATCGCTTCCAAGAATTTCCATAATTTTCGGCATGAACAGATTTATATACGGTATACTTTGATTTCCCATGGCAAGAACGAGATCCCCCAAACAGCTAACGACAACAATCAACAATTCTTTGTCCAACTCGGTCCAACAATTCAACGCTTTCAACAATTTGTCCATAATCTTAAAATGGAATTTAAAGATAAAAAAAAACAATTGAAATAAACATCAAGAAAATATCCATCCGTACGTACGTGGGAAAATTCTGCCGAACTGTGCACCTTGGCGAACATTTGTCTGAGAGCGGACAAAGAAGCGCATGTCAGCTTCACGCTTGTTTTGTCGTTCTTTTCAAAATTTACCATGCCATTCAGCGATTTGAACAGCATTTCCAATTCTTCAATCTATGAATATTAAAATTTTCTTTCAGATATTTCAAAGTTTAACGTGAGAAAAGCAATGCTACAAGTCTATGCGATGGGGCATCGCTGTCTATTTACTTTTTGTGACGTTGGTGCATCAGGCAGTTCTTGCATTTTTTCGGATAACATTTCCAAACTCTGAACTTTGACAAATATATCTTCCCTTTGCAACAGCTTGGCAATCATTTCAATCGAACTGGACAACGGCATCAGTGTAGAAATCTAAATGATCAGATAACAATTTATGAATGAACAATCTAGAGAAAAATTATGAATCTTTATGAAATTTATGTGGTTGCTCTTTTTTTCAAATACTGTCGTCAAAAAGATTTATTAAATGATAATAATTGAGCAGCTGATTTCACAGAACATTAAAGTCCTTGTCTCAAAAACAAAATATGAATAAATATGTAAAAATCAAATTTACCCTTTTCAGACAGTGATGAACGCGATAATTGATCATTTTCAAATATTTATTGTAAAATTCAGTCGACAAATCAAAATTGTCAGAGGAGTTTAAAACTGTCACAAACTTCGCAGTAAGCGATTCAAAAACATCCGTCAACTGATCCATCTCTTTTTTCTTCAAATTTTCCAACTATAAACAAACAAATATACATGCAATCAATGTAAGCAATTAGCATCAGCTTGTTTACCTTCCCATGCAAATCGGTCGATTCGAACATGTTGTAAACCGCTTCAATCAGTTCATGTTTGAAATGCAACAACTGTTTCGTTGAATTCGCCCGCAAATCGAACACCTTCTCATACAGATGACTGTGCTTTTCCAGTGCATCTTTCAAACTTGCTCCATCCGTAACTGAAAATTTGTCGTTGATCAATTTCAATGATTATTTCAATTATTCATAATTACTCACTTTGATCAGGGCTAGTAGTACCATTTGTAAATGCCAAAAAGCATGAAACCAAATTCAATGAACAATTCAACTGCACATCAGGATTGAATTCAGCAAAAAGACACTGGCACAGTTGATTCAATGACACTGTCAGATGCTGCATCAAAAAAAACAAATGTTTAAAATTTATAACAAGCATCGGTATGGCCAGATGACCAACCAATGTGAAAATTCTCTCCTCTTGAAACGAGAAATCACAAAGCATTCTGGTCTTTCACTTTGAGCCATAAAAAATTTCAAAAACAAAAATAATCATCAAATAAATTACCTTGCGTTCCTTTAAAATTTTCATACTGGGCCATCTTCTCACGTAAAATTCCAACAGTAGAGCAATCAACAACCACAGATATCCCGAAGTGGAATTTGCTACGTGATTTTGCATCGCTTTTTCAGTAATGACAACCAAATTGCGCAAAATTGGAACGCGACGATGCGGTGAGATGAACAATGCTGAAGAAGCAAAATCTCGAAAAATGCTCAAAATAATATTTTCCAATTCCACCACATCTTTTGGACTTTCCTATTAATATTCAAAAAAGTAGAAAATGAACACAAATACACATATACACATATATCACAATATGCTCAAACCTTAATAATAGTTGGTATTATAGTTTCAATAACAGAACTCATCAGTTGAAAAGACGAATAATCATCGCAACGTTTCAAATTACTGCCAACAAATGAAAATACGGGAATCATTCGAATTATAACTTTTTCCTTAAAACAAATATATTATTCAAACGTTGAAGAAGTAGAACAACAACTGAAATTTTATTTCATAAAAAGGTATATCAAAAAAACAGCATTACCTTGAGAAATGCTGCTATACTTTTGAGCAGTAACAAAGCCGATGTGTGACAACCGCTTAAATCAAAATTGCGAAGACAATTGACCAAAGTTTCAACGTCCAAATCCGATATATTGACGTCCGTTTTCATTTCTGAATGCATTTTTTCTTCACAGTTAAAAAAATAATACTTACATTCCATTTAAAAAAATGGTTGACTTACTGTAAGAATTATCAAAAATTGTTCGCAACAAGTGCAAACACTGCGTAATTCCATCTTGAAGTTGAGCACAGTTTTCATGGACAAGACTGCTGAACAATGAAGTAATAAAATGAGAACAAAAAAATTACAAAAATCGAACAGATGATCGTTTCGCTCACCACTGCAACAGTTGAAACAACGGTCGAGCTAGAGGGGGCCGTTTAGGAATATTTTTGTTGTCGAAAATCACTTCCATCAACATCAGAATTCGTTCCCAAAGCAGCTGATCAGAGAATTCAATATCTGTTGGACATTCACTTTCCATTCTGAATGAAAATTATTGAACGAGATAACATTCCCACAATACAACAACAACACACACACACACACACACACACACGTACCTGCCCCTTTTCACTGGTACGACGTGTTCATTTTTTAAGAACAATTCTACGCATTTTTCCAAACGTTTCAACATGTAACTTTCCGATATAGGTAACTGAAATATGAATATATATGAAAAAAAAATTTTCCATTTTCATTTGTTTCAAATAATAAAAACTTCACCTTGAGCAGAGCAATTTTAATCGCACTACTAGAAGCACTGTCATCTTTGAGACTGCACAATGCGAACATTTCATCCAACAAAATCGTCCGCAAATTTGAATCAATTTTTGTGAAAAAACTTTTCGTAATCTGCATCAATAAAGAAGAAAAAAAAAGATACGTTGGATTGAAGAAAGTAATTATTATCATATTGATCAAAAGTGAATTCATAATTAATTTTACTTGTGAAGCGACGATGGAGGTGAAGCGTCCATCTCGCAAAGCTTGGATCAGAGCGCGAAATGTCTCAGTATTGGATTTCAGAAATACCGCCGTCTCTCGTCGGTAAATTTTACAAAGACTGTTCACGTAAAGTTCCATTTTCAAATTTTGCTCAGCTAGTGATGACTGCTGCTGCTGCTGAGCATCGCAGAGCAGATGATTAAACAGACTGCCCAATGCTTGGAATAAAGACTGTAAATGAGTAAAATTAATATTAATTTTAAAAAAATGTAAATTATTGTTCACCTCCTCGTTGATCATCAACATTGCAGTGGAGATCTTATGAACAACAGTTGGAGGCGGATAATGAGCACTTTTGCACAAAATGTCGACAATGTTGAGCAACAATTTTAAACGAACTCGTCTCACAGCATCAGACAACTCCTTGTCAACAAATGCAGCTAAACTCTACAAAAATAATGAAATAAAAACAAATGAGAAAGATTGAAACGCATTTTTTAAATATACAGAGATATACACATACCACTTGTATGTACTGGGAATCCAAAATGCATGCAGGAAGATCACTGTTTATACAGTCCAAAAATTGGTAATAATAAGCATGAGAGCGATTTTTCAATGTCAATGCCTGGCGCAATCGTTTGAGTGTATTGCAAATCAACTGCCTCTGCAATAGCCCATCCGCCGACATGCCAACAAAAAGCATGGGTATAACTGAAAGATAAAAAATTTCATTGCAACAATAAACAAACAAACAAACAAACAAACAAACAACACGTTTTACCGACAGAATTGTGAGATGCAATTATTTGCAATTCATCGCCGTCCAAATTTTTCAGCAATTCTTCGAGTTGCAAACAGAGGTTGATGAAAAGTGGCTCCAAAGTTTCATCATCAATTATGAAGATGAGCAATTTACAAATTTCAGCTGGTTCAGCAACAAATTTCTTAAATAAAACGAAAAAAATTAAATTAAATCAAAGCTTTGCTTTGCAAAAGCATTCACTTCTGCTACTCACATCAAGAAGGGGTAAAATCATTCTGTTTGAAATCTGCTTCCGATTTCCGTTTTCAACTTCATCTAAATCAACACGCGCCAGTATTGCATACTTGCACAAAGTGACCAAAAGCTGTGCATTGAACTTTGCCACATCATCATCTTGCCACCAAAGCATTCCTAAAATTTATTTACATATGATTTGTTCCCTTTGAAAAACCAAATTCATATAAATTGCAATGAATTAAATCAATGAAAAAAATTACAATAAAATTTTCAATTGTTCGATAATCATTAAAGCTGCTTTTTTTACTTTATTTTTTCATTCACAAAAATTAATAGCACCTGACATGTACGATTTATCCCATTTGACATCCATCAATTGTATTCCAACCAACCACATCATTTCGACACTTCTCAAACCGTAATGCTTAAATTTAGCAAGATCCAATTCCAACGTTCGGTTCTGCATTGGAACCTCGCACAGAAAATGCTCAAAATCAATTTCACTAAACATATTCATCTGAAATAAATAATAAAATGAATGTAAGAATTTAAGAAACATTCGACAGTAATAATTCCATCTTCTCATCTACTCGCCTCATCTGGTTTCTTTGCAATAAAACAACGTTGCCAAACATTTTCCAACAATTTGATCAAAATTTGAACAGTTTCATGCAAATTTTTGTGCTTCGCTTGTCCAACCATATGGCACAATAGAAAAGTGAGAAACATTGCACAAGATGAATCAGCTTCAACATCATTCAAAGCACTATTCAAGAACAAGCTCACCTGAAAATAAATTATTCAACGATTAGAAAATTTCATCAATTCCAAAAATTCTCCACAACAACAGACTTCTTCCAAAGCATCCAAGTGCCTCATGTTCCAGCACGTACAATCGTGAAGCAAACTTGCCAAAAAGCATTGCCAAAGTGAATTCATTTCTGAACAATTTACTAAATTTGAGAAATTTAATTATTAATAAAATTAAAAACAAACAAACAAAAATTCAACCAATCCAACCTTCCAGAGGTTGTTCACGAGATAATTCTGAAGTGAAATCAGAATTCAAAATCTGCGCGACGTGCTTGCCTTTCCCTGCCCCGTCGGTGAACATAATTTCAAATATCCACAACGTGACCATATTTTTCATCTTGTCTTCAACGTGCAAAAAATGCTTAGCCATAATAATACCAATACGATTTCTCAAGTTTCTCCTGAATGAATAAAATTCACAAATAATAATGATAATAATAACCAAAAAAAAGGTACAACTTTTTCGATAAATTTGCCTCATCAGGTAGATGATTCATCAGTTGGTACAATTTCGAGATGATCTTTTCAGGGGAAATGATTGAAAATAATTTCTAAATTATAATTTTCCAAATGTTAATATTTGTCCATTTTCAAAAATATTCTTGCAGAACTTACGTCACATTTTCTGAGCAAAAATTTTATCACTTTTGAACTTTCGTCTTGGAATTTTTCAAGAATGGGAATTTCCAATTCTTGAACCATTGATTCGGTGGTCTCGTTCTGCTCTAAAAGATTGATCATCTTTCCCAAAGCCAATTCACGCACAACTGGCTTGGTATGGAAAACGCTTTCAATTAACTGTTTTGATGTAATGTACTGAAATTATTCCAAAAATTGATCATTTGAAATTCAAGAAAATAAATTTCTATTAATATTCAATATTTATCTATACTTGCAATACGCTCGCTCCTGACCAACGCAAAAAGTTCTGCATTCCTTCGACATTTTTATACGACTGCTGCAACCGATTTACCATCATATCAAAAGCAATAGGATATCTGAAATTAAAATTTAATTAATTATTTAGCAAAATAGATAAGCTCAGTTTATCACTGAAAAGGAGAACAAATAAATATTACACAGAAGATAGGATTGTAATTGATCTGTGAAACGCTGTACTGAATCGTTGAAACTTTTCATCGTTGTTATCAAAATTTGAAATGTAATACTGGGCAATAACGCTAAAAAATATCACACGTAAACAACAATGAAACATTTAAATATGCAACAACAATACAGAACAAAAAAATTGATCTTACTTGATAGTTTCCATGCTATTTGTCACCTGCAGATCGATCTTAGACAAGCATTTTTCAATAAAGCCAATGCAAACCAATTCAGATGATTCTTTTTCAACAATATCTTCAATTGTTGCGAGAAACAAAGATTTAAAAAATACATCAAAAAAGTTTGATATATCCGTCTGCTTGTTCCACTCTGCCAAATGTTCAATAAATTTCAACTGTTCTTCTTTTTTTGAAATAATTCTTGCTGCTCTGAAATCAAAAATATAAATAGTAATAATAAATAACATGTGATAGCTGAAACGTACCTTTTTGATATTTCGTTTACATTTTGATTATAAAGCACTATTATGCAAGTCAACAAAGCAGTGGAACATGTAGAGACATTCATTGTCTGTAGCAGTCATATTACAAAAAAAAACAATTATTATTATATTTTCATTAAAAAATGTTACAATTAATTTCAGTAGCTTACAGACAACATTTTCGACACAAGCAAGCCAGAAAAAGATGAATCCAAATTTACTTTCGTTGCCAATTCGCAAATGATCATATGTGAACAAAGCATATAATCATCAAGATTCGATCTGAAAGAACAGCAACCGCATCGTAATTTTTTTAATAATTCAATGCAAATCAACTCACTTCAACCCATCAATTATATATGGATAAAGTTGATTCAAAAATTCATCAGTCAAATGATTATTGAAATAGATGACACTGCCGATGAGGGATGCGTAAAAATTGTACACAATTGTAAACGAAGCCAAATTCCATTTATATTTTCGAGCAAGCTGAAATGCATTGGAAATTAAACCCATATCACTGGCAAATTCTTTCCTTTTTACTAACTTTCAGTAAAATTGGTACTGTATCGCAGAGAAAAATTAAAAGGTTCGGATTTTTAATGCATTCTTTGCACAAATCACTTTTAGCAATCGATTGACCAGTTAGTTGTGTCGGTATAAGCCAATTCCACAACGGATCATCTTTGGGTATGACCAAAGTTTGAAGCAATCTGACAAAAGTGTTACTCTCGTGATAGTGCAAAGCGCAACGCAACACTGCCGGGACGTTGTATTCATAAATGCGAAAACTAAAATTAAAAAGAAACAAATTACAAATACAAATACTAGGCATTGAATTACAAGTTCGGCATACCGTCGAATAAGCCATTCCAAACATTTCTGTGCTGCACCAAGCAATAAATATGGCGTGAGTAAAATTAAAAATGCTTCAATAGTTTCGTCCAATTTTTCATTCGCTTCTTTAGTTAGCAATGCTCGTTCCAAATCCAAAATGGATTCGTCAAATAAATGCATTTCAAATTCAGCGAAACTCTTGTCAATTGCTTTCAGTTGAACAAATCCATCACTTCCTGAAATCACAACAAATAAACAAAAAATATTAACTATGTTAATGCCAAATCACTTACCGATTGCGAAAATTTTTTCCCGGTCAATTTCAGCCGCATCAGAAGAATCGAACAACAGTGATACCAAACGCTTTTTCTGCTTGTAAATTTGTGAATCAGGAACGGCTAAGCGTTTCAGTTGATTACTCAAAGATGTCATCTTTGATTCAAGTCCGGTTAGAAGCAGAACTGAAACTAAACAATTCTATAACGCTTTGCACGAAATCATATAAATTTCATTTTGCTTGCTTGAAAATCAGATAACTTTAAATTCGAATTTTGAACACTATAACTTTACAACTGACAAATAACTTTTCACTTCTCAGCGTTTTACTGTACGGTAGTAAAACAATGCAAAAAAACAACAGTACAGTAAACATTTCTGTGATGAAAAGTTTTCAAACCCATACCATAATTGACAAACATTTAAATTTCTGAACTTTCTCGTTGAAGTAAAAAACAAAAAGAAATTTAAAAAGTATCGCATTTTTACCAAACATGCCATATCATCATTGTCAACTAGATGTCTTCATTCACATTTTTGCTGCATAATTTCGATAAAAAATAATTCGGAAACGTCAAGAAAAAATGATAAAAAATTCATTGTAACTTTTAAGTAACATAAAAGAGATTATAATTTTTTCATTACATCTAAAAAAATGCAAAACTTTTTCATAATGCACAAATAAAAAGTCATAAAAGTGGTACATATATAATGCTTATACAAAAACAACTGAATATTTCATTTTATAAAATCATTTTAATACATTTTATTTATTTCTGTTGGAATTTAATAACATAAAAATAAAACTTTAAATACCAAAGTAATATTACAAGCACATCATTTAATTACAGTATTATATCAAATGCTAAAAACATCTCAAACTTTTGAATAAAAACAAAGAATTTGGTAGGGTGCAAATAAGCGATTACTGTAAAATAAGAAAAAGCAGGAAGAACTTCATACTGTACTTTTGTTTTATTAATTTATCATAATTTATGCCTTTAACTTAATGAAAAAATATCAAAAAGTGAAACATAAATAATAAAAAGTAATTAAAATCGCAGATTATGCATTGTATACATAAATACAAACAATTATTTAACAATAACGGATGTGTTCCGGGCGGAACGGCGCCGACGTCATCAACATGACACACTCTCTGGTCAGCGTGCGCAAGGCGTGGTCAAGGCAGGAATATTGTGAACCCACTGCCATTAAAAAGTCATCATCGTGGCGGGCCAAGAGAGGAACCATCAAAGAGGCCGAACACTGGAAGCTCAGCGGCAGCCGACGAAAGCTTAGATCAGCGCCTGGATAGCACGGGCGCTCCGCGGCGACTGAGCTATTCCATTGGCGGTTCGCGTTATCCACCAGGTGGGCCGCTAATTCTTGAGCAAGACCCTGATGCCCATACTCAAGGAGAAGTTCCCCCATGCGTTGCAGAGAGCATGGGATCTAAATAAAATTTAACAAATAAAATGAAATAAAATTTGACAAATAGAATAAAATAATATTTGACAAATAAAATGCAAAGGAATGACAACAGATGAAATTCAGAGGCACGCGTCAGAGCAGCAACCAATGAAATTTTATTGCGAAAACGTAGGCGGAATCAGCGGAGAAATCGGTTCTACCCCTTCGATGGAGAGAGGTATCAGGTCTGCTTCCCGGGGAACTCAGGTCAACCAGATCTCCCAGACAATAGTAGGCAGACCAGGCGCCGGCTCACTGCGATGCAACGACGCCTGAAGAAGTGTAGCCGGGACAACCACGACTACGCGTCTGGCAGGAGGCAGCACTCAGAAAACGGTTGGGCAGAACCGGCACCCGCGACATGTCCGCCGAGGTGTACTGGGTATCTTTCGCAACACGCAGACCTGGGGGGTAAGCAACCCAGCTGATTCGGTAAGCTGTGGTGTGGCTTTGAAGGAGTGGGCGATAGCGATCTTTAGGACAGTGGGTCCACAGTATTCCTGTCTTGAGTCCTGAACGCGCCTTGAGCGCGCTGACCCGAGAGGTGTCACGTCTAGGAGGTCGGCGCCATGCCATCCGAAACAGAATGGTGAATAACAATAAATTACCTTAACATTATGCTGTCTATAAATATGAATGCTATAAATTATTTTGCATTCAAAAAATGTTTCATACATTTTAACAAAAGTTTCTTTTTGCGACCAACTGATGTTAAGATTAAGTTCATATGACTTCTGTTGTCACTTCCTAACATAATGCTTGAAATAATGCCGAAGTGGTGCACATGTTAATTTGATGAAAAAATGCATACTGATGAAATTTATCTGGTTTTTTTTATTACACGAAATATTTAATTGTTAATAATTAATTCTTTTTATAAAATATCTAAATGCATTTCGAGAAAAATTGCCTTTGTGTAATAAAATGTTTTGTTAATAATTTCATTTTTTCATATTTGCAAATGGTTCATAATTGCTATGGGTGCTTATCGTTGTTTAAAATAGTTTTTGCTTATTAGTAATAAGGCGCAGCATTTTGAACAAATCCTACGTTTGCACATTACGTTTACTCTGAGTGACGTATGATGAAAATGCCTATTAAGCAATAATGCTGACTGTCTTTGATCACAGTCTGGACCAAAGTTCCTCAGCATTATTAAACATGATATGCGAACTATATTTCAAAGCATATTTGGTATCTGGCATCATCTTAATTATTATCTTTGATAAATTTATATGTGGTAAATGTAATTTTTTGTTTCATTTTGTATTTAAAACATTTAAATAATAATGTTTTATTTTTAAAAAACGCTTAGCTTGTTATTATCGCTTGTACTTCAGTAAATGGATATTTCATCAATTTCACTAAAACAGAGAGTAAATCAAATTGAAACTATGTATTGTTTTTTGAATAAACATACAAAAAAAGTATGAAGAATATTTTATCAGCAACACAATAATTGAAGTTTTAAAGTGTCTAAGGAATTTGTTAGGCTAAATTTATATTTTTAATTTATTCTCTTTTTGTAAATCTCATTTTCTTTTTAGAAATTTTATTCAGAAAATAATTTTTGCATTAGCGTCTTATTGTTTGGTAAAGCATATGCGTATACTTTTCTGATGGTGGCTATCAAGTTAATTAATATTAAGTGAACAATAAAATAAAAGGTGTATTTTACTTATTTTATATCTGTAAAACAACTGACCCCAATAGGATAAGTTTTTATACGTTCTAGTTTTGCTACAAAAATCAAATATATCATAGAGAAATAATATTTTCAATGATATTTTTTTATTCAAAAGAAATAACTAGCAAATTCGTGGATATCATCATATCTGAATAAATGCGCCACATATCAATTTATGCTTTTTAATTTTGTTTTTATTTTCAAATGTAAATGAAATATGTTCAAACGTTTTAACGCTTATAACGTAAGCATGCTATTTTGAAACAAAGCCGGATATTTGTTCAAGCATCAAATGTTTGTGTACAACAAAAAGATTGTGAAGGACGAAAAGTGTGCGTGAATAATATTTGCGTTCGTGCAAAAGCGTTGGGCAAAAAGTGTTTTGTTGACAATGATTGTGGCTACAACAAGATATGCAAATACAAAATTTGCTGGCAACCTGAGGGTTAGTTTGTATATTGTTTAATATTGAATTTTTTAAAAGCATTTTATTTCTATTTCTGATTTACAAGATAGTTCTTGTTACCGCGACAGTGACTGCCCAAAAGGTATGAAATGTGTCCAAAATCGATGCATTCAAGATGAAGTGGAAACTCCTGGCAAGTTTGTTCTATTCAATAGATCAATTTCTATTTTCTTACTTTATTTTTAATAAACTGAATCATATGCAACAATTTAGGCGATACATCCGCCTCTCAAATAGGCACTATTGGCCAACGTTGTGCTAGTGAAGGACGTTGCTACACAGCAAATGCGTTTTGCTTATATAATTATTGCCAGTGTAAACCTAACTCTGTTTACGATGGTGTTAAATGCATCCAACGTGAGAAATGCTTGTTTTTATATATTTCATTCAATGATTTTTGATTTTGATTTTTTTAAGACTCATTATTTCACTTTAAATGTTCTTGGCTATTTATCATTGTTAATTAAAACACTTTATAAGTATTAAAATTATTTAATCTTTATGTGGAATAATTCATTTTTAAAACTGGAATTTATATAAAATTTTAATTTTTTAGTGGCTGAACTTGGTGAGCCATGTGGAGAAGAAAACGCTCCATGCCGCGCTCAAAATTCAAAATGCATCGATGGAACGTGCCAGTGCATACAGAACTACGTTTTGCAAGGACAAGAATGCAAAATGGTTAAGAGTAAATATGATAAATTTATTATAAAATCCATGAAAATAATTTAAATAAACTGAAGAGTTGGATCTTGGACAGTTTTGCATGAGCGACGAACAGTGCGCTCCTTCATATTCCATTTGCGAACGTTCAGCACCTAATGAACAAGGCCGGTGTGCTTGCCGACAGCAAACTGCAAAACAAGACAACATGTGTCGCCCATTGGGTAAATTGATTGTTAATAAATAATTTTCATTTGTTGATATAACTGCTTTAAAATTTAATAATTTAAGGCAACGATGGCTTCATTTATTTATTATTCTAAAAAATATTTCAGCATACAATTGTCTTGTTGGATCAGCATACATTGCAGATGGAAAGGTAAAAAAATGTGTTGTACGTCAAATCAAAGACGAAGTTAGCTATCCTGTAACTGATAAAGGAGGCTGTCCGGAAAATTATTACTGTGTCAGCATGGGAAGCTTGTCGGCTAAAGAGCTAAAGGGATCTTACATTTTGGAAGAAATTGGTATATGTTGTCCAGAAATAACGCCTACGTGTCCAGTTGGTGAACCAGAGCCAGTTGCTGCAAATTATTGTGAATCAGAATGTCCCAAAAAAACTCACTTTTGTCTTAAAGATGAAAATATGGTCGGTGTGGCTACATGTTGTTTGAAGCCATGTCTTTGGAACAACGTTTACATAAACAAATCGTGTACGGTGCCTTTGCGAATTGGTGAAGCATGTGAAAAGCAATCAGAATGCGTTCTTAACAATGCAAATTGTGAAGAAGTTGAAAAGGGAGGTATTCTTTTACTTTTAAAGCGTTTTATTAAAAAAAGTACTATTAACAAAGGCAAAGTTATTTCTGTTAAGCATGATCGTTAAAATAATACTGATTAAAAAAGATTACTCTCCACTAATTCGATAAATTGAACAAGTAAGGTAAAATTCAAGCAGCATTAAATTATTTCAAATAATACATAGTACATGCAAATTATATTTTTTGTATCTTAACAAAGTGATAATTTATTTTAATTTAATAAATTTTAAAGGCAGTTTGCAATAAATACTTAATGCATTTCTAGTTCAAGTATGTGCTTGTTCAAAGCGAGATATTGAATTTAAAGGAAAATGCATCGGTATGATATTAAAATCTCCAAACCAATGAGAATGATAATATGCATGTTAAATTTTAAGAACCAAAATGCCCTTCACAAAGACAGCCGTTGATGAGCAACGGTCAAATAGTTCGTTGTAATCCATACACGGCACCGTGCAAATCAATTTATCGTTGCGATGAGAAATATGGAATCTGTTGTCCAAGATGACGAAGCGGTCATTTCCTTCTTTTATTATTTCAACAGCCAACATAAAATAATATTATAATATCAAATAAAAAATTTTTAATTGTAAAAAGTATATTTAATTTGTGAAAAGTAGATTTTATTTTCATAAAGTTTATCATAGTGAAAGAAAGAAAGTTTCCAACATGTACAACATCAGAATAATGATGATGATGATGATTTGAAAAAATGAACAACAAAGATATGTATTAATTTTAAAAAAAAGTTAAAATAACTGTGCGGTAAAAAGGAAAAATTTTATACTTTAACAAACAATTTCAGTTGTACAATAAACAAATGAAGACGTGGCTTTCTTCATGGTGGTAAAAGAGACGTCGATGGCTCCCCTATACAACCAGTACCGCTGCTTTTGTATTGTTCAGGGGTGGGCAAAAAGGAGCATGCCTCCTCTAGCAATTCAGGGAGTACTACACCAGCCGCTTTATCAATTTGACAGCAACAAATCAACTTTGCACTTATTGTATTCAAATCGTGCAATGTTGCCAAAATTTTGGCAAAATACTGTGGCTTGTGACGAGCAACTTGCGCATAAGTGCAATGAACTTTCAAACAGTTGAGAACGTTGTTCTTCAGCTGATCGACCATTTCGACAGATTGAAGATTTGGCTTACCTGAGAGAAAGAGGATGGGTTATTTTATATTTCAATTATTTTAATATTTTACCATTCATCAAAATTGCCAACGCGGTGAGACATGCAACAGCAGTCAGATCCAAGTCAAGAACATGTCCAAAATGACAAGTTAATGAGGTAAGGGCGTTGAACCAAGGATGCCAAAATTGACGAAAATCATCTACTCGTCGAACTGAACCATCTTCAAATGTCAAATTCCCAACACCGCTTTCGTTGACGTTGTCCATTGAACTAAAATTTCATGCATCACTTTGAAACTTTCAAACTGCTATCAGAATTTATATTTAAACAAATCAAATAACATTGTGATTATTATGATGTAGATCTAATAGATAATAGTAACAAGTAGAACGGTAAAATTGAGTGTTATACCGATATGCAATTCGAATATGCATCACATTCATGCTTCCAGCTTTCAAAAGCTGCCTTTGATCAGACGCGGAAAGAGTTGACCAGCCTGGCAAGCGTTCAGCCCATCGGTGGACCACAGCAAGAGAATAATTTAACGATGAAAGCAAACTTTCGTCGGTGTTCATGAAAAAATCACCCGGCGCCATGGCTTCTGTTGAAGATTTCGCAATCACATGAACCATGTGAGCATGGACCAACGATGATGTCAGTGAAGTTGATGATGAATCATCCGCAACTTTGGAACGAGATGGCAGTCGACCACGACGGCCTTTCAAGCTGTCCATTCGAACAACTAAAATTAGCATAAGTTTCTCTTTCGACAAAGAGGAAGTGAAATTCAAAAATCGAACCCCCCGAATGATTCACCTTCTTTCACCATGCCAACAGCCATGCACTTTTGAAATCGACAATATTGGCATCGATTACGACGACGTTTATCAATGACGCAATCTCGACTTCCCATGCAAACATATTTTGCATTCTTCTGTACTGTTCTCTGAAAACGACCATTTTTTTTATTTATTTATTTTTCTTTATTTGAAATAAATTTAAAATTTTTATTCGGATTTAAATATTACATACAATACCGTGACTAAGCTAGAATTTTTTTTCTATTCATCATTCATTCTAATAAATACTAAAGATCAATGAAAACGTTATACTGATACATTAGAATTTATCATCGTGGCTTTTTCGATTGAATAAAAAAGCATCGATTGTTTATTTATGCAAATGGTTCTGTAAGACGGTCATTTTCAGTCTTTTTCTACTTGAAGCATTCATTTCAATATTACATTAGTAGGTTTCATAATCAAATCTCTGTTTAAAAATTATCCAGAAATACAGTAAACTTTACACGTTCACTTTCAAAATATAAGATTGAAGCTATAGCTCACTCTGCAATTAATTTGAATTTCCCCAAAATTAAAATAATTTGAATTTCTGTCATTCCACTTGTACTTGTAAAACACTGTTCAAATTAGTAGAATGTTAATTTATTATTTTATAACAATTATTTTAAAAAATCTCAAGATAATACATTTAGCTTACACAAATAGTTGTTTCAAAATAGTAGGAATTAAAAAGATCATTTTCGGTTTGAAATATTCATCAGAATGGTGAAAACTTTCATTACATAAAAACAATTTGCGTGATGTAAAATCTTAAAGTCTACAGTTTTCATGCTAAAATTGTGAATAAAATTAATTGTGCAATAGATATTTTTGCAGTAGCACTTAGAAATAAAAAATTAGTCTCAATAAAGTATATATTTCTAAGCAGATATCATTACAGATATAATTTCCATATCACATACAACTAGTATACATTAAAATCTATAACTTTTGTGTTAGTATTATTATTATTATTATCATATTGAAAAGTTTAGGGTTTTATTTGATTTTTAACATCAATGCTTACCTTAAAAAATCCTTTACATCCTTCACAAGTGCGAACACCATAATGTTGACAGGCAGCGTGATCCCCACACACTGCACATGTTTGATTTGTTTGTGAAGGAGAACCAGAAGGTGCCAATGAAGAACTGCCAAATGTAGATGAAGAATGCGCAATAGTGTCGCTAAAATAAATTATTTCTATCTGTTAATTCATTAATCTACTTGGAAATTTTCACTTCGGATTGGGGATCTTTCAAGCTAATTTAGTACCTAATAATTAGTAGTTAGAATTTATTACTAGATAATAATAATGTAATGAATTTGAAAAAAATGCTTTCAGATTAAGCGATAATCATATTAACTGGATCTTAATTGATAATATTCATTATTTGAATAAAAAATTATAAATAAAGTTTTTAAAATGATAATTTACCTGAAAAAGGCGACTTGGTGGCATGTCGGCGATACACAGCTAGAAGAATGACTTGACGGAGGAGTTGTTTGAGGCTCCCATCGATTGGATAACAGAGCTTCGTTCG
This sequence comes from Trichinella spiralis, assembly GCF_000181795.1. Lineage (NCBI taxonomy): Eukaryota > Metazoa > Nematoda > Enoplea > Trichinellida > Trichinellidae > Trichinella > Trichinella spiralis. The sequence goes on from NW_003526943.1 coordinate 11,129,485, forward strand.
GTTCTGGTATATAAGTGGACTGAACGCAGGGTAGCGAATGACTCAAATACATGCTGTCCGGATTAGCATAAGCGGATAGCATGCTAGCCAATTGTGGTGTTTCAATTTCAGGACTGGAAAAAGCCCTTGTAATTCTTTGTTGCATTCGACTTCCTGCCGTCTGCGGTGTCGTGGTTCCAGTTAAATAGCCGTACGTTGATGGTAATGATGGTTCGTTGGGAGCAATCGGAAAATATGTAGGCGCCTGTTGTGTACATGAGCTGGCTGATTCAGCTGCGTGCAGTTGAGGATATTGGTCTTCTGTACGCACATAATTCGAACTCAAACAGCTCGACGGCAGTACAGTTAAACCGCTAGCCGGTTGCTGTTCCCTGTATGGACGATCGAACATCTTGTAACTGCTTCCCGGCAGGTCGCACCACATCGTCGTTGGCTCTTCAACAAAAGTGCTCGCTTGACCAGCACCGGAAATTTGAGGAGTTGCGCCGAAAAACTGCCTCGCCCTGTGCATCTGTTCCACGTACAGCATATCTTTGTCGAGTGGCTAAATTTATAAGCACACGTGAACGCGACGATGACGCACCCAGCCCAATCAAAAGAAGTGAACACGTCGCTATGTTCTAATTAGCATATAACCAAAATTCAGTAAACACTCCCATCGCGCACCTGCGTCTCCGAAAGAGCAGACAAGAGGGCGGTCTCGGACGTTCCAAGCATCGACGGCATTCCGCTTGGTGAATAATTAGACAAAGAAGAAGTTTGTTCTAAAATCAACAAATTAAACAAGCATACAAATTATACTAGCAATAATAGAAATTTAACAGAACTGTAAATTTCAATTCAATTGTGAAAGGGGGAGGGGGGTTTTTTCTCTCTCACTGTGTGTGCATGTGTCTCCCTCTGTCTTTTTGTTTCCGATTATCACGACTGGTACTAAATATCACCAAATATTGAATAAAAAAGCTGTCTAACAGTTGCTGTTGTCCACAATGTTAACACAAGAAATTGTACAACTACAGTCAGACGGTTTGTCTGCTTGCAATGCAGATTTTCGTCTAGCTTTGAAAAAAGAGAACAAAACGCCAGCACCTATTGGCCGAAAATTTAAATTCAAAGCCTGATCAAAATTGTCGATAACCGGCGATTGCCATCGCATGACTAATCTGTACTGTTTGAATTGTTTCCTGGTTAGCTTTGCAACTGCTATTCATAAGTAATGGATCATAATTTATGACAACGTGACTAATAATCAAACTTAGTGTATAGAAATTTCATTTTCGACTGGACCGTTTACTTTTGCTTGTTCAATATATCAAGATGCACAGTGTGAACTTGCAACTGCAATGACTGTGGCTTGAAGAAAAAATAATTCCACCAGCGTTGTACTGTTCATCTTTTGACGATTTGCTGCTTGTTTTTTTTTAAACACTTCCTTTAAAAAGAATAATAAATATGCAAAATATATGCAGTGCAAAATGCAACCTTTTCTCCTGTCAGACAGCTAACTGTACACTGTAGTATAATACATAATAAAAGTGCGGATAAAAATTTGCGAAACCACAAATTTCTGTTTCAACTGCACGTTTGGAAAGTTTAATAGCATGGAAAACATCACCAACAAAAAAAGGGGAAGTAAAAAATGATTCAAAATTTGATTACCAAAAAATTGAACAAACATGTTAAGTTGCCAGGTGAAAAGTGTCAAACACTTTTCAAAAAGAAGCAATTGTGTCACCTGGAGTTTAGCTTGTACATTTTTTTCCTGTACCTGCACTACAGTGCAATTTGGAAAATATGAATTAAAAAATTCTGTCGCTTAAAAATGACACTTTCATGTTTTTTCAAGTAATCTGAAAAACCATTTGCACCATGTTGACATGCAAAGCAAGATACATTATGTTTATCCAAAGGAAAAAAAGCAAAGTTTAATTTTTGGATTCAAAAGTTGCTCTTGGTTTTGAAGGTAAAGTGGACAGAAAAATTTTTCAATATTTGCATATTAAGTAATAATCAAAATGCCACAAATTAATTTTGAAAATTTTTGCACATCTTTTAATAATTTCTAATTAACATTTAACGTCATCTCATATAAAGAAGATAAATCTACCATTTTATGAACATTTTTATGTCAAAAAATGTAAATGCAATACCAGTTTATTCAAGTTGATTTTACTTAAAATTATTATCCAGGTAAATATGAAAATCTTTTTATTACTATTAAATAAACACAAGTAAAATTTATTTTTAACTCAGAACTATTTTATCACTAGAATGTATTCAAAATTTGTAAGTTTATCAAAAAATATGATCACTTAATAACTTATTATTAATTGTTAAGATTCTAAAATTAAACGATTATTTATTTGAAATGGGTCTGTGCAAAGTTGTATTTTAAGCATCTGATGTACAATAAATAAATAACCATATCAAGTATAATGAATAAAGTACTATTGAAATGCAAAAACCGAAACAACAACAACAACAATAATAATAATAGCTTATTCCATTGGATAACATTCTTTGTTGTATTATTTTGCAATTTTTGCATTATTTCATTTATCATCTTTCAATTTGTCTTTTTCATTAGCGAAAATTTCGAGTAAAGAGAATAAATAACTGCATATTTATAGCAATAATGAGAAAGTTTATCTTCAAACAGCTAAGCAAATTAAAAAAACACTTTTTAAAAAGAAATAACATAATTGAAAGCATCGTCATTCAATATATTCTTTCTTCAAACGCCCAATTATGCATGAAAGACTTGGATTACTTTGAAATGATTAATTTTTACTCATTTAATTTGAAACTTTACAGCAAATAACAAGACATGTTGTAGAAAACAAAATTGGTAAAATTATTTTCAACAACAAAATTACATTAAATTCTCTTATGATTAAATAACAATTAAAAAAAAAATAAACTGTTAATTGTGCATCCTTAAATAGGCAAATCAGGAGAATCTTAGTGAAATTGTTGTAAAAGAGATTTCTTTGCTTGATGGAGATGTTTAATGAAATGTGTTGTTTTTTTGTTTAATATAATATCATATAATATTGTTTTGAGGTTGATAATATGATAACAAAGAAGCTTGAATAATAAAGTCTCTGCGTTGTGCGGTGAGCGGAAATTTTGAACAATGCACTGATTCGCCATTGATCACATCCCTAATAGAGCTAGAGATGTGCAAAAGCTACAGTTAGCAATTCAATAGTTCGGTAAGCAACGACCAAAATCGAACAAGTCCGATCAGCTGAAAACCTTTGAGAAAACAAAAAAAAAATAATAATTAAAATAAAAATCCCAGCAATTCAGTTATCGTTGCAGTTACACTGTCATTGAATTAAGCTGTGTAAACTGCAAGTGAAAATACATATTGCACTAGCATATGTGATGGTAAAAAGGGGTAGAGTGGGGAATTTTCAATTCTTTTGCCAACAGAGTGACAACAAAATGAAAAAGTGAAATTGAAACTTTGCACAAAGTAGCAACAGAGAGTTGCCTGGAGACAGCATCAGTTACAAGCCAATAAAATGCAACAGAACTATTCCCAGCTGGTAACCTTCTGTCATTTATCGAAAATCAAAAAATATCCATTCTAACAAACCTATATTACAATATTTTTAAAATATTCCTAAACAGAAAATGTAAATATTTCGACAATTTTCAGATAATAGGCTATTTAATACTTTTTAAAATTTTAAGTGATTACAATTTACAATCAATATTTCTAGACAATCAAATTTCAAATAAAGAAATAAATTCAGATATCCAAATTCATAATTATATACAAACAGTTTAAACAATTTTTAAAGCATTTTATTTGAAATTTAAATTAAAATATATGCATACACAGTTTTCGTTTTTCCACATGTAAGAATATTTTTTAAACAGTATAAAAGAAGTGCCATAAAAAATTAACATAACAAGCAATTAATTGTGCTTCAATTTCACTGATGCAGATAAATTGTAAAATGCAGTCGGAAAAATTTCACTCATCAAATTGCACTATCCTCCTTTACTTCCTTAAATTGGGAAAAACAGTTTCAAATTGTAAAATGATAATAATAATTATAATAACGGTGTATGCAAACAGCCTACGTGACGTAATCATTACTTTATATTCTTTTCCAGTTGATCTGCAATAAAACATGAACAATTATTTCATCGTCAAAAGTCATCAGCATGACGTTCAGCAATGCATGCATAAACAATGAAAGGAAATGCTTATCGTTTATTCCATTTAAACTATCATAATTATGCTTCTGTTTTGTTTTAAATTAAAATAAATTAAATAAAAATGGTCATTACGTGACTATTGGACTTGAAACATACCGTTGGCATAAAAGTACACATTTGAGATGCAATCATACAAGAAGTGAATAACAATAGCAGTTTCATAGGCAGAATTAATATCACATCTTCGATTGAAATGTGCAACTTGTCAATCTTTTCTATTTTTCAAAACACCCTAATAGAATTTTAATAATGTAAAGACAAAAATTCTATTAAACTAATTTTCAGCAAAAAAATCAGTCAATAATTTGTCAAACCCTTCATCATTATCATACAATTAATTGTACACCAATGAAACAAAATGTGTGCTTTTTTTCAATGTGGTAGGTGAGAAAGGAGGTTTTTTGAATAAAAAAATTGAAAATGATAAATCACAATTTAATGTGTAGAAAAAAGTGAAAAATTGAAAAGCAACAATGAATATACGTGTATGTGATTATCCTGTTATGACAATTTGAAGACAGCAGCTTCAGTTGAGCTATACTTGACGTAATCAAGAGCGAAAGTGATTCTATTTGAACAGCATTACATTCTCAGCTATAATTGCTTCTGATAAACAACATGTCAAGCAATTTTACAATTGCAAAAATCCCACCTTTGATTAGCAGTTATTAAATTAAATTAAATTTAATTTGTCAACTGCAACAAAAAGCAAACAGAATTTGCTTTTTCGCATGCGCTGCTTGCAAGGTAATGGTTTCAGAAACGAAGATACAATATTGAATTAGCCGTTGCAAGCACGATTTACAAACATTTGCCACATTTGCAAATTTACCTGAACTGTCAACAATTGAACTACCAAAAGCAACACGATGAATGTTTGAATTATTTTCAATAATTTGAAAAATTAACACTACATTCAACACCGTTCAGTGTAAAGCTTGTTGCTTGCATAAATTTGAATGTTTGACTTCAAGATTCAAGTGAAAATTTTCCCAAAGCCGATAAAGTAAACTGGGACTGAAACTCAATTAATGCTCAATTGTGGCACTTTGTTTTGAAAGCAAAGAGGATTCATGCTACTATCACCACAAATAAGTGTACAACAGTGTGGAGAAATTAATTTTGTCCAATTTTCAAATCCAACATTTACTCGATCTGTTTTATTTTTGAAATGGATAAAATTGTTGTCAATTTTGTCCTAATGTTGAAAATATTTGATCATCATCATTCAAATTTGCACTGTTCATCATAACAACTTCTCTATCGATAAAATACGACTGCTAATGTGATTTCAGAAATGGGAAATGGATGAAAAATAATTTTTGAAATGTGCAATAAAGATTATTTTCAAAATATGAGTACAAAATGAAATTTATTTTGCCATTGGTGAAAATAAACATTTTTTTCAGTGATTCTTGCAAAAAGTTGAGAAAAAAGTTTTTGAAGAGACAATTTTTAAATAAAATAAGAAAAATATTATATTTCCCTTTTTCACAAATTGGTCTTAAATTGGTTACACTGAAAATGCAAATTGAACCAAAACCAGAACACAATGACGAAGTTGAACCTGCACATCATTGGGGAAGTTTGTATTGAAATTTAAATTGAAGCAGGTAATTTATTTGTGAGTTTTGTTGATTCACAACAACACCCAATACAATATATATAATAAATACTCAGAAGAATGGAATAAATAAAATTTAAATAGATGTGAAAAAATAAAAAAAAAGATATTTCTTGTTCAACTTACTGGATGAATGAGGATAAAGGGCAGGGTTTCGTTGTTGTTGTTGTTGTTGTTGTCGTTGTTGTTGGAGAGTAGAGAAAAATATGCTTTCTTTTTTTCCTTTTTGTTCAGATGAGGAAAATAATGATGTAATAGTAGTTGTAGTTGTAGTAGTAGTTGTAGTATTGGTAGTAGTAGTTGCTGTTGTTGTGGTATAACTTTCAGAAGTGAACCAAGCTTCAGAACTCATGCACAAGTAGATGCTGCGCGACGAATTTCAAATCCAACGGCTAGTCATCGTGGATTATTTAGCAACATACGGTGCGATGATGATGATTATGATGAACAAAAAGTGAGCAAACCGAATGGCTAGACAGGCAAATCGGACCGATGGAAAAAGCAGCCAAGTTTTCAGCAGCTTACAAGATCGACTGACAGACAATTAAGCAGCTGGTTGGCTTTTATTGGTGAAACGGCCACCGTCATCCGCGGTGCGCTTTTTCATTTGCGGAGTTGTTGAACGATGGGAAAGTAGAGATGCATTCACGCGATTGCGTCACTGGAGCTTCCTAGGAGTTTACACCAAATATGACGTCAGACGTCTAGGCGTTGACGACTCTGGTAGCAGGGGCGGTGGCTGCGGCGGCGGTGGTGGCCCCGAGTGGCGCATTTAATCGCGTTTGACGATTGGCTCGACACGTCACTCGGCCAACCTCATCAATTATGATCAATAGTGAACTGCACACACAAGCATGCACACTGCTCACTTCGACCTCTTATCCGGGCAAGTAAATATGCAAAAATATTATCCCAATTTTTTTATTCAACAATATTTCACATTTATTTGAATATTATTCCTCTCCAAGTGATTCTATTCAATCCACACCTTCCCATTCTCTCAGATTGCCTTTTCACCATTACACGCATTTTATTTTTTTTTGTTCACTTCTACTTCAGTTTGTTGTTTCCAATTAAAAATCATCTCATCAACATTGGATTCATTTTTCTTCACGCACAACACAACTTTACGTGACACTTGACAACCGCGTCACAGACGCTGGTCGATTTTATTATTGTTTCATCTGATAGGAATAATTAAAATTTAAAATCAACCGATCAAATCATAGAAATTGAAAAAAAAACATCCACCAACCACAAACAAACAAATAAACAACAATTTTTTTTGCATACTGTAGATCAATAGGGGTACATGCATTTCGCGGTGATGAATTCGTCAAAAATTAAGCAAACAATACATGTATTTATTTATAGGGAGTTTCTTAAAAAAAGAATATTTTTGTAAATAACAATATTTGAAAAAAATTGCCAACATTTTTCAACGTTATTTATTATTGATTGATTGATTGATTGAAAGCGAACTTGAAAACGCACGCAGACACGCAATTGCATTGTATTGTGTATTCCTATTTTATTTTTTTCAAACATTAAAATGCAAAAATTAGCTATACACCCACACGGGCATAGCATAAATGGAATTTATTATTATTATTATTATGTTTTTTTTTGAAAAGTTCAAAAATGTAAATTTTTGAAAAAATCTACTTTTCACTAACCACCGCCCTCGCATTTGTTTTTTATTTTGGGACAGAAAATATTGCCGGCTAATTTTGGCCACTGATGAGCGAAAATAGAACAAGCAGCTTTCAACTGAATAGTGTGGCATTTTAATTGTATTTTTTTGCGCATGCGACTAAGAGAAAATACCGCAGCTTTAAAATTTTATCCCAAAAATAGAAATACCATTAGTTGTTTATTTGTTTTGCTTTTCATTTAATAATTTAATAAGTAAAGAGAAATTTGTTGTTGAGCAAATAAATTGCGCTTGTAGAAAATTGTGCAGTTCAACAACAATTTTCGTAACACGTCTGCATATTTGAAATTAATTAACTGCCCACGCCAACAGAAGTACAAAAATAACACTTTCAGTTTAACATCAAAATACAACGGTTCTTGTTTTGTACATTGAGAAATTGAATTTACAAAAACAACATCAACATATATGAATATATATATATAAAGAAAAACAAATTTAAATGCAAATCACAATTACTGACGTTATTCATTGGATAAAATGAAATCTTTATTGAAATATGAAAAAACAAAACTACGTGCAATGTGAACAATAAGAAGAGAAAAGCAACAACATCATAATTATCAATAAAATATTAAAATAAAAAAATGGAGAAAAAAAATCGACGAGAATGTTGTGGAAATTTAAATCAGTTGATGATGTCATTTCAGTGCGACCCATCTTGCGGTCGATGCCATTGTTGACGTCATTTGAAATGGCTGAATGCAACGAAAGCTGAATATTGAAGAGACGTTTGACGAACGATCGACGATGCTTCAGAGCTCAAATGGCGTCAAAAGGTAGCCGGACAATTGCCACCAATAAAACAGCGATCAAAAAAGCACAAATGCACCCTGCCCCTAACAATTCCTCGATTCAAAACACCATTTTTGACCATATTACGGCGACAGTGTATTTTATTTTTTATTAATTAATAAATTGATAAATAATAATTTATGTTTTTTATCACAATATTTATTCATTTTTTAATGAATAAATATGTCAACTGAAAAACATTTGAACTTGCTTTTCAATTGACTTTTTTCAACTTTTTGAATTACAAAAATTGCTCATTCATCATTGTTTATCTCTCTTCTTTTCACGTCCTGTGCCATGTGATAAAGGTAAACACTTTTTTGAACATACAGACTGAAATTTTCAAAAATTTCTCTCCTTTTCATAAAAGAAAAGAAATTCATACGCCCAAGTATACAGTAATCATTATGCTCATAAAGTGGTAATAAAATCAGTTTCGATAATTCAGTTTAATTGTTTTTATTTTTCATCCATAAATGCACTTTTAAATTGCAATGATATTTAAATATTATTTGATTCGATAAAAATTATTTAAATGTTCCACATTTATTTTCCCAGTGATACTTTTTAGCTACAACAATAGCATCCATTAAGAAGAAACTTCGTTTAAACGCATTGAAACAGGAAGCGAAATTATTTATTTTTAAAATATAATGATTATTCATTATGAACATTAAAACTGTAAATATATCAAACACAAGAACAGCAACAACATTGCCAATCAGAAATGTTTTCCATCAATTTCTATAAATATGTAATTGAATGTGAAACGCCAACGCTTACAGTGAGCTTTAGATCAAATATTGCAAATAAATGATTTTTCAATATTGTTTAAACTGACCTGTGAAAATGCAACCTTCACTTATTTCACCTTAACTTATGATCGACTAATGAATTATTAGTATTATTATTACACTCGATCAGGTCAGATCACGTCAATCGGTTTTTCTTTACTACTCAACCGTTGTAATTTTTACATTTTATAAAGAAATTATCATCCATTAATAACAATAATATTAAATAACTATGAGATATTATTAAATTTCTATTTCTGCTTACAAATAAATCATGTTTTTTAATTCTTTCAGAATTTTATTATTATAAAATCTACATAAAATGAAAAGTTGAATCGAGTAAAAAATTTATTTATAGCATGTTTTTCATACATTCATAAATTAAACAAAAAAGAATTAATTATATGAAACATGTTCCAAAATTCATATAATAATAAAATTTGAATACTAATTATTATCGAAATTTTATTCGACTATTTCATATTGTTTAAATTTATTAAATTGCATGTATTTTTTAAAACAGTTTTCCTAATCACAAACTGCGATGATATTCATTGATTAAAAATGTTACATTCTTCAAAGTTTTTCTTCTGTGTCAGTGTTCATTGTATTGCGTGATTAATACTTATAAATTGAATGGAAATGAAAATTTCAAACAAACCATAATACTCATATAATAATAAAAATAATACATTGCGTATAATAAAACCGTATTTTCCATTTCAATAAGATTATTAATATTAATATAATCAATTTTGATGATTATTTATAAATTGACAATTGTGAAACTTTTTGTAAATAAATTACATAAATTTAAAAATGTAAATGTTTTCAAAATTTTAATTTTCAAAACTAAAGTTATGCCAAATGGTTTTATCAGGTTTTTAATCAAAAAATAAAGTTGAAATTAATTTTGTTGTGAACGGTTGTTTTTTTTTGCACAGAAACAAACAGGCAGTTTTGCTTGTGATTGTAATTTTGCGATCAAAAAAGTTCACATTATCCAAAGCATGGACGTTTAATTAACTTGCTCGAGTTACCAGCATGGCTTTTTCAACTTCTTGCTAACGTCGATCAACCGCTGAATAATAACATTTCTTTAATTACTGAGAAAAAAATATTTATAATTATATACTGGGAATTTCTTCATTCATTGTAATTTTATCGAAATATTCAGATCGAAATTTTCAAATAAAATATAAACACAAAGAATAAAGAAGATGACAACAAATAAACATTAAAAATGCATCCATCAAGGTATTTCAATATTTAATATTTTCAGTCATGAAATATGCCAAAAAATTCTCTCGTAATGGAGAATTTGTATCACTGAACAGGGTGCAATTTCTTTTCAAACGTTTATTTTTCATTTGCATATTTAATATCGCATTCTCGTTCTTCTGTGAAATGAGCATTCAAATCAAGCGTTGAAAAAGCGTTCTTTTTTTTGCATAACCAGCAAGGCCAGAATTGGAATTCAAGATACATTTTTGTATTGTAACAGATGAACGGTATGCTAGATATGTGCTAATGATAAGATTCAAAAATATGGAAAAAAAAGATTTTTTCACATTAACTCACGTAACTGCTGCATCTTGACTTCAAAAAGTTAGACGGTAAATATTAAGTGCACATTAAACAAGTTATCCAGCGTGCTTGAATAATAAAATTAAATGCAAAAGCTTACTCACTTGAAAAGATGATTGAACATAACAATAATTTTTCAAAACAGCTAAACTGGATTTGATAAAATTGATGATATGATAAACAGATTCACTGAAAATTAATTGCATGGAATTTCATAAAAACAACAATATTTATTTGCAGCTAAAAATATTTTCGACAACAAAACATCAGCAATTATATATTTTGCACTTATTTGTTAAAGTAATTCGTTTTCAGATATGATTGTAAACAGCAATACAATCGCAGATAATTTATATTAAATAAATATTTAATTTTCATAGCAGTTCAAATTTCGAATTGGTCCGCATGACAGAAGTAAAATTCATTTTCCAATCTTTGAACGACAGTTGATTTCAAAACAATTTATATTTTACACACTACAACATGAACAATAATAACTTCACATAATATAATTTATTACCAGTACAAGCAGCATGGTCAGTTTTCACTTGAAAACATAAACGAAGCTTATTCGTACACTGTCCATATTGCAAAATATCAAACTGTATCAATAAAAGCAAAATAAAATACAAATATTTTATTGGAAGAATTAAAATATAATATTACACAAACAGTAGCAGCAGTATTACTGTACTTGCACAGCGGGAGGTGGTATGCACAATACCGAGTAAAAATGTTGTTCCCAGTCTTATGTATAAAATTTATTAATATACTGATTTTCGACGCTACTGCACACCACTTTCACTGTCCGAAAGATAACACTCATTATATCGAGATCTAGATATATATACATTGAGAAACATCAATGCACCAGTACTAATATCCATTATCACTGATGCAACATTCGAAAATATTCCTGTAACCATTTTTGTAAAATAGAAACAATACGCCTTCCAACAATAACCCATAAAATCAATGAAAGCTTCATTGACATGCAAAAATGAGCGCGCGACCCAGAAAGCCTGTGCATACATCGAAACAAAGAAACTGCCCCATCTCCTGATCGAAGAGCAATTTACAACAGATACATTATTAGAACAGTTGAAATTAGCAAACCCGTCCGTTACAGTTATACCTTTTTAAATATTTATTATACTTCGATATGTTGTGATTTCATACTTTGTGCTACTGCTAAATAAAAAAAACAACGAAAACAAACATTTGTTTACAAGTTATTTTAACAAACAAAAGTTTTTTACTAGATTTTCGAGAATAATGAAATAAATAAACAAAATGAAACTGTAATACGATTGTACTTCGCCTTAATGAAACTTAAATAATTCAACAATTTTACTTAGATTCAATTTCATGAATTACTTCAATGTCGACACTGATCAATCAGAAACAAAATAATCATTCAAATACTCTGACCGACGAGAATTAGAAGCTGGGAGTTTGTTGTTAAAATAAAATCAGACGATAACAGTTTAGTAGCACTCATTAAAAATTACGTATGGCAAGCAAAATTGAAATCTCAGCTCATTACCTTCAAAAACAAACAACATAGAAAACAGTGCAATAAAAATTTACTTTCACTTCTATGACATGACTTTAAAGTTTACAGAATTTCAAATGAAATCAGCGTGCATCGAATACCATATCTGCAAGAAAAATAAATACTGAACAAACAGCTTAGAAAGCTACTCATTTTACCTTGTCGAGTTCTTTTTTTGTATAAAATACGATATCCGCATTCACGACATCGAATCGGATCTCTTGCACGAATTTCATTAGGGAACTGACAATCTGTAAGTTATAAACAATACAACTTGTACAACCAGGATTAAATCTTCGAAAGAAAATAAAATAAAAATGCAACTTAATCTTAAAAACAAATACAGTCGTACATACCTCCACACACGTATATCATGCCTCTCGTTTGTGTGGTAGCCGGTGTAGTAGTCGGATTAGTGGACGTTTGAGGATTGCTCATCTTAAAGCTTCAAATCTAAGATAAAAATCCTATTAATTACACATATATAAAAGTCATAATTATAATTTGGTTAGAAAATTCGTAATTCAGCAACAAACTAAATACATTAAACCTTTCACTGTTCTTATCTTAAGCATCACACAAACTGGCGTTATTTATAACCCTGTGACTGCATGAACTAATAATAATTTATAAAAAGAAATAATGAACTCTGGCAAACTTAAATGGTATGTTTCATTAAAAATCATGCTAAGTACATGATAGCAAAACAAGCTCAATACATAAAACAAATAGAAGAATACTTTAAGATTACAACATCTACAATAAAATAATACTGTAAGTGATTTGCAAGATTGACATCATTACCAATTAAATTTTAAAAAACCTATCACATAAGGTTGAAAATATATTGCTAAATTGTTTAACATATGATACACATACAAATTAAAAAATAAATATCATTAATAGAGCATACTGTATAACAAACTTAATTTTCCATAACAGTTTTTTATTAGAAATCACGCAACATATTACGCATACATTTATATATTTAATATAAGCGTAAATAAATAAAAATAAGAAAATACATATTTGCTAACTTTTAAAACATTCAAAAATATACTTCAGCATTAACAGCACTAAAACATGTAACACTACATTATTAAACATCCTTACTTTAACCCAACATTAATACTACATTATTAGACATACTTACTACCAACCAAACATTGTTAAATAATTGCAACACACTTAAGATTTTAACCGGAGCGCCAAGTTTTAAACTCAACTGCTCCTTCACAAAAAATTATGCTTAAGAGATCTCTTGATAGCGATCTTCATTAAACAATAATTTAATGTCTGTTACATAAAGTAAGCAGCTTAAGCCCTTTCAAATTAATATGCCGCTACTTCAGCAGAAAGCAAAAATAAAATTAATGCAATGTATTGGGTTTTACAAAAAGCAAACGTTTAAACATCATAATGCAAATTGTCAGCTTATTGCATTATTTCATTTAGGAGACAACAAGCAATGATTTTCCATGCAGAAAAGAAAAATTTGTTGATTATTTCCTGTCAAAATTTAAAAGAAAAGCAATCAAAGGTTTTACATAAAATAAAAATAAACGTTAACAATAAAAGAAAACAAGAAATAGCACAAAAGTTGTGCTAACCCAAGGTTCGTTAACGCGTTGTTCCGCTTAACCCGCGGTTTGTTAAGCAGCTGCTATTTTTGAAAAACTGCAGTGTGTAGGCGTAAGAAAATGTCATACCTACTCGTCTGTTTCTGACGCATACAGTACACTTGGTTTGTTTCACTGTTTTGAATCAACAAACAAAACACCCTTGTTACAAATAACTGATTGACTTCCAAAGAACTAGATTTGTATCGCAAGTTTTGATTCTTCCCACATTAGTAAACAGACGAATATTCTATATGTGGAACAATGTACAGAATTGCGTAGAACATACTTGTCAGTTATGTAAATGTAAATGGTGAATATTGTTTTCAAAAGACAAAAGTAGGAAAGTCAATTTAAAGACCATAGGAGGATTAAAAAGCGTTAAAGCAATATGCAAGCCATGATACGTTGCCTGTCACTTCTGCATCAGTTAATTATGATAAACACAATTTCCATTAATTCTTGAACTGTACTTGTAGTGTGTGTAGTAAAGGAGATTACAGAAACGGGACAAGAATCGCAATGAGCTGCAGAACATTGTATAACATATTGTTTTTATCAACTGTTGTGCTCTGCAGAGGAATAAAACCGTTGATTCTTCAACACGCTCAAACGTGAATCAATAAAACGGTAATAAGAGACTGACATAAAAATAAACATGAGCTTTTACTATCAACATAATTTGCTCATCATACACAACACACACTGTCTGTTTAACAAAATTTAAGAGATGTGATTATTTGCATGACGTTATTTTAAAAATGAATCAGTAGGTTCAAGGAAAGCAGTTTAAAAAGCGAAAACTGCAACTTAACATTTTCGGTTTAAAATGAACTCTAAAATATGAATCATAATTTTAAAGACAAAAATGTTTTATAATTATACATAAAGAAGGGCACAACGGAAAACTACTTGCTTATTGGTTGCTGCTCTGACGCGTGCCTGTAAATTTCATTTGTTGTCACTCCTTTGCATTTTATTTGTCAAATATTATTTCATTCTATTTATCAAATTTTATTTTATTATATTTGTTAAATTTCATTTCATTTTATTTGTTAAATTTTATTTCATTTTATTTGTCAAATTTTATTTCTACCTTTTGACTGTTTTATAATAATTCTGTTGTTCTCAGATTGAGGAAAGTAAGATAATGAAATTTCGATGAAAAAATAAAAATACAATACAATACAGACTGGAGCAAAATGGCGTTTTTTATATTGTATTAATGTAAATATCACCTATGGAAGAATTTGGCAATACTTTTGTTTCCATATTCATTGCAATGTGATGAATTTTACATACCAAATTACATTTTACATTTTACATATAGTTAAATGCGTAGGTCATGGTTTTATTTATTTGAGAAGACATTAATCAAACTATTTTTACATAGCACGGAATCTCCTGATCTATCGTACTTATACCGCTTTATTCAGCATTACAAAGTATAACATAGTATAATACGAAACAACAGTATAACATAATATAATACAATACAAACGAACAATATAATAAAACAAAACATCATACAATAGAAAAGCAATAAAAAACTGTACAGGAGTAAATAAAAATAAACAATGCAGTTGTACAGGAAAAGCTGGCACTCAGTAATTATCCGCCTCGGGTACTAGGTACGCCACAGCTCTTAAAAACTGCTCCAGTGTACGCGTACCGCTGTTATGCGTTGCTGCAGTTCTTCATATTTCTTATTTTTTATCTGTAAATCACTGGCGGTAACGCGTCCTGATGTCACTTGTTGAATCAACGTTTCCGTTGATCCCTGCTCATCGATCAGCAACTGGAGCAGTTCATAAAAGCCGAGATGTCGCTTCCCCGCAAGTCGGTTCATTTTGAAGTGCCAGCCTTCCAAATCATTGCTCGTATGAATATATACATTATATACATTCCACATCGGCAGTCTGTCAGGCGGCATCCATTCCACTCGGAAGTAATTGAACAAGGCTGCTATTGAACCCGTAGCATCTCTGCCAAGCAGCTCCACGGCAACAAATACATCATGAGGCGGCAAAAAAGCCGTTGCCAGCAACATTTTGACTTTTTTCTTCGTTGCCGCTTCGTTCGCATCCCAAGATCCGTCACCTTCCGCAGTATGTGGATCCCCGGAAATGTCCCCTGCAGTGCAGGGATCAGGGCAGTCTCAAAATCGCAAATTACTGTTTGCGACTGAAGGACCACCCCCAACGCTGCCGCCTTTAAAATTAAATGATCGAAAATTTCACGATACGTGGAGAGATCTTTATGGACGGTTAAACAATAAACAAGTGGCACTAATTTATCCGCAATAAAAACATGTATGGTGAACATCTGGTGGTACCATTCTGGAACTATTTTGAAAGTTCCATCCATGGACCAGACAGAATGTTCAGATAAAACAGATAAATTTTCTTCTGTGCAGAATATTAAAATTGAATTATATACATTGTACAATAAAAAACGGCGATCAGACTTCGTTATTCGCCACTGGGGTGGAATCTCCAGCTGCTGGCGAGTTGGTGGAAGTTTTGAAAATTTTTGTGCCCGTTTTCTGTGCATTGCCGTTTTAATACTTTTATACGTTGGAAACTGACCAGCAGTTTCCAAATCAGCAGATGCACTGCTTGCTTCTTCGTGGTATATCTGCGGGACGGTCTTCATTTACTCCGCTGCTCTTCGCTTGAGAGCATTTTTTTCTTCATTTTATAAAGGATGTCATTGCCAGGGGTGCAATCATCTGCATGAGGATTACAATCCAAGACTGCGTCAACATCCGAGTTCGTGTAGATTGAACCTCGGCATCCTTTTTTAACCTACATGATGAACTTGAAATGAATGAACAGAAATGAGATATTAGATAAAGTATTAATTACCTGACGGCAAACCCACTGTTTATCTTGCATGTTCGTATGTTTCAAATTGTAAACTCTTCCTTCATGTACTAAATTGCAATTACCTCTTTCATTTAAAACCAAATGCAAATTTTCAGCCATGAAATAAGACAAATCAGAGGAACGTCAAGCACAAAGAGCAGATAAGGGGTAAGATGGAGAGAAGGCGGTTCGTTACTGATTATATGTATGAACCATATATCCAATTGACCAGAGCTACTACACTTTAAGGGTAAACACTCAAAACGTATGTTTGTAGCGCAATACCCGGAAATGGACAACTAACGCAGAGCAGTAATGATAACGCCTTTCTTGAGTGAATATCTGTTCAACAACAACAACTCTTAGCGAACAGAGATTTATATATAAAATCACTTCCGGTTTTGAATAAGGTGAACTGCTTGCAGCAACTGCCGTCGACAATTTTCCTTATCATATTTGCATAAGGTTACTCTCGTGACGCGCCTCGTTATTTGTAGCAGTCGATTCAACGGCTTTTACCAGTTCTGGATGCGACATATATATATATACATAAATCTGCCCCCACTTTTTGTAAATAAATTTGTTGCCTGTTGAAATTTATCAAGATTGGATGCTAACTTCCGGGTGTAAATCGAAATTATATATAATTTGTTGAAAAAAGGGAATGTCGTAGCAACAAACCAATTTCCGGGATACAAATGGCATTAAGAAAACAACACAACCAAGCTCGCAAGAATCGTCCAGCCATGGTTGAGGTCACGCATAAATGCAAAGTCAGCACAGTTGGCGGTCGAAAATCAATGAAGACCTTGTTACATGAGAAAGTA